>NC_053496.1:185253758-185626258 GCF_905171775.1 Rana temporaria | reverse complement strand
CTTGCCATTCAGGCCAAAGAGTTCAATCTTTGTTTCATCAGACCAGAGAATTTTGTTTCTCATGGTCTGAGAGTCCTTCAAGGGCTTTTTGGCAAGCTCCAGGCGGGCTGTCGTGTGCCTTTTACTGAGGTGTGGCTTCCGTCTGGCCACTCTACCATATGTCAAACTGTTGTCTGTTGTTGCACGTATTGCAAACATGCTTTGATTTATACTGCTCTTTGTTTTATTTTTCATGTTTAAATCCAAATAAAGATTGCATAAAAAAAATAAAGTCTCAGAGGAGAAGCCGTATTTGTCGGGTCACCTGTGGCCAGGTGACAAATGCACCCCGATGGAGACAGGGGTGCACCGCAAGGTAGTGAACCCAATAGCAGACTGCTGCGGATGGACAGGAAACGTGAACCCAAGATTCCCCAGGGCGCGGAGTCTAAGGTCCAGCAGGTGTTCACCAGAGCCTCTAGTGGTGAGCATGGCCTTCGCTGCAACTAAACCCAGGTCGCAGCCCCTGGGGTCCCCCAGGTCACACTCGGTAGGGGAAGCAGCCACTGAGGACACAAGGGATGGTGATGGGTTAGCGAGGTTGGGGCAACAGGCAAACAAGGGTAACCAAGGGACAGGCCAAAGGTCAGGGTCACAGGCAAACAGGAGTAGTCAGAGACAAGCCAAAATCAGTACACAGAAAGGTAAACGTAGCACATGGCAGACAGGAACACAAGCTAATGAACAAAGTTGAACAGTAAAGCAGACCTGCAGTGCAACAGTTAATATAGACTTTCTGGGGTGGAGCCATACAGGGAGGAGATGATAAAAGGCAGCCAGAAAGAGAGTCAGGCCTCTAATTGACACATGGAGGAGAAGGTAAGCTGCTAGACATTATTGCATGTCCATGACAGTATTCTTATTCCGAGTGCAGAAAATGTTCTCCACAGAAAATGTTATACATCAAAAATCTCACACAGGGACGAAGCTGTATTCCTATCCTGAAGACATCAAAATCTCACACGGGAGAAGCCGTATTCCTATCCCGAAGGCATTAAAAATCTCACAGGGAGAAGCCTTATTCCTATCCTGGAGACATAAAAAATCTCACACGGGTGAAGCCGTATTCCTATCCTAAAGACATACAAAATCTCACACGGGAGAAGCCGTATTCCTATCCTGAAGAAGACATCAAAAATCTCACACGAGAGAAGCCGTATTCCTATCCCAAAGGCATTAAAAATCTCACAGGGAGAAGCCGTATTCCTATCCTGAAGACATCAAAAATCTCACACGGGAGAAGCCGTATTCCTTTTCTGAAGACATCAAAAATCTCACACGGGAGATTCCGTATTCCTATTCTGAAGACATACAAAATCTCACACGGGTGAAGCCGTATTCCTATCCTGAAGACATACAAAATCTCACACGGGAGAAGCTGTATTCCTATCCTGAAGAAGACATCAAAATTCTCACACGGGAGAAGCCGTATTCCTATCCTGAAGAAGACATCAAAAATCTCACACGGGAGAAGCCGTATTCCTATCCTGAAGACATCAAAAATCTCACACGGGAGAGGCCGTATTCCTATCCTAAAGACATCAAAAATCTCACACGGGAGAAGCCGTATTCCTATCCTGAAGACATACAAAATCTCACACGGGTGAAGCTGTATTCCTATCCCGAAGACATTAAAAATCTCACAGGGGGAAGCCGTATTCCTATCCTGAAGACAGCAAAAATCTCACACGGGAGAAGCCGTATTCCTATCCTGAAGAAGACATCAAAAATCTCACATGGGAGAAGCCGTATTCCTATCCTGAAGACATCAAAAATTTCACACGGGAAAAGCCGTATTCCTATCCTGAAGACATAAAAAAACCCACACGGGAGAAGCCGTATTCCTATCCTAAAGACATCAAAAATCTCACACAGGAGAAGCCGTATTCCTATTCTGAAGATATCAAAAATCTGACACGGGAGAAGCCGTATTCCCATCCTGAAGAAGACATAAAAAATCTTACACGGGAGAAGCCGTATTCCTATCCTGAAGAAGACATAAAAAATCTTACACGGGTGAAGCCGTATTCCTATTCTGAAGACATCAAAAATCTCACACGGGAGAAGCCGTATTCCCATCCTGAAGAAGACATAAAAAATCTTACACGGGTGAAGCCGTATTCCTATTCTGAAGACATCAAAAATCTCACACGGGAGAAGCCGTATTCCTATCCTGAAGACATTAAAAATCTCACACGGAGAAGCCATTTTCCTATCCTGAAGAAGACATAAACAATCTCACACGGGGAGAAGCCGTATTCCTATCCTGAAGACATTAAAAATCTCACACGGGAGAAGCCGTATTCCTATCCTGAAGAAGACATCAAAAATCTCACACGAGAGAAGCCGTATTCCTATCCTGAAGACATCAAAAATCTCACAGGGAGAAGCCGTATTCCCATCCTGAAGACATAAAAAAACCCACACGGGAGAAGCCGTATTCCTATCCTAAAGACATCAAAAATCTCACACAGGAGAAGCCGTATTCCTATTCTGAAGATATCAAAAATCTGACACGGGAGAAGCCGTATTCCTATCCTAAAGACATCAAAAATCTCACACGGGAGAAGCCGTATTCCTATCCTAAAGACATCAAAAATCTCACACGGGAGAAGCCGTATTCCTATCCTGAAGAAGACATCAAATATTTCACACGGGAGAAGCCGTATTCCTATTTTGAAGACATCAAAAATCTCACGAGAGAAGCCGTATTCCTATCCTGAAGACATCCAAAATCTCACACAGGAGAAGCCATTTTGCTATCCTAAAGGGAAAGGAAATGTTCTCCACAGAACTTGTTATACAGTAAAAATCTCACTATCCCTTCATGAGATCTCCATGCCTAACCTGCAGAGACAATCACCGCGGACGGTCTTTGTCAGATGACTGAACTCCCCAAACACTTGGGCATCCACAATTGTCTTTATTGCATGCAGAACACAATAAGGCAATACAATAAGATGGGGTGGATTTGATACAGAAGTGTTTAAGATGGTCAAAAAGGAATGTTGGCTTTTCCTGGCCCCCATGTGCGGACTTGTAAAGGAGGATACAGAAAACTAACCGAGAGGAAGGGGAAATGACAATCACAGAAAGGGATAGAAAATAGAGAACATTACAAGCAGCTGGGGTGACATAACGTACTGCAGATCGTTGGGCATTATTCGTGCATCCGCATGTTTTGTCGCATGTTTTTCTGCTCAAATGAATAAAAATTCAACATCAAAACAGTGTCACAGACTTCTAAATACTGTATTTGACAATATAAGCTCATTTTTGTGGTAAAAATAAGTGTGAAATGCAAGATTTTGGTGGATGTAAAATATGGTTGCCACCTGTACGGGATTCACCTGGACAGTTCGAGTTTTGAATCCTGTGTCCGGGTTTCAGGTGGACTGAAACCCGGACACATTATTCAGGCCAGACTGTGGCTCCCCAAGTAACTAAGATAGTAACACGCAAATCTGTTGCCATTGGAAAGCTGCAACGCCCGTCTGGTGGCAGGTTTGGCATCGCTGTGGGGCAGGGTGATGATGTCAAGAAGCGTAATCTGGCCACGCCCACCATTCGCTTGCGGCACGCTATGCACACCATATTACTACTCTACTTGGGGCACCAAAAGGTGTCCCAGGTGGTTAAAGTGTTCGGGTTTGGCTTGAAGAAAAGGTGGCAACCCTAGTGTAAAAAGATGTCCGCTTGGCGACTTCAGACCGTAGGCTTACTGCGGCTGAGTGCGGGGTGTACCAAGATGGCCGTGACGGGACATCACTTCCGTTGCAAGTTTTGATGGGTCGCTTAATCTGACGAAACACTGGTGTAGATTCAGGTAGGGGCGCGCAATGATACGGCGGCGCAGCGTATCGTATTTATGCTACGCCGCCGTAACTTACAGGAGCAAGTGCAGTATTCACAAAGCACTTGCTCCGTAAGTTGCGGCGGGGTAGAGTAAATGGGGCCGGCGTAAGCGCACGTAATTCAAATGTGGAAGGGGGGGCGTGTTTTATGTAAATGTATGATGACCTGACTCGATTGACGCATGCGCCGTCCGTGTACATATCCCAGTGTGCATTGCTTTCAAGTACGGTGCAACGACGTATTGGTTTCGACGTGAACGTAAATTACGTCCAGCCCTATTCGCGAACGACTTACGCAAACGACGCAAAAAATTCTAATTTCGAAGCGGGAACGATGTCAATACTTAGCATTGGCTGCGCCTCCTAATAGCAGGAACAACCTTACGCCGAAAAAGCCTAACGTAAACAACGTAAATACATTGCGACGGACGTACGTACGTTTGTGAATCGGCGTATCTGGGTAATTAGCATATTCTACCCCGACAACAACGGAAGCGCCCCTAGCGGCCAGCGTTAGAATGCACCCTAAGATACGACGGCGTAAGAGACTTATGCCAGTCGTATCTTAGGCAAATGTCGGCGTATCTAGCTTTCTGAATACAGAAAGTAGATATGCCGGCGCAGATTTGAATTTACGCGGCGTATCTATGGATACACCGGCGTAAATTCTATCTGAATCTACTCCACTGTTCACACTATGAGATGGTACTCTAGGCTGCAGTTCCTCTGAGCTCCACAAGGTGACCATCTTCTACCAAGACAGGAAGTCTCTATGGAATACAGACAAGAAGTGATGTCAGATAAGGACAGGAATTTGCGGGTGAGAGGTGAGTCGGGAGGAAGTAGAGAGGCGACATTGCTGGAAGTTGCAGAAGAGGAGGTAATAAGATCTTATTTTTTGCACTTTATACACCCAGTAACCCTCGTTATGTCCGTCCTCTTCCTCCATAGTCACTGTGATGTCTTTTATCCCCAGATGATGATACACACATATATAGAAGAGTGGAATAGAGATTTTCATCCTAACCAAAGTTCATACAAACAGATCCAAAATCTACATCTAAATGAACCCACCATCCCTCGCACTTCATATAAGTTTTATTATCTGTTAGGAAAGACTGATAAGGTACGAAGGTCATTGGTGGGAATGTGACACATCTGAAGAAACCATACCGGCCATTTCGTTCCATGGAGGAGGGGAAGTATTTAGAAGGACACAAGGATCTCTACAAGGACGTCATGATGGAGAATCAGCCGCCCCTCACATCACCGGGTAAGAGGAGACTTTATTGTAAAGGAGAGAGCAGTACGGAGGCTCCACCTAGATCCCCCATCATCTGATAAACACATAGAAACAATGTATTCAGTCAGTGTGTGTGTTTCCTACAGATGGATCCAGTAATGGGAACCCACCAGAGAGATGTCCCCGTCCTCTGTCTTTCTGGGATTCCACACAGGAAGGTCACACCATCCCCCACCATCATCAGGTAGATGCGGAACAATCACTGATAGTAACATTAGGATCTGTACATTATCTGCATTGTTACCATTGATGTCATTTTTATTATCTATTCAGTGTGGAAACCTGAGACATTCTAAAGTTGAGGTTAAAGTGGAGATAAAAGAGGAGGATGATGAGGATGGGGTGATGGAGGAGTCAGAGATTCCAAAAACACACAAAGATCTGTTCCAAAACACCATGGAGGAGTCATCCAGCTACATAAACCCACCAGAGAGATGTCCCCGTCCTCTGTATTCCCGGGATTGCACACAGGAAGGTCACACCATCCCCCACCATCATCAGGTAGGTGGAGTTGAGGGTCGGGAACATAAAGTGATTGAACACTCTGACATGTGGAGATGATGTGTGGACTCTACAAGATGATATTTTCTATGTGATCTCACATCATAAATACTTCTATGTTACAGATGTTATTTTCTGCCATTTTGTTGGTTTAGGTTGAAGATCTGATGATCATGAAAACTGAGTGTGACGTAGAAGAGACGTATGTGAGGGATGATCAGCAATATACGGAGGAGGCTGGAATGACGAGGACATTCATAGAGGAGGACACTCCTACAGAGATCAGCACAGGTGACCCATAATATATTCTTCTCTTATCTCTGCTCTGTTGCTACATACTGATTGGCCCTCTCACTGAAATACAGAAATACCACCAACATGAGCTGAGAGCTCGAGCAGCTACTATAAATAAAAGGGTGGGGTCTCCCAGGTGACATCATTGACCATATTTGGAAATTGCCATATTTGGTCAATGTCACTAGAAAGGTAAGACATGCAACTACTCACAGAAGAAAACCCCAGGAATTTCTCAGGGTTGTCTTCACTTACCTTATCCCTGCCGCAGGATACTGGTGAAGACCAGACAGATTCAACCTTCACCCATCACAGCGGGTTGTGTTGTGTCAACCTTCAGGGCTCTGGGTTCCTACTTAAAGGAGGCCTCTTCCCTGGACCTGTAAGGCACTCTGCCAGAAACCTTTGGGCATTTTTTAATACGTGCTGTATCCCAGAGTCCAGTCCTACAAGAGAGACCATGCAGGCAAAGCCTCGCTCTTCCACGAGGTCCGGGTACCATCCACTTTGGCATTTTTTCTGACCCTCTTGGATGGATCCAGTTTTGTAGCTCCTTAACCACCACAGGGGTCCTCACCAGAGCTTCTTCTCTTGTAATTAGGGTGTGCCAGTGTCCAATCACCTGATGGTGACATATAACCCACTAAGTAATTAACAGCTCTGTGTCCCATGATGTTCGAAAAATAAATAAATTAATGCCGTTATCTTGGAGACTCCCATTTACATAATCATTCACGTGGGAGGGGCCAGTATCAGGATGTCCCACCTATTGTTAAAGTAGGCTTCCAGATTCCAATAAGCCCTCAGCCTGCTGACCCCCCCCCCCACACAACAACCAGGCCAGGGTTGTGGGGGGGAGGCTCCCCATCAGCATAGGGACATGCTCCTTTGCCAGGGGGCTCTCCCTTGGCGAGGTAACCTGCCCATGTTGAGGGCATGTGGTCTGCTATGGTTCGAGGGAGCGCACTTGTCCCCCTCCCCTCCTTGTCGGCCAGGTTGTACGCATAGATAAAGGTTTCATTTTTATATTTTTCAAGGGCACGCCATGAAGAAACACTCGAAGGACCAAACATCTCCTCACTCATATCTACCTGATCCAGATGGAATCTTGATGGAAGTGAACTAACCCTCTCATATCTATTGATGCTGTTTTTCTATTTTTCCAGGACACGCCATGGAGAAACCCTCAAAGGATCGTCTCACTTTATCTCCAGGTTGTAGAATGGAAGATGAGGACATCACAGGAGATTGTGGAGGAGAAAAGATAATGAGCTCCACTATGGATGGAGGACTTCACAGTGTGGATAGACCGTGGAATCCCTCTGACTCTGAGCAACCTCGTACTGCGAGGGGCGGGGCCAGGATTCAGGGGGAGCAGACATATTCCTGTTCTGAATGTGAGGAAAATTTTAACTCTGAATTAAGTCTTACTGAACATGAACTGAGTTCTCACACGGGTGGAAAGCTTTATTCCTGTCCTGAGTGTGGGAAAACATTTTCAAATAAGTCCAGTCTTTCCAGACATAAGAATTTACACACGGGCAAGAAACCGCACTCCTGCCCTGAGTGCGGGAAATGTTTTTTACAGAAGTTCCATCTTTACATACATCAGAAAACTCACACGGGTGAGAGGCCGCATTCCTGCTCTGAGTGCGGGAAATGTTATATACAGAAATCAGACCTCGTTAGACATCAAAGATCTCACACGGGGGAAAAGCCGTATTCTTGCTCTGAGTGCGGGAAATGTTGTTCAAACAAATCAGATCTTGTTAAACACCACCGATCTCACACGGGGGTGAAGCTGTATTCCTGCCCTGAGTGCGGGAAATGTTTTTCAGAGCATTCCACTCTTTCCAGACACCAGAAATCTCACACAGGCGAGAAGCCGCATTCCTGCCCCGAGTGCGGAAGATGTTATGCACAGAAAGCAAACCTTGTTATTCACCAGAGATCTCACACGGGGGAGAAGCGGTATTCCTGCCTTGAGTGCGGAAAATGTTGTTCGGATATATCAGACCTTGTTAAACATCAAAAATCTCACACTGCGGAGAAGCCGTATCCCTGCCCTGTGTGCGGGAAACGTTTTTCAGAGAGGTTCAGTGTCTCCAGACATCAGACGTCTCACACGGGTGCGAAGCCGTATTCCTGCCCTGATTGCGGGAAATGTTATACACAGAAAGCAAAACTTGCTACACATCAGAGATCCCACACGGGGGTGTAGTATGTTAGACATGTGCGGTTCGTTTCTTTCCGAATTAACATTCGGATGAATTTTCGTTACTCGGAAACAGAGCTGTGGAGCCGGAGTCGAGGAGTCGGAGGAGATTTTGGGTACCTGGAGTCAGAGTCGGCAAACAATGCACCGACTCCGACTCCTACTAAATTTAGATTGGAATTAAAAAGGCAAGTTTAAATGTCCCAATTTACAAAAAGTTATAATTAATGACTTCTCTACTGTAAGAATAAAGATCAATGCATGCAGTGCCTCACGTAACCGCAAAACCAACACGTTAAGTGACCGTGAAGAAGCATGCTTCACTATATGGCACGCAACGCACAATTAGGAGCGGCAATACTTATACTTTCCATAGTGTTGTGTTCTGCTGTTACAGGGAACGCAGCGCCCATGGGTAACCTAGCCTCTCACCGATAAGGGATTAAGTAAATATGTTTTTTTCAGGGCTAGAGACACTTGTATAAGTGAAGGGAATGGAGGGTCAATAGTTCAAGACTGAAGCTGTAAACCATTGGAAAAACTGCTGTCATTCAGCTAAGGCTATAAAAACTCCTGTGGTAATGACATGTATGTTGCCTTTCTTTCCTTCATGGAATGTATAAAACACATTCGCATATTAATACAGAGGAGTCGGAGTCGGAAGTACAAAAAACTGAGGAGTCGGAGTCGGAACATTTATCTACCGACTCCACAGCCCTGCTCGGAAATTCGGATGTATCCGAATTAGAATAGTACTGAATTTAAACGAATACGAAATTAGAGTTCGGACGAAATTCTAATCTTTTTCGAATTCGATTTTGTTTCCAATTTCCAAAGAAAATAAAGGAATAGAATTCTATCTATGTATATATGTGTGTATGACTGTGTGTCCCTAGCGTGTCATGATCCTACGGGGTAAAAATGACCGCACCAGCCAAGCAGATACTGGCTGGAAAAAGCGCCCAGAGGCGATTCAGTTCGCATGAGTAGGGCTATACAAGTCATTCATTCATTATTCTATTCCTTTATTTTCTATTCTATGTTAATCTCTTTGGAAATTGGAAAACTATTGGAATTCGAAATTTTTTGAATTTGAAAAGTATTCGAAAACGATTTAAATTCGAATTTAGTTATTTCAGATTTGTTTAAATTCGGTACCATTCTATTTCGGAAATCTGGATACATCCGAATTTCCGAATAAGGAAAATTTGTCAGAATTTTAATTAGACACGTGCGGTTCGTTTCGTTCCCAACATATGTACACTACTCCAAAAAAATTAAAGGAACACTTTTGAATCAGAACCCTTGGGATATTAATCTAATCACTTAAGTAGCAGAGGGGAAGGGGTGTATACAGAGGGGGAGGGGTGTATACAGAGGGGGAGGGGTATATACAGAGGGGGAGGGGTGTATACAGAGGGGGGGTGTATACAGAGGGGGAGGGGTGTATACAGAGAGGGAGGGGTGTATACAGAGGGGGAGGGGTGTATACAGAGGGGGGGTGTATACAGAGGGGGAGGGGTGTATACAGAGAGGGAGGGGTGTATACAGAGGGGGAGGGGTGTATACAGAGGGGGAGGGGTATATACAGAGGGGGAGGGGTGTATACAGAGGGGGGGTATGTACAGAGGGGGAGGGGTGTATACAGAGAGGGAGGGGTGTATACAGAGGGGGAGGGGTATATACAGAGGGGGAGGGGTGTATACAGAGGGGGGGTATGTACAGAGGGGGAGGGGTGTATACAGAGAGGGAGGGGTGTATACAGAGGGGGAGGGGTGTATACAGAGGGGGAGGGGTGTATACAGAGGGGGTTGTTAATCAGTTTCAGCTGCTTTGCTGTTAATTGAAATTAACCACTTAAAGACCTTAGGTGTTTTTCAGATTTGGTGTTTGCAAGACTAAAACAGTTTTTTCTGCTAGAAAATTACTTAAAACCCCCAAACATTATATATTTTTTTTTTCTAACACCCTAGAGAATAAAATGGCGGTCATCGCAATACTTTTTGTCACACCGTATTTGCGCAGCAGTCTTACAAGCGCACTTTTTTTTGGAAAAAATTCACTTTTTTGAATTAAAAAATAAGACAACAATAAATTTGGCCCAATTTTTTTATATATTGTGAAAGATAATGTTACGCCGAGTAAAATGATACCCAACATGTCACGCTTTAAAATTGCGCCCGCTCGTGGCATGGCGTCAAACTTTTACCCTTAAAAATCTAAGTTGCATTTTTTGAGCTACAGAGTAGCTCTAGGGCTATAATTATTGCTCTAACGATCGCGGCGATACCTCACTTGTGTGATTTGAACACCGTTTTCATATGCGGGCGCTACTCGCGTATGCGTTCGCTTCTGCGCGCGAGCTCGTCAGGACGGGGCGCTTTAAAAAAAATTTTTTTTTGTTTTCTTATTTCATTTTATTGATTTTATTATTTTTTACACTAAAATATAAAAAAAAAAAAAAATGATCACTTTTATTCCTATTACAAGGAATGTTAACATCCCTTGTAATAGAAAAAAAGCATGACAGGTCCTCTTAAATATGAGATCTGGGGTCAAAAAGACCTCAGATCTCATATTTAGGCTTAAATGCAAAAAAAAAAGGAAAATTTGTCATTTAAAAAAATGACAAAAAAAAAATTGTCTCTTTAAGAGGCTGGGCGGGACTGACGTTTTGACGTCACTTCCACCCAGCAGAGCTATGAGGACGGGTGGGGGCCCCACCTTGCCCTCACTCAAGTCCTCGCTCTCCAGGCGGCAGCATCGGATCTCCTCCGCCGCTACCGACGGCTCCGGTAAGCGGCGGAAGGCGCGGAAAAGCGGCGGGAGGGGGGGGGGCCCCCTCTCCCGCCACCGATAACGGCGATCTCGCGGCGAATCCGCCGCGGAGACCGATGTTATCGTTTACACGGCCGCCCGCTGAAAACATGGATATCTCAGTTGTGGCAGCAGCTGCTGCCGTTACTGAGATATCCATGTTTAAAAAGAGGACGTACATTTACAATACGCGGGTCTTTAAGTAGTTAACAAGAGGTGCACTAGATGGGCAACAATCAGACGACCTCCAAAACAGGAATGGTTTTTCAGGTGAAGGTGTCTGACATTTTTTCCCTACTCATCTTTCCTGGTGTTTTCAGTAGTTTTGCATTTGGCTAGGGTCAGCGTCACCACTGGTAGCACGAGGCGATACTTGGACCCTATAAAGGTTGCACAGGCATTCCAACTCCTCCAGGATGGCACATCAATACGTGTCATTTGCAGAAGGTTTACATTGTCTCCCAGCACAGTTTCAAGAGCATGGAGGAGATTCCAGGAGACAGTCAGTTACTCCAAGAGAGATGGACAGAGCCGTAGAAGGTCCTTAACCCATCAGCGGGGCCGGTATCTGCTCCTTTGTGCAAGGAGGAACAGGATGAGCACTGCCAGAGCCCTACAAAATGACCTCCAGCAGGCCACTGGTGTGAATGTCTCTGACCAAACAATCAGAAACAGACTTCATGGGGGTGGCCTGAGGGCCCGACGTCCTCTAGTATGCTCTGTGCTCACTGCCGGACACTCTTGAGCTCGATTGGCATTTTCCATTGAACACCAAAATCGGAAGGTCCGCCACTGGTGACCCATGCTTTTCACAGATAAGAGCAGGTTCACCCTGAGAATATGTGACAGACGTGAAAGGGTCTGAAGAAGCTGCGGAGAACATTATGCTGCCTGTAACATTGTTCAGCATGAGCGGTTTTGGTGGTGGGTCAGTGATGGTCTGGGGAGGCATATCTATGGTGGGACGAACAGACCTCTACAGGCTACACAATGGTACCCTGACCGCCATCAGGTATCGGGATGAAATCCTTGGACCCATTATCAGACCTTACGCTGATGCAGTGGGTTCCTCCCGGTGCACGACAATGCCCGGCCTCATGTGGCGAGAGCATGCAGCCAGTTCCTGGGGGATGAAGAAATTGATACCATTGGCCCCCACGCTCGCCTGACCTAAATCCAAAAGAACACCTCTGGGACATTATGTTTCGGTCCATCCGTTGCTGCCAGGTTGCACCTCAGTCTGTTCAGGAGCTCAGTGATGCTCTGGTCCAGATCTGGGAGGAAATACCCCGGGACACCATCCGTCGTCTCATTAGGAGTATGCCCCAATGTTGTCGGGCATGCATACAAGCACTTGGGGGGGTCATACAAACTCCCGAGGACCATTTTGCGTTGTTGCAATAAAATTTCACTTTGATTTTCAGGGGTCTTTCAATTCAGCCCTCTGTAGGTGGATCATTTTAATTTCCATCAAATGATGTGCCATCCTTTCATTCCTAATGCCATGTACACACGATCATTTTTCAGCATGAAAAAAAAATGTTGTTTTTCAGCATGTCGAAAAAACAATGTTTTCCCAACTTCATCATGAAAACGACATTGCCTACACACCCTCTTTTTTAAAAAATGATCTAGCAAAGCGTGGTGACGTACAACACGTACGACGGCACTATAAAGGGGAAGTTTCATTCGTCTTTTGGGCTGCTTTAGCTGATTCCGTGTTCGTAAAAGACGATTCACGCTTTTCTGTCTGTTACAGCGTGATGAATGTGCTTACTCCATTACGAACGGTAGTTTTACCAGAACGAGCGTTCCCGTCTCATAACTTGCTTCTGAGCATGCGCAGGTTTTTTACGTCGTTTTAGCCCACACACGATAATTTTTTACAACCCGAAAAACGACATAGTTTAAAACGACGTTAAAAAATGCAGCATGTTCGATTTTTTTTTTGTAGTTTTTCAGAACGCTGGATATTATAAGTCTACACAGACCAGGGTCTCTTTTTTCCCATCAGGCCAAAAATCCGAGCAGGAAAACCGTTCGTCTGTATCGTTTTCCGACAGGCATGGTCAGAATCAAGTTATGAGATGGGAGCGCTCTTTCTGGTAAAACTAGGGTTCGTAATGGAGATAGCACATTCGTCATGCTGTAACGGGACTGAAAAGCGCGAAGACTGAAAAGCGCGAACCGTCTCTGGCCAAACTTTTACTAACACGAGGATCAGCAAAAGCAGCCCAAAGGGTGGCGTCGTTGGAATGAAACTTCCCCTTCATAGTGCCGTTGTACGTCACGGGCGGACATTTGTCTGAGCGTATGAATGCATGGCACATCTTGACTTGCCAATATTTGCTCATTCTTCTTTGTAAAAACACCCAAAATCTGTCAGATTGTGAGGGCATCTCCTGTGCACAGCCCTCGTCACATCACCCCACAGATTTTCAATGGGATTCAGTTCTTGGTTCTGGCTGGGCCACTCCAAAACTTTAATCTTCTTCTGGTGAAGCCATTCCTTTGGTGATTTGGATGTAGGCTTTGGGTCGTTGTCACGTTGAAAGATGAAGTTCCTCTTCATGTTCATCTTTCTAGCAGAAGCCTGAAGGTTTTGTGCCAATATTGACTGGTATTTGGAACTGTTCACAATTCCCTCTACCTTGACTAAGGCCCCTGTTCCAGCTGAAGACTAACAGCCCCAAAGCATGATGCTGCCACCACCATGCTTCACGGTGGGTATGGTGTTCTTTCGGTGATGTGCGGTGTTGTTTTTGCGCCAAACATATCTTTTGGAATTATGGCCAAAAATGTAACCTTGGTTTCCTTAGACCAGGACACATTTTTTCACATGATTTTGGGAGACTTCAGATGTGTTTTTGCTAAACCATAGCGGGGTTTGGATGTTTTTCTTGGTAAGAAAGGGCTTCTGTCTTGCCACTCTACCCCATAGCCCAGATATATGAAGAATACGGGAGATTCATAGTTGCCAACATCGTCCAAAAAATTTTATAGGGACACTTTTTTGCCTGTAGGCGGAGTCTTATTATAATTAGGGGCGGGGCATTCATTTATAGGCGTGGAATAGGGAAAAAGAGAGAGCGATAGAGGGACAGCAGGCTCAGATCCTACACCATAATAGCAATATGTGTATTCCAAAAAAGTTTAACAATCAGCACATTCACGATTAATCGGGACGAGCTCCGATCAGGACGAGGGTCCCAAAATCGGGATTGTCCTGGGAAAATCTGGACTGTTGGCAAGTATGGAGATTGTTGTCACATGGACCACACAGCCAGTACTTGACACATATTCCCGCAGCGCCTTTAATGTTGCTGTAGGCCTCTTGGCAGCCTCCCTGACCAGTTTTCTTCTCGTCTTTTCATCGATTTTGGAGGGATGTCCAGTTCTTGGTAATGTTACTGTTGCGCCATATTTTCTCCACTTGATGATGACGGTCTTCACTGTGTTCCATGGTATATCTAATGCCTTTGGAAATTCCTTTGTACCCTTCTCCTGACTGATACCTTCTAACAACGAGATCCCTCTGATGCTTTGGAAGCTCTCTCTGCTGACCATTGCTATAGGATGCGACTAAGAAAATGTCAGGAAAGACCTACTAGAACAGCTGAACTTTATTTGGGGTTGATCAGAGGCACTTTAAATAATGGCCGGTGTGTACTGACTCCAATTTAACATGAGTTTGAATGTGATTGCTTAATTCTGAGCACAGCTACATCCCTAGTTATAAGGGGGTGTGCATACTTATGCAACCACATTATTTTAATTTTTTATTTTTACCCCCCCCCCCCTAAAAGTTTTTAGTTAGTTGTTCAATTGAGTTGTACAGTTTATAGGACACATTAAAGGAGGAAAAAGTTCTGAAATTATTTATATTTACTTCATTTTTTTTTACATCACAGAAACCTGAAATTTTAACAAGGGTGTGTAGACTTTTTATATCCACTGTGGCCCGGATTCAGAGAGCAGTTACGACGGCGTATCTTCGGATACGCCGTTGTAACTCTGAGTTGCGGCGTCGTATCTATGCGCCTGATTCATAGAATCAGTTACGCATAGATTTCCCTAAGATCCGACCGGCGTAGGTGTCTTACACCGTCGTATCTTAGGCTGCATATTTACGCTGGCCACTAGGTGGCGCTTCCGTATATTTACGCAAGGAATATGTAAATTAGGTAGATACGCCGATTCAGAAACGTACGTCCGCCCGGCGCATTTTTTTACATCGTTTACGTTAGGCTTTTTCCGGCGTAAAGTTACCCCTGCTATATGAGGGGTATCCTATGTTAAGTATGGATGTCGTTCCCGCGTCGAATTTAGAAAATTTTACGTCGTTTGCGTAAGTCGTTCGCGAATAGGGCTGTTACGTTCACGTCTAAAGCAATGACGATTTGCGGCGTAATTTCGAGCATGCGCACTGGGATTCTTTCACGAACGGCGCATGCGCCGTTCGAAAAAAACATCAAATACGCGGGGTCACACTAAATTTAGATAAAACACCCCCACATCATCCACATTTGAATTAGGCGGGCTTACACCGGACCACATACGTTACGCCGCCGTAACATAGGGCGCAAGTTCTTTCTGAATAGGGAACTTGCGCCCTAATTTACGGCGGCGTAACGTGTCTGAGATACATTACGCCCGCGGATAGATACTCCATTGTATCTGAATCCGGGCCAGTGTGTGTGTGTGTGTATATATATATATATATATATATATATATATATATATATATATATATATATAGATAGATATCCAAATAGCACGCCCAAGCTCATCTCTTCACCACACACACAGCCACAAAGGCAAGAGAATTCCTGTTGGGCAGTGTATTAGTTGCTCGGGCAAACACACTTAGACCAAATTTTATTGGTTCAAAGAATGTCAGGCAAAATGGTCGGCCCCCGGGCATGTTCGCTTCATCAAATCTGGCCCTCTTCGAAAAATGTTTGGACACCCCCCGATGAACATACTACGAGACGTTTCTCTGGGCTGCAGTTCCTCTGAGCTCCACAAGGTGGTGATCTTCTTACTTCCACCCAGATAGGAAGTCTCTATGGAAGACAGGAAGTGATGTCAGGTTCAGACAGGAAGCGATGACAGATATAAATAGGAGGTTCCGTGCGAGTAATAAGGAAGTAGCGAGGAAACATTGCTGAAAGTGGCAGCAGAGGAGGTAAGAAGTTATTATTTTTTATAATATCACCCAGTAGCCCCCCCGTCATGTCCGTCCTCTTCCTCAATAGTCACTGTGATGTATTTTATCTCCAGCAGATGATGATTCACACATAAACTATATTACCAAAAGTATTGGGACACCTGCCTTTACACGCTCATGAACTTTAATGACATCCCAGTCTTAGTCCGTAGGGTTCAATATTGAGTTGGCCCCGCCCTTTGCAGCAATAACAGCTTCAGCTCTTAAGGGAAGGCTGTCCACAAGGTTTAGGAGTGTGTCTATGAGAATGTTTGACTATTCTTCCAAAATGTGTGCTCAGGCACCGATGTTGGATGTAGGGTTGCCACATCATCCCTTTAATCCAGGACACATGTTAATTACACAGGTTGAGGCTGATTTAATGCAGGTAAGGCACCAAGTAAGTTTAATTACCACCTTAATCAGCCATAGAACCTGATTAATTAATGTGTGTCCTGTATTAAAGGGATGATGTGGCAACCCTAGTTGGACGTGAAGGCTTGGCTCGCAGTCTCCACCCTAATTCATCCCAATAGTGTTCTATCGGGTTGAGGTTAGTGTTGAGCGGAATACACCATATTCGATTTCGCAATATATCACGAATATATAGCCGAATATTCGTGAAATATTCGCTAAAATCGAATATTCGTGATATTTTATCAAAAAAAATTTTGCGAAATTTTGCTAATGCGAAACTGATTGCGAAATTTCGCTACTGCGAATGCGAAATTGATTGCGAAATTTTGAAACATTCGATTTCACCTGCCCTTTGGAAAAAGTGTGGTTTTACGTAATGGACCCTGCAACTAACAAGGTATTAATAAAATAAATACATTATTATATAGATTTGAGGGTTTACTTTGACCAATTTGTATATTGATTAGTTTAATTAATATTGAATAACCATAGATTTGGAAAATACAAGTAAACCGTTTACGTTGACATCTCTTAAATGTCTTTATGTTAAACAGTTATTATTCTCATTAAAGAGGTGAAATGCAAATGATGATGACACGGGACAAAAGATGGAAAATTCTTTGAAGATGTGATACACTGGAAAAACGCACAGAAACACTCCACTCTCTCCTATGACAACTGTGGTAGGAGAACTCTGATTGGCTCTGATGCAAAAGAAGGGCGGAGAAAGTATTCGCGAATATTCGGAAATCGAATATTCGCGATTGCGAATATTCGGCAACATAAAAGGATCGCCTCAGCTTAGCTACTCGGCCCAGGGTCTCTAATCATACCAGCAATGCTTTTAGACGTCGATGGAGATCACTAGGATGTGATCTGTTTTAAAAATAAAATTGAAAAAATACGAATATTCGGAATAGCGAATATTGGCTGCGAAATTCGAGTTATTCGCGAATATTCGAATATGCCATATTCGTAACGAATATTCGCAATGCGAATATTCGTGAGCAACACTAGTTGAGGTCAGGACTCTGAAGGCCAGTCAAGTAGACATGTGCGTTCCCGTTCGTAACGAATGGATTTTCGTACAAATTTGTTCGTTTTCGTACATTCGTATCAATTCGAACATCTGAAAAGCTGAAAGACCCAAAATACGAAAATTTAAGAATTACGAATAAGCAAAATAACGAACAAGTGAAAATACGAACGTATGATTGGACAATCTTACTAAAATACGAACCACCGAAAAAGCAAAAGAACGAAAATGACATCTATAACGAACGATTTGCATTCCGTATTTTAAATCCTTTGCCTGTTCGTATTTTCATTCGTATGTTCGTATTTTCATTTGTGTGTTTTGTAAATCCGTTTCTTTGTCTGTTGGTAAATTTGTGTACTTGTATCGTTCTTTCGAATGGGCACTGGGCAGTGTAGTTAGTGAGTGATTACTTAATATCTTAGCCAATCAGCTTATCTCTTTTGTACAGTGTAAAGCCTCGTACACACGATCGGACTTCAAACAAACTTTTCCGTGGATTTTTGTCCGAAGGGAGTTGGCCAGACTTTTGAAACCGAAAAAGTTTGTCCGACGGAGCATACACACGGTCGGATTTTTTGGAAAACGCTCATTTTGACGTTTGTTGGCAAAACGTCAGACTGTGTGTACGAGGCTTAAGAGAAAGTCTATCCTAATATGGATTAGCCGCGTGTTGCTATGTATTTACGAAAGTACAAAATTACGAATCCATTAAACGAAATTATTATCTAACAAAATTACGAATTTCGAATCAACGAAAATAAATTAGACAGAATTACGAATCATTCAGTAGAAACGAAAATAAAACTGTTATGAAAATACGATCATGTCCGAATAGGAAAACTTGAGTCACACGAAATACGAACGGGTCCGAATAGGAAAACTTGCATCTTACGAAATACGAACGGGTCCGAATAGGAAAACTTGCGTCTTACGAAATACGAACGGGTCCGAATAGGAAAACTTGGGTCTTACGAAATACGAACGGGTCCGAATAGGAAAACTTGCGTCTTACGAAATACGAACGGGTCCGAATAGGAAAACTTGGGTCTTACGAAATACGAACGGGTCCGAATAGGAAAACTTGCGTCTTACGAAATACGAACGGGTCCGAATAGGAAAATTTGTATCTTACGAAATACGAACGGGTCCGAATAGGAAAACTTGCCTCTTACGAAATACGAACGGGTCCGAATAGGAAAACTTGCCTCTTACGAAATACGAACGGGTCCGAATAGGAAAACTTGCGTCTTACAAAATACGAACGGGTCCGAATAGGAAAACTTGCGTCTTACGAAATACGAACGGGTCCGAATAGGAAAACTTGGGTCTTACGAAATACGAACGGGTCCGAATAGGAAAACTTGCGTCTTACAAAATACGAACGGGTCCGAATAGGAAAACTTGCGTCTTACGAAATACGAACGGGTCCGAATAGGAAAACTTGGGTCTTACGAAATACGAACGGGTCCGAATAGGAAAACTTGCGTCTTACGAAATACGAACGGGTCCGAATAGGAAAACTTGAATCTTACGAAATACGAACGGGTCCGAATAGGAAAACTTGTGTCTTACGAAATACGAACGGGTCAGAATATGAAAACTTGCATCTTACGAAATACGAACGGGTCCGAATAGGAAAACTTGAGTCTTACGAAATTACGAATCTTTACGAATCTACGGAACGAGACGAATCGGAACAAAAAAATACAAAATTTTTTGTTGTGCACATGTCTACAGTCAAGTTCCTCCACCCCAAACTCGCTGATTCATGCCTTTATGGACCTTGCTTTGTGCACTGGTCCAAATCATTTGGTGAGGTCAGGCACTGATACTGGACGAGAGGGCCTGGCTCCTAGTCTCCACTCGAAATTGTCCCAAAGGTGTTCTATCAGGTTGAGGTCAGGCCCCTGATAGAACAGGGCTGTACTGTATGTAGTGTATATAAAATGGTCGAATAGAGTTTTTCGTCCTAATCAAATTTCATATAATAAATTCAAACATATCCTACATCTACATGAACCCACCATCCCCTGCACCTAATAAAAGTTATATAATCCGTTAGGACAGAGAAGATCATTGGTGGCAAAGCGACACATCAGAATAAACAGTACCGGCCATTCCGAACCATGGAGGAGTGTGATTATTTAGAAGGACACAAGGATCTATACAAGGACGTCATGATGGAGAATCCGCCGCCCCTCACATCACCGGGTAAGAGGAGACTTTATTGTAAAGGAGAGAGCAGTACGGAGGCTCCACCTAGATCCCCCATCATCTGATAAACACATAGAAACAATGTATTCAGTCAGTGTGTGTGTTTCCTACAGATGGATCCAGTAATGGGAACCCACCAGAGAGATGTCCCCGTCCTCTGTATTCCCGGGATTCACCACAGGAAGGTCACACCATCCCCCACCATCATCAGGTAGATGAGGAACAATTATTGGTAGTTATGATTTATACACATGGTTGTTTCTTTTAATGTTTCATTATGTGTTTAGAGTGGAAACCTGAAGGATTATAATATTGACGGTAAAGAGGAGGATGGAAAGTATGGAGTGATCGAGGATTTTTCTGAAAAAAACAATGATCTCTACAAGAACATCATGGAGCCACCAAGTAATAGAGAATGTCCCCGTCCTCGGTACTCCTCTTGGGATTCCACACAGGAAGATCACACCATCCCTCACCATCATCAGGTAGATGATTGACAATTTCAGGCAGCCCCCGAGTTACAAACATCTGACTTACAAATGGTTCGTACCTACAAACTGAGGGAGAAACCAGGAAGTGAGAGGACATCTACCCTTAGGAAGGGAAATTCTCTCCTGTTATGCCACGTACAGACGATCGGACATTCCGACAACAAAACCGTGGATTTTTTCCGACGAATGTTGGCTCAAACTTGCCTTGGATACACACGGTCACACAAATGTTGTCGGAAATTCCGAACACCAAGAACGCGGTGATGTACAGCACGTACGACGGTACTATAAAAGGGAAGTTCAATACCCAGTCGTGTTAGTAGAAGTTTGGTGAGAGACGATTCGCGCTTTTCAGCCTCGTGTTTTTCAGTCCATTGCCGTGTGACGAATGTGCTATCTCCATTATGAACGCTATTTTAACCAGACCGAGCGCTTCCGTCTCATACTTGATTCCGAGCATGCGTGGAATTTTGCGCGTCGGAATTTACGAGAACGGATTTTGTTGTCAGAAAATTTGAAAACCAGCTCTCTAATTTTTGTGGTAGGAAATTCCGACAGCAAATTTCCGATGGAGCCTACACACGGCAACAAGCTCCCATCGAACATTTGTTGTCGGAAATTCCGACCGTGTGTATGCAGCATTATGCCCCGTAGACATTTTCAGAAATTCCGACAGCAAAAGTCTGATGTGAGCTTTTGAACGCAAATTCCGACCGTGTGTAGGCTCCATCGGACTTTTGCTGTCTAAATTTCTGCCAACCGAAAGATTGAGCGCTGGTTCTCAAATTTTCAGACGGAAAAGAATTCCTATGGGAAAATCCGATTGTCAGTGGCAATTCAGACGCTCAAAATTCCAACGCATGCTCGGAAACAATTCGACGTATGCTCGGAAGCATTGAGCTTCATTTTTTCGACTCGTCGTAGTGTTTTTATGTCACCGCGTTCTTGACGGACGAAAGTTCAGAGAACATATGTGTGACCGTGTGTATGCAAGCCGAGCTTGAGCGGAATTCCGTCGTAAAAAACATCCAAGGTTTTTTCCGGCGGAAAATCCGATCGTGTGTTCGCAGCATAAGAGTTATAATGGGAAAAAGGTGTCTCCACTGAAGCTTTATCACCAATTCTTATTTCCACAACAACCCCAACATTTTTCAAAATTCAATTGTCACAGGGAAAGAAAGTGAGGTGAAATCTTCTGAATGGGGGCATAGGCAGCAAAACAAACATAGCAGGGGTGTTAACCCTTCCCTATGCTATCCAAAAAACTTAACAATAATTTTTTTGGACTGGAGTTGCACCTAAATAATTGACCTGTTCCTACTTGTATACAAATTCAGCTTAAGAACAAACCTTCAGACCCGATCTTGTTTGGGTGGGGGGTTCGTGGAACTCGGCTTACCTTGGAGAGCTGTGGAAACTCTGTTTTCAGGTCCCCTGATCCCTCTTTTGTGTAAATCACCCTGTGCCTCTAATAGGGGCACAGGGTGAATGATAACCCCACTCTGATCTGCACTAGACGGACTCTTTATTGCCGCACTGGAACCTTGTATATATTGGGCCAGATTCAGGTAGGAGATACGACGGCGTATCTCCAGATACGCCGTCGTATCTCTGAGTGTGAGGCATCGTATCTTGGCGCCTGATTCAAAGAATCAGATACGCCAGAATTTGTCTAAGATATGACCAGCGTAAGTCTCCTACGCCGTTGTATCTTAACTGCATATTTACGCTGGCCGCTAGGGGCATGTACGCTGATTTACGCCTAGAATATGTAAATCAGCTAGATACGCCTATTACCGAACGTACGCCCGGCCGTCGCAGTACAGATACACCGTTTACGTAAGGCTTTTTCCGGCGTAAAGTTACCCCTGCTATATGAGGCGCAGCCAATGTTAAGTATGGACGTCGGGCCAGCGTCGAATTTTCCGTCGATTACGTTGTTTGCGTAAGTCGTTCGCGAATAGGGCTGGGCGTAATTTACGTTCACGTTGAAAGCATTGGCTTTTTGCGGGTTAATTTGGAGCATGCGCACTGGGATACTTTCACGGGCGGGGCATGCGCCGTTCGTAAAAAGCGTCATTTACGTGGGGTCACGGTGATTTTGCATAAAACACGCCCACATCTTACAGATTTGAATTAGGGGGGCTTACGCCGGCCAATTTACGCTACGCCGCCGCAACTTACGGAGAAAGTGCTTTGTGAATAATGCACTTGCCTGTCAAAGTTGCGGAGGCGTAGCGTAAATAGGATACGCTACGCCCGCATAGAGTTACGCGCTCCCTACCTGAATCTACCCCATTGTGTGTTGTCTCATGCTGTTGGACTCCTTTGCTGAGATCGTTTGGGGTGTGGTTGTACAAGGGTTCGTCACAGTTTGTAACCCGGGGACCGCCTGTGTTGGTAGTTATGATTTATACACGAGCATGTTTGTTACAATGAATGTTTTTATTGTATATTCAGAGTGGAAACCTTGAGGATTATAATATTATTGTTAAAGAAGAGTATAAAGAGGAGGATGAGGAGTATGGAGTGATGGGGGAGTTTTCAGAAGGACACAAGGATATGATGGAGCCACCTAATACCAGGAACCCACCAGAGAGATGTCCCTGTCCTCTGTATTCCCGGGATTCCACACAGGAAGGTCACACCATCCCCCACCATCATCAGGTAGATGAGGAACAATCACTGAGAGTATCATTAGGATCTGTACATTATCTGCATTGTTATCATTGATGTTATTTTCATTATATATTCAGAGTGGAAGCCTGAGAGATCCTAAAGTCGATATTAAAGAAGAGATAAAAGAGGAGGATGGAGTGATGGACGAAGTATACAAAGATCTGTACCAGGACACCATGGAGGAGTCATTCAGCTACAGAAACCCACCAGAGAGATGTCCCCGTCCTCTGTATTCCCGGGATTCCACACAGGAAGGTCACACCATCCCTCACCATGATCAGGTAGGTGGAGTTGAGGGTCGGGAACATAAAGTGATTGAACACTCTGACACGTGGAGACGATGTGTGGACTCCACAAGAAGGTATCGAATTTATTCTTCACAAGGGAATCGGGGGGCTTCAGTAACCAAAACTGCAGTGTCTATCCTCATGACACATCACAGGAAGCACCTCCATGGTTAACAGAGGACAGAATTAAAATTAGACTTCAGAAGCTTAACATCAATAAATCACCGGGACCAGATGGCTTGCACCCGAGGGTATTTAGGAAACTTAGCCAGGTAATTGCCAGACCATTGTTCTTATTTTTTAGACAGTCTACTTACTGGAATGGTACCAGCTGATTGGAGAAAAGCCAATATTTAAAAAGGGCCCAAAATACATCCCTGGGAATTACAGACCAGTCAGCCTAACATGAATAGTATGCAAGCTCTTGGAGGGGATGATACGGGACTATATACAAGATTTTAGTAATGAGAACGGTATCGTTAGCAGTTATCGGCATGGATTTATGAAGAATCGTTTTTACCAAACCAATCTGATAACCTTCTATGAGGAGGTGAGTTGCCATCTAGATAAAGGAAGACCCGTAGACGTGGTGTATCTAGATAAAGGAAGACCCGTAGACGTAGTGTATCTAGATAAAGGAAGGCCAGTAGACGTGGTGTATCTAGATAAAGGAAGGCCAGTAGACGTGGTGTATCTAGATAAAGGAAGACCCGTAGACGTAGTGTATCTAGATAAAGGAAGGCCAGTAGACGTGGTGTATCTAGATAAAGGAAGGCCAGTAGACGTGGTGTATCTGGATAAAGGAAGACCCGTAGACGTGGTGTATCTAGATAAAGGAAGGCCCGTAGACGTGGTGTATCTAGATAAAGGAAGACCCGTAGATGTGGTGTATCTGGATTTTGCAAAAGCATCTGACACAGTTCCCCATAAACGTTTACTGTACAAAGTAAGGTCCATTGTCATGGACCATAGGGTGAGTACATGGATTGAAAACTGGCTACAAGGGCGAGTTCAGAGGGTGGTGATAAATGGGGAGTACTCGGAATGGTCACGGGTGGGTAGCGGGGTCCCTCAGGGTTCTGTGTTGGGACCAATCCTGTTAAATGTGTTCATTAAACGACCTGGAGGATGGGATAAGCAGTTCAATCTCTGTATTTGTGGACCATACTAAGCTAAGCAGGGCAATAACTTCTCCACAGAATGTGGAAACCTTGCAAGAAGTTCTGAACAAAGGAATGGGGTGGACAACTACATGGCAAATGAGGTTCAATGTGAAAACATGTAAAATTATGCATTTGGGTGGCACAATATGGATGCAATCTATAAACTGGGGGGAGAACCTCTGGGGGAGTCTAGGATGGTGTCAAGTCACCTGTGGCCAGGTGACAAGTGCACCCCGTTGGGGTCAGGGATGCACCTCAGGGTAGTGAACCCTATAGCCGACTGCTGCTATCTGGGAGGAAGCGTGAACCCAAGATCGCCCAGGGCGCGGAGTCTAAGACCCAGCTTTGTGTTCACCAGAGCCTCTGGTAGTGAGGATGGCCTTTGCCGCAGCTGGATCCAGGTCGCGACCCCTGGGATCCCCTAGGTCACGCTCCACAGAGAGAGAGGGGAAGCAGCAAGCAAGACAAACGGAGGTGATGGGTAAGCCGAGGTCAGGGTAACCGGGGGACAGGCAAAAGGTCAAGGGCACAGGCAAACAGGAGAAGTCAGGGACGAACCAAAAACGGTACACAGAGCGGTAACTTCGCACACTGCAGACAGGAACTTAAGCAACACTGTTGAACCGCACTGCAGGCCTGTAGTGCAACAGTTAATATAGACTTCCTGGGATGGCCTGGGTGGGGCCAAACAGGAAGTAGAGGAGATAAGAAGGTAACCAGAACAGAGTCAGGCCTCTTAATGGACAGATGGAAACAGGTAAGCTGCCAGACTATTGCATATCCATGACAGTTGGAAAAAGGACCTGGGGGTCCTAGTAGATGAGTAGGCTCAGCAATGGCATGCAAGCTGCTGCAAGCAAAGCAAACAGAATATCGGCATTAAGAAGGAGATTAACTCCAGAGATAACGTGATAATTCTCCCGCTCTACAAGACTCTGGTCCGGCCGCACCTGGAGTATGCAGTCCAGTTCTGAGTACCAGTCCTCAGGAAGGATGTACTGGAAATGGAGCGAGTACAAAGAAGGGCAACAACGCTAATAAAGGGACTGGAGGATATTAGTTATGAGGAAAGGTTGTGAGCACTGAACTTATTCTCTCTGGAGTGTCATGGACATGCAATAAAGTCTGGCAGCTTACCTGATCTCCATGTGTTCATTAGAGGCCTGACCCTCCTTCTGACTGACTTTTATCACCTTCCTCCCTGTATTGCTCCACCCCAGGCCATCCCAGGAAGCCTATATTAACCACTGCACTGCTAGTCTGCTTTGCTGTTCAACCGTGTTGTTAGCTTTAGTTCCTGTCTGCAGTGTGCTACGATTACCTTCCTGTGTACAGTTTTTGGCTCGTCCCTGACTTCTCCTGTTTGCCTGTGATCCTGACCTTTTGCCTGTCCCTCGGTTACCCTTGTCTGCCTGTTGCCCTGACCTCGGCTTACCCATCACTACCGCTTGTCCTGGTTGCTGCTTCCCCTCTCTCCCTGCGGAGCCTGACCTAGGGGATCCCAGGGGTCGCGACCTGGATCCAGCTGCGGCGAAGGCCATCATCAACACTAGAGGCTCTGGTGAACACAAAGCTGGGCCTCAGACTCCGCGCCCCCCTGGGCGATCTTGGGTTCACGCTTCTTCTCTAATCGCAGCAGTCGGCCATAGGGTTCACTACCCTGTGGTGCATCCCTGACCCCAACGGGGTGCACTTGTCACCTGGCCACAGGTGACCTGAAATAGAGAAGAGACGCTTGAGAGGGGAGATGATTTCAATGTACAAATAACGTACCGGTGACCTCAAAATAAGGATAAAACTTTTTTGCAGAAGGGAGTGTAACAAGACACGTGGCCACTCATTAAAATTAGAAGAAAAGAGGTTTAACCTTAAACAAGGTAGAGGGTTCTTTACTGTAAGAGCGGCAAGGATGTGGATTTCTCTTCCACAGGCGGTGGTCTCAGCGGGGGGCATCAATGGGTTCAAGAAACTATTAGATGAGCACCTGAACGACCACAACATACAGGGATATACAATGTAATACTGACATATAATCACACACATGGGTCGGATTTGATGGACTTGTGTCTTTTTTTCAACCGTAACTACTGTGTAACTATGTAAGATGATATTTTCTATGTGATCTTACATCATAAATACTTCTATGTTACAGATGTTCTCTCTGAATTTCATAAATGCTGAGGGTGAAGTAGAAGAGACGTATGTGAGGGATGATCAGCAGTCTACGGAGGAGGCTGGAATGACGAGGACATTGATAGAGGAGGACACTCCTACAGAGATCAGCACAGGTGACCCATAATATATTCTTCTCTTTTATATGCTCTTTTACTGCTCATTGATTGGTCCAGAGCAATGTTTCTCAACTCCAGTCCTTAAGTACCCTCAACAGGTCATGTTTTCAGGCTATCCGCTATTTTGCACAGGTGATTTGATCAGTTTCACTGCCTTACTAATTGCCACATGCCATCTGAGAGAAATCCTGAAAACATGGCCTGTTGGGGCTACCTGAGGACTGAAGTTGGAAAATATTGGTCTAGAGCAGCCCTCAAATTTTCCACTCGCATTTTTCGAGTGGGAAATGAGGGCTTGCGAGCTGGGCTGCCTGCCTGGGAGAGGGGGGGGGAGCCGTTCTCCCATCGATCGCCCTGGCGGGGAAGAGAGCATGGAGGAAGAGGAGAGCCACGGGATAGCACGCTGTTACCGACGCTTACATTATAATTGTCTCCGCTCTGCTCGACACAGCCCCGCCTCTTCCTGACCCCATGCCTGTGATAGACAGAGCGCTGGTCCAATGCAGCAATGAGTTCTATCTATCACAGGCACGGGGTCAGGAAGAGGCGGGGCTGTGTCGAGCAGAGGAGAGACAATTATAATGTAAGCGCTGGTAACAACGCGCTATCCTCTTCCTCCAGCCATGCTTTTCTCTGCCCAGGCGAGGCTGCAATTGTGGGCACAGTGTGGCTGCAATTGTGGGCACAGTGTGGCTGCAATTGTGGGCACAGTGTGGCTGCAATGGTGGGCACAGTGTGGCTGCAATGGTGGGCACAGTGTGGCTGCAATGGTGGGCACAGTGTGGCTGCAATGGTGGGCACAGTGTGGCTGCAATGGTGGGCACAGATGAGGCTGCATTGAGGGGCACAGGCGAGGCTGCACTGATAAAGTTGTTAATATTTATTTTTGCATAAAACATTTAAGTTTCATTTTATGAGGGTGTGTCTAGGGGCGGGAATTAGGGGCAGGGTTGGTAGGGGTTGAGTGGGGCAACTGGTGGCGAGTAACCTTTGAGGCCTGGCTAGTAGCTCAGAATTTGAAATTTTGAGCCCTGGTTTAGAGCACATGTGCCAAACACAAGGCCCATGGGCCAAATGCGGCCTGCCAGGCCACTTCATGTGGCCCTCGCACATCTACAGCACCTACCTCATCTCTACCTCCACCTTGTCTCAGCAGTCAGGAGCAGAGAGGAGGACTGAACTTATCCGGCAGATCCTGCGCAGCCACATTACCACCTTCTCTCCACCTCCCTTGGCCTTAGCATTAAGCAGACTCTGGCAACTAATTCCAACCCTCTTGTGGTCCTCCTCCACACCCTGCACTTTCTTCCTTCCAGCTCTGCCCCCAGATTCTTCCCATCAGCAGCACAAGTTAAGGGAGTGCACTGTAATATAAGGGAGAGTGGGGGACTCTTGACATCTGATGATGGGGGGGTGGCTTTTGAAATTTGTAAGGGGGGATGGCTAATGTGCTCTGGACATCCAGTCTTACAAATACAACCGTCCCTTTGAACCGTAATGCTGATGCGGTCCCCGATGAAATTCAGTTTGACACCCCTGGTCTAGAGCATTAAGGACACCCAACACACCTGGGTTCGTGTTGGAATACATTGTTCATGTATTTTGTGCAACAACTACATCAGCCAGTAGGTGTCAGTGTTTTTTAAGTATGTCTTTTCCCTGTATAATAAAGTTCCTGTTTCCTGTCTGCAGTTAAGCAGCAAATAAAACACATGTGGGCTGTGCACTGTCTGTTCTGTAGGGCTATACAGTGGAACCTCGGATTGCGAGTAAGGCGGTAACAAGCATTTTGCAATACGGGCACCGTATTTCTAAAAGTTCTAACTCGGTTTGCGAGTGTTGTGCCGCAAAACGAGCAGGATTCAGGCCAAAGCGGTGTGCAGTACCACTTTTGGGGTGGGGTGGGGGGGGGGCGACGGAGCCGAACCACGCCGATCTTCGCCTTTTGGAAAGTCCAGAGGAACTCGGCAAATCTTGAGAATTAAGTGTTTTCCCAAGGGTTGGCGAGGTCAGCCGAACTAGTGGAGTCTCAACAGTGACCATTAGTGGAGTCTCAACAGTGACCATTAGTGGAGTCTCAACAGTGACCATTAGTGGAGTCTCAACAGTGACCATTAGTGGAGTCTCAACAGTGACCATTAGTGGAGTCTCAACAGTGACCATTAGTGGAGTCTCAACAGTGACCATCAGTGGAGTCTCAACAGTGACCATCAGTGGAGTCTCAACAGTGACCATCAGTGGAGTCTCAACAGTGACCATCAGTGGAGTCTCAACAGTGACCATCAGTGGAGTCTCCGCCCTGCGTGTTTTGTCACATCTGATGTCATCAGGGGTGCAGAAGCTATGCTCCGCCATCACACTATATGTACTGTAAATATTTATATTATATATATTTAATACAACAGGTGGGTAACTGGAAGGTTTTAGGGTTCTATCTTATTTGTATCAATTATTGTGCCGGCCGTTTTCTATGCTTTTCGGCACAAATATTAGAGACTCAGATCTCTGGGTGGTGGTATCAGAGACTCATGTCTCTGGGTGGTGGTATCAGAGACTCAGATCTCTGGGTGGTGGTATTAGAGACTCATGTCTCTGGGCGGTGGTATTAGAGACTCAGATCTTTGAGTGTAGGTATTAGAGACTCAGATCTCTGGGTGTAGGTATTAAAGACTCATGTCTCTGGGTTTAAGTATCAGAGACTCAGATCTCTGGGTGGTGGTATCAGAGACTTAGATCTCTGGGTGTAGGTATCAGAGACTCATGTCTCTGGGTGGTGGTATCAGAGACTCAGATCTCTGGGTGGTGGTATCAGAGACTCCTGTCTCTTGTGGTGGTTTTAGAGACCCATATCTCTAGGTGGTGGTATCAGACTCGTGTCTCGTGGTGGTATCAGAGACTCTGGTCTCTGGTGGGTGGTGGTATCAGGGACTCAGATCTCTGGGTGGAGGTATCAGAGACTCAGGTCTCTGGTGGGTGGTGGTATCAGACTCATGTCTCTAGGTGGTGGTATCAGACTCATGTCTCTAGGTGGTGGTATCAGACTCATGTCTCTAGGTGGTGGCATCAGAGACTCAGATCTCTTGTCTCTTGCCTGTCCTTGTCGGCCAGGTTGTACGCATAGATAAAGGATTTGTTTTTATATTTTTCCAGGACGCGCCATGGAGAAACCCTCGAAGGATCATCTTAGACCATGGAATCCCTCTGACCCTCAGGAACCTCGTACTGTGAGGGGTGGTGCCGGGATTCCAGGGGAACAGATATTCTCCTATCCAGTTTGTGAGGAAAGTTTCCCGTCTGAATTAAGACTTGGTGAACATCAGAGATCTCCCACGGGTGGAAAGCTCCATTCCTGTCCTGAGTGCGGGAAGTTTTTTTCACAGAAGTCCACTCTTTCCAGACATCTGAGATTACACAGGGGGGAGAAGCCGCATTCCTGCCCCGAGTGCGGGAAATGTTTTTTACAGAAGTTCCATCTTTACATCCATCAGAAGACCCACACGGGCGAGAGGCCGTATTCCTGCTCCGAGTGCGGGAAATGTTATATACAGAAATCAGACCTCGTTAGACATCAAAGATTTCACACGGGGGAGAAGCCGTATTCTTGCCTTGAGTGCGGGAAACGTTTTTCGCTGAAGTTCCATCTTGACATCCATCAGAAGTCTCACACGGGCGAGAAGCCGTTCTCCTGCACCGAGTGCGGGAAATGTTATACACAGAAAGCAAAGCTGGTTATACACCAGAGATCTCACACGGGGGAGATGCCGTATTCCTGCAATGAGTGCGGGAAGGGCTGTTCGAATAAATCGGACCTTGATAAACATCAGAGATCTCACATGGGGCTGAAGCCGTATTTGTGCCCCGAGTGCGGGAAATGCTTTTCGCAGAAGTTCTGTCTTAACCGACATCAGAGATCTCACACGGGCGAGAAGCCGCATGTCTGTCTAGAGTGCGGGAAATGTTATATGCATAAAAAAGACCTTGTCAAACATCAAAGATCTCATACGATACAGACTTCCGTCCACAAATAATATCGGTCTTCTCCACCAGCCGAAATATACACGATATTGTCAAAAGTATTGGGACGCCTGCCTTTACACGCACATGGGCCCAGATTCACAGAGAGCAGGGCGCACATTACGCCGCCGTAGGGCAAACAATGTACGCTACGCCAACGCAGCGCAGAGAGGCAAGCACTGCATTCAGCAAGCTATTGCTCCCAATGGTGCACCAGCGTGGCGTGGGTTTTGAAGGCGTACATTGGCGTAGGTGAAAGTGGGCGTGAACTAATGCAAATGAGGCGTAACCCCATGCAAATGATGCGCCAGACAGGTACGTATACACGAACTGCGCATGCTTCGTGATGACAGCACCCCCCCATACAGCACCCCCCCATGCGCCTGCTCACAAGCACGCCGGCAAAACTGCCTAAGCTACGCCGGATCACTGTGTACGCCGTGAACATAGCGTACGCCCAGCCAGTCACACGTCCAACGCACAATACGCCGGCTTGTGTTCCCTGGTGCAGACCTGTGCATGTCTGCTGCTGGGTTGCACCTCCTTTATGGGGAATAACTTTACGCCGGATGTACAACTTACGCGCACCTCGCGTAGCATGCGCCGGGCACACGCACGTTCGTGAATCGCCGTATTTCCCTCATTTGCATATTCGAATGGCTGATCAATGGAATGCGTCCAGCCTACATGTGCGCCCACCCTACGCCGGCGTAGGCAAGTTACGTCGGCGGGGTGAAGCCTGTTTTTAGGCGCATATTAGTTTGTGGGTCCGGCGCACAGATACGACGGCGCACATTTGCACTTACGTCGGCGTAACTTGTTATACGTCGGCGTAAGTGCTTCGTGAATCTGGGCCTAAAGCCTCATACACACAATCAGATTTTCCGTGGACAAATCGTAGGACTTTTGTCCGAAAGACGTTGGGCATGAACTTGTATTGCGTACAAACGGCAAAAGAATTGTCGGCCAACAAACATGAAACTATGTGTTTTTTCAGCTCTTTAGCGCCACCCTTTGGGTAACCTGCTAATGTTGTGTTATGGTTAGCATTGTTTCTAAGCATGCGTGTTGGGAGTTTTGGGTGGGCCAACTCAATATTGGACCCTACAGACTAATAGCCGGATTCAGAAAGATTTATGCCGGCGTATCAGTAGATACGCCGACGTAACTCTGAATCTGCGCCGTCGTAAATTTAAGCGTATTCTGGAAACCAGATACGCTTAAATTAGGCTAAGATACGAGCGGCGTAAGTCTCCTACGCCATCGTATCTTAAAGTGTAATTTTTAGGCTGGCCGCTAGGTGGCGCTTCCATTGAGTTCAGCATAGAATATGTAAATGACTAGATACGCCGATTCACGAACGTAAGTGCGCCCGTCGCAGTAAAGATACGCCGTTTCCGTAAGAGATACGCCGCGTAAAGATAAAGCTGCCCCCTAGGAGGCGTAGCCAATGTTAAGTATGGCCGTCGTTCCCGCGTCAAAATTTGAAAATTTTACGTCGTTTGCGTAAGTCGTCCGTGAATGGGGCTGGACGTAATTTACGTTCACGTCGAAACCAATACGTCCTTGCGGCGTACTTTGGAGCAATGCACACTGGGATATGTACACGGACGGCGCATGCGCAGTTCGTAAAAAACGTCAATCACGTCGGGTCACGAGTAATTTCCATAAAACACGCCCCCCTCATCCTCATTTGAATTAGTCGCGCTTACGCCGGCCCCATTTACACTACGCCGCCGTAAGTTAGGAGGCAAGTGCTTTGTGAATACAGTTCTTGCCTCTCTGACTTAAGGCGGCGTAGCGTAAATACGATACGCTACGCCGCCTTAAAGATGCGGCGACCTAATTGAATCTGGCTATAAGACTGGGATGCCATTAAAGTTTGTGTGCGCGTGTAAAGGCAGGTGTCCCAATACTTTTGACAACATGGTGTATGCTTTAAACTTGAGAGGTCCATAGGTGGTTCCCTGGCTATGGAGGACATTTGCAATAAAGCCAACAAAGCATCCAAACTCTCTATAAAGAGAATTAATTAAAAAAAACGATTTTATCGTTATCTTACTACGCATAGGATATAAACCTAAAGTGTCGTGCTAGAAAGAAAAATAATTATTATAAATGACAATACGTAAAATGAATCCAGTGCTAACGCACACTCGATAAAAACGAACGGGTCCAAGGAGAAATGGAAGTGATGTTTATTGTCCCATGGTAAAAAGCGAGTCAGAAAAGAACACTAAAGTAATGTAATGCATGGTGACGTCATGAGCCAAAAGCTCCCCCCTGCGTGTTTCGTCACATCTGACGTCATCAGGGGTGCGGAAGCTACGCTCCGCCATCACACTATATGTACTGTAAATATTTATATTATATATATTTAATACAACAGGTGGGTAACTGGAAGGTTTTAGGGTTCTATCTTATTTGTATCAATTGTTGTGCCAGCCGTTTTCTATGCTTTTCGGCACAAATTCGTGTTTAGACCTCTTATCTTACTATGCATCCTACATAGAGTTCCAGGTCTGCTTTGGTCTTTGCCGTAGTCATCAGTAAATGTATAATGCGGGTGTATCTGTGTCACTCGCCTTTTCCGACATCTGTGACAACTCAGATCCTGCCGGTGAATCCAGCAGAGGGGAGGTGGGTGTAGGTATCAGAGACTTAGATCTCTGGGTGATGGTATCAGAGACTCAGATCTTTGAGTGTAGGTATTAGAGACTCAGATCTCTGGGTGTAAGTATTAGAGACTCAGATCTCTGGGTGTAGGTATTAGAGACTTAGATCTCTTGGCGTAGGTATTAGAGACTCAAGTCTCTGGGTGGTGGTATTAGAGACTCAGATCTCTGGGTGTAGGTATTAGAGACTCAGATCTCTGGGTGGTGGTATTAGAGACTCAGATCTCTGGGTGGTGGTATTAGAGACTCAGATCTCTGGGTGGTGGTATCAGATTCTCATGTCTCTCGTGGTAGATTTAGAGACTCAGATCTCTGGGTGTAAGTATTAGAGACTCAAGTCTATGGGTGTAGGTATTAGAGACTCAGATCTCTGGGTGGTGGTATCAGATTCTCACGTCTCTCGTGGTAGATTAAGAGACCCAGATCTCTAGGTGGTGGTGGTATCAGACTCATGTCTCGTGGTGGTATTAAAGACTCAGGTCTCTGGTGGGTGGTGGTATCAGGGACTCAGGTCTCTGGGTGGAGGTATCACAGACTCAGATCTCTAGGTGGTGGTATCAAAGACTTGGGTCTCTGGTGGGTGGTGGTATTATAGACTCTTGTTTTAGTGACCCAGATCTCTAGGTGGTGGTATCAGAGACTCAGATCTCTAGGTGGTGGTATCAGAGACTCGGGTCTCTGGTGGGTGGTGGTATCAGAGACTCGGGTCTCTGGTGGGTGGTGGTATCAGATACTCATGTCTCTAGGTGGTGGTATCAGAGACTCAGATCTCTGGCTGGTGGTATCAGAGACTCGGCTCTCTGGTGGTGATTTTGGAGACTCATATCACTAGGTGGTGGTACCAGAGTCTTTGATGTCTGGGTGGTGGTATCAGAGACTCAGATCTCTGGGTGGTGGACTTAGATCTTTGGGTGTAGGTATTAGAGAGTCCGATCTCTGAGATGTTGTCTGAGCCCCAGCTGGTGCCTGTGATGACACTGCATCAAAAATGCAATGCGTTTCGGCGTACACAGCCTTCCTTATAGCGTCTATACTATGAGGGAGGCAGTGTATGCCGAAACGCGTTGCATTTTTTTGATGCTGTGCCATTTTATATGTAGCCGATAAGGGAATTTGCACCAAGTAGCCGGCTTTATACACCTCAGAAAAAACGTGGCTGAGCGCTTCTCTGATCTTTATCATGGAAGGAAATCAGAGATCACTAAAGACTTCAAAGTTCTGTCTGGCTTATTCTGCTAGGAGAGAGAAGGAGGGGGTGTCACTGCTGGTTGGGTCCCTCTAGGAGAGAGAAGGAGGGGGTGTCACTGCTGGTTGGGTCCCTCTAGGAGAGAGAAGGAGGGGGTGTCACTGCTGGTTGGGTTCCTCTAGGAGAGAGAAGGAGGGGGTGTCACTGCTGGTTGGGTCCCTCTAGGAGAGAGAAGGAGGGGGTGTCACTGCTGGTTGGGTCCCTCTAGGAGAGAGAAGGAGGGGGTGTCACTGCTGGTTGGGTTCCTCTAGGAGAGAGAAGGAGGGGGTGTCCCTGCTGGTTGGGTCCCTCTAGGAGAGAGAAGGAGGGGGTGTCACTGCTGGTTGGGTTCCTCTAGGAGAGAGAAGGAGGGGTGTCACTGCTGGTTGGGTCCCTCTAGGAGAGAGAAGGAGGGGGTGTCACTGCTGGTTGGGTCCCTCTAGGAGAGAGAAGGAGGGGGTGTCACTGCTGGTTGGGTTCCTCTAGGAGAGAGAAGGAGGGGGTGTCACTGCTGGTTGGGTCCCTCTAGGAGAGAGAAGGAGGGGGTGTCACTGCTGGTTGGGTCCCTCTAGGAGAGAGAAGGAGGGGGTGTCACTGCTGGTTGGGTTCCTCTAGGAGAGAGAAGGAGGGGGTGTCCCTGCTGGTTGGGTCCCTCTAGGAGAGAGAAGGAGGGGGTGTCACTGCTGGTTGGGTCCCTCTAGGAGAGAGAAGGAGGGGGTGTCACTGCCGGTTGGGTCCCTCTAGGAGAGAGAAGGAGGGGGTGTTACTGCTGGTTGGGTCCCTCTAGGAGAGAGAAGGAGGGGGTGTCACTGCTGGTTGGGTTCCTCTAGGAGAGAGAAGGAGGGGGTGTCACTGCTGGTTGGGTCCCTCTAGGAGAGAGAAGGAGGGGGTGTCACTGCCGGTTGGGTCCCTCTAGCAGTGTAGTCTGATCTCCCCTGATCTGCTTGAAACTGTAAAATATGACCTTTTCACGTGTCATTTGATATTTCCCGGATATAAATGCAAATATATTGATACATATTTTTGGGGATCAAACAAATGATCAAATGTTTATATTTATAAAATCATGATATTCTTTCTACATTGATTAATAAAAGTCTGCCTCCAGATTTCTCTGCCTCAATGTTCATTTCTTTTCCTGTATTCCGAAATGGCGGACCGCGGTCCGAACCTGGACTGAGCAACAGTCCTGTCCGGACCGCGGCCGGGGTCACTGACCATCCTGGGTGTTCTATCACTTCTTTCTCCCGACCGGCTGCCGCTATTGTCCTCACAGCGGGCGGAGGGGGGCAGGAGGTGCTGAATATCGGGACAGAGGGCGGGAGTCTTTCAAATAAACAAGCTGTTATTGTAGTAAGTTGGGCAGCTCCCGCCCTCCATCCCGATATGCAGTTCCTCCCGCCCCCGCTGTGACGATAATAATGGCGGCGGGAGAACCAAGAGAGAACCCCCAGAAGCTGTGTGCCTTTATCTTGGTAGGACTGTTCAGGAAAGGATGCATGATGATGTTTAAAGGGGGCACAGCGATGTAAAGGTGGACAGAGGAGAGTAGGGGATGCAGCCAGGTGGAGGGGAGGGCGGAACCAGGTGAATAGAGTAGGGGATGCAGCCAGGTGGAGGGGAGGGCGGAACCAGGTGAATAGAGGAGAGGAAGGGATTCAGCCAGGTGGAGGGGAGGGCGGAACCAGGTGAATAGAGGAGAGGAGGGGATGCAGCCAGGTGGAGGGGAGGGAGGAACCAGGTGAATAGAGGAGAGGATGCAGCAAGGAGAAGGGGACGACGGAACAAGTTGGACAGAAGAGATGAGGATGCAGCCAAGTGGAGGGGAGGAGGGAGTCAGATAGACAGAGGAGATGAGGGTTATGCAGCCAGGTGGAGGGGAGGAGGGAGCCAGTTGGATAGAGGAGAGGATGCAGATAGGTGGAGGGGAGGACAAAACTAGGTGGAAAGAGGAGGAGATTTAGCCAGGTGGTCAGAGGAGGATATGCAGCCAGGTGGAGGGGAGGACTTGTCAGGTGGACAGAGGAGAGGAGGGGATGCAGCCAGGTGGAGGGGAGAACATTGTCAGGTGGACAGAGGAGAGGAGGAGATGCAGCCAGGTGGAGGGGAGGTCAGAGTCAGGTAAACAGAGGAGATGCAGCCAGGTGGAGGGGAGGACAGAGCCAGGTGGACAGAGAAGGGGATGCAGCCAGTTGGAGGGGAGGAAGGAGGCATGTGGACAGAGGAGAGGAAGGGATGCAGCCAGGTGGAGAGGGGAGGATGGAGCCAGGTGGACAGAGGAGGGGATGCAGCCAGGTGGACAGAGGAGGGGATGCAGCCAGGTGGACAGAGGAGAGGAGGGGATGCCGCCAGGTGGACAGAGGAGAGGAGGGGATCCAGCCAGGTGAAGGGGAGTAACTAACCAGGTGAACAGAGGAGATGCAACCAGGTGGAGGGGAGGATTAAGGCAGGTAGACAGAGGAGAGGAAGGTATGCAGCCAGGTGGAGGGGAGGATGGAGCCAGGTGGACAAAGGAGGGGATGCAGCCAGGTGGAGGGGAGGACAGAGTCAGGTGGACAGAGGAGAGGAGGGGATGCAGCCAGGTGGACAGAGGAGAGGAGGGAATCCAGCCAGGTGAAGAGGAGGAACTAACCAGGTGTACAGAGGAGAGGAAGGGATGCACCCAAAGGTGCCTCAGGTCTTTTATTATCCTATTGTGTATACTACAAAAAAAAAAAACGTGCCCTGTGCCACTAAAGTGTTTGGGTTTGGCTTGAAGAAAAGGTGGCAACCCTATTGGGGCCTCCTCCCTGATCTGCCTGGCTGCCCTGCTACTGTACACTAGAGGTGGACTGTTTGCTGTTGGGTACATCTGATGAGGACTGTGAGGAGGTGACCCACGTAATTTATTCAACCACTACCCGAGTCTTCTTTTATTGAACGGCTTGCAAGACCACATCAGAAGGTTTTAATCAAGATAGACAAGTTTTATGAAGAAAACTTCTACGCAGTGCAACATAGTAAAAAAAAAACAAAGGTTAATTATTACTAAACCCATAATCAGTTTTGCTGCAAAACTCCCTTGGTGGGATCGGAGATGACCCCATCTATAAGGATATACAGTACATACACACACAGCACAAGGCCGTGTTCATACTACGAGACGTTTCTCTGGGCTGAAGTTCCTCTGAGCTCCACAAGATGGTGATCTCACTATTACCCAGACAGGAAGTATCTATGGAAGACAGGAAGTGATGTCAGATACAGACAGGAAGTGATGTCAGGAAAAGACAGGAAGTTCCGGGTGAGAGGTGAGTCGGGAGGAAGTAGAGAGGAGACGTTGCTGGAAGTTGCAATCGAGGAGGTAATAAGATCTTATTGTCTATTTAGTGTTGCCAACCGTCTGTATTTTTACGGACAGTTCGTAAAAACGGGCACTTTCCCCCCCCCCCCCGTTCGTAAATGTCCGTTGTTGCGGGAATGTGCCAGTAAAAATAGCCAAAATCGGTTTGGCTTGGAATTGCACATGGAGATTGGAGGCAGGGGGTGATTGTGGATGCAGTGGCACCACAGAGGGGGATGGAGGCACCGCAGAGGAGGATGGTGGCACCGCAGAGGGTGGGGAATGAAGACAGGGGTTGTTGGTGGCACCACAGACAGGGATGGAGGCAGGGGGCCTGGGGGAGATTGGAGGCAGAGGGAAATTGGAGGCGGGGGGTGGGGGGGGGGAGAGATTGTGACACTGCAGAGGGGGATGGAGGCAGGGGGTGATGTGACTAAATAATTTGCCCTTATTATATCGAAAATAACAAAAATATGTTTTTTTACCTTAATATCTACCTTAAATCACATTGCTATTTGCCTAGCGTACTAGTTTGTAGCCTAAATCCTGAAATTTGCACCTAAAAATGTAATCTAGTAACTTTTGTGAAATGCCAGTAAAAACGTGGCTGCGCCAGTAAATTTCGGGTGACGTGCCAGTAAATTTCAATCTGGTAGGTTGGCAACACCACCCCCCCCCGTCATGTCCATCCTCTTCCTCCATAGTCACTGTGACGTCTTTTATCTCCAGCTGATACACGAATATATAGTGTGGAAATGTAGATTAACCCCTTCAGGGTCAGAACATTCCCCACTTACAGGGCCGGAACATTCTCTTCATTTTAGAGATGTTAGGAAGATAGGGGATTTTTAGACATAATAACCAAAGGGTAAGAGGATCCCGGCTCCCCCGAAAACCTTGGAAACACTAAACTGTGCGTAATCCCACTGGGGACCGTTCCTCCATGATAGAAACCCTCATATTATCCCACCATCCTAATATTGTACAACCAGTACAGTCCAGATAATTCTTTCTTATCAATTATTGGTCTACAGGAAACCAATGAGGATGGAAGAGTACCGGACTAACGTGATTGAGAGGATATTAAACCTCACCCTGGAGATCGTCTACCTGCTGACCGGAGAGGTAAGGAGGATTCTGGGAGGTCATATGACATCACTCTTATCTCTATTAATAAAACACAGACCTGACCGGAAAGGTGAGGAGGATTCTGGGAGTCTAACATGATATTCCTATTGGTTCCTCAATACAGAGATTTCCTCTTGTGAAGTCAGGTGATCATATGACCATCACAGTGCCTCCATGTGACTCCCTAAAACCTGAGAGACACAACATGGAGAAGATTCTAGAAGTCACCAAGAAGATGATGGAGCTGCTGACAGGAGAGGTGAGGAGGATTCTGGGAATTCTGGGACATTATCCAGTAACAGACAAGGGGTGTGTCTGGATGGTGACTGTATCATTGTGTGTGTCAGGTTCCTATAAGGTGTCAGGATGTCCCTGTCTATTTCTCCATGGAGGAGTGGGAGTATTTAGAAGGACACAAGGATCTCTACAAGGACGTCATGATGGAGAATCAGCCGCCCCTCACATCACCGGGTAAGAGGAGACTTTATTGTAAAGGAGAGAGCAGTACGGAGGCTCCACCTAGATCCCCCATCATCTGATAAACACATAGAAACAATGTATTCAGTCAGTGTGTGTGTTTCCTACAGATGGATCCAGTAATGGGAACCCACCAGAGAGATGTCCCCGTCCTCTGTATTCCCGGGATTCCACACAGGAAGGTCACACCATCCCCCACCATCATCAGGTAGATGAGGAACAATTATTGGTGGTTATGATTTATACACAAACATGTTTATTATAATGAATGTCTTATTATATATTCAGAGTGGAAACCTCGGGGATGATAATATTGTTGGTAAAGAAGAGTATAAAGAGGAGGATGAGGAGTATGGAGTGATGGAGGAGTTTTCAGAAGGACACAAGGATATGATGGAGCCACCTAATACCAGGAACCCCCCGGAGAGATGTCCCCGTCCTCTGTACTCTGGGGATTCCACACAAGAAGATCACGACTATGCAAAATCTGATCAGGTAGATGAATCTACAAACCAGCAAAGAAACAATCACTGATGGTATCATTAGGATCTGTACATTGTTATAATTTATGTAATTTTTATTATATATTCAGAGTGGAAACCTGAGTGATTCTAAAGTTGACGTTAAAGAAGAGTATAAAGAGGAGGATGAGGAGTATGGAGTGATGGAGGAGGTTTCAGAAGGACACAAGGATATGATGGAGCCACCTAATACCAGGAACCCACCAGAGAGATGTCCCCGTCCTCTGTATTCCCGGGATTCTACACAGGAAGGTCACACCATCCCCCACCATCATCAGGTAGGTGGAGTTGAGGGTCGGGAACATAAAGTGATTGAACACTCTGACATGTGGAGATGATGTGTGGACTCTACAAGATGATATTTTCTATGTGATCTCACATCATAAATACTTCTATGTTACAGATGTTATTTTCTGCCATTCTGTTGGTTTAGGGTGAAGATCTGATGAACACGAAAGTTGAGGGTGAAGAAAAAGAGACGTATGTGAGGGATGATCAGCAATATACGGAGGAGGCTGGAATGACGAGGACATTCATAGAGGAGGACACTCCTACAGAGATCAGCACAGGTGAGCCATAATATATTCTTCTCTTATCTTAGCTCTGTTACTGCTCACTGATTGGTCCTGAGGAGTGATGAGCCAAACACACCTGGGAAGTCAATGGGAGCCGAATATAAATAAAATAGTTCTGGCCATTTTCTAGTCAAACAAATGGCATTGAGGGGACTGAGCACTGCCCTGGGGGATACGTACCAAAACAAAATGTTTTTAAAAATTCTGTTTTGCAGGAGCCATGATTTAATAATGCTCAACCCCTTTCCGCCCACCCCCGGCGCGCTATAGCCGAATGGCAGCTGCAGCGTGGGCTTCCAGTGCCGAGCAGGCTCCAATTGGTGTCCTCTCGGGAACTTGCTCCCCACGCGCATCAGGGAATAGCCAATCACAGCGGCCATTTACCATGTGATCGCCATGCCCCAATGAGAGGTGATCTCAAATGTAAACATATGAGCTAATCTCTCATTGACCGCTCTCCTTCTCTCGCACAGACCGTGTAAGAGGGAAGGAGAGCTTCTGTGAGATCGTGAGTTGGATATGTTTTGTTACAGTTACAACAATTGGTTCAAACACTGCCTAAACGGTGCCCCATCAGTGCCACCTTGCCATCAGTGTCATAGTATCACCATGCCGTAGTGTCATCGGTGTTGCAGTGCCATAGTGTCATCATTATCACCGTGCTAGCAGTGCTATCAGTGGTACAGTGCTGCATATCAGTTCTGCCTCATTAGTGGAATCTCATCAGCACCCCTTTAGTGTAGACTTATCAGCACCCATCAGTGCAAGCTCATCAGCGCCCATCAGTGCAAGCTTATTAGCGCCCATCTGTGCAGGCTCATCACCACCAACACTGTCTAAAACATTATTTTCAGCTGAGGAGACGTACAATATTCTCTGTCCTGCCAACGAGAACAACGGGGAGCTCTCTGCTTCGTATTCCTCTTCGGATTTGGATTCGGACTCTGATGCGACTTACGATCCAGACCTAAGCAGTGGGACACTGACGGACTCAGGGGAGGAAGATGGTCTGCCCGCCAAACGAAGGCGTTCTGGTGAGGAGATGACCACCGGTACCGCAGTACCTCGGCCCCGAAGGGTTAGGACTAATGCCAGCCTTCCGTATACTCTTGAGAACCCTGTGTGGCTTCCCCCTGATTCAGGAGAAGCAAACATCCCCCCTTTTACCGCCCAGCCAGGAGTCCAGGTGAACACGCAGAATTTTGCCCCTATAGATTTCTTTAATTTAGTTTTTACAGAGGACCTGTTATCATCAATTGTGTTCCAGTGCAACCTGTACGCACAACAATTTATAGCGACTAACCCAACGTCCTCCTATTCCCGTCCCTATGAGTGGAAATACCTAACGGTGGAGGATTTTAGGATTTTTTTGGGACTTACATTCAATATGGGACTCACCAAAAAAAACGACCTACGTTCATACTGGTCGACCAACCCCATCCACCACATGCCGATCTACTCAGCGGTAATGTCCAGAACCAGATATTGGATGATCATGAGGTTCCTCCATTATAACGACAACACCGAGTGCCCTCCCCGAAACGACCCAACATATGACAAGTTCTACAAGATTCGGCCACTTCTAAATTATTTTTCAGAAAAATTCCCCCAGTTATTTACCCCGGACCAAAATATCTCTGTGGCTGAGTCGCTCGTCCACTTTAACGACAAGCTGGGCTTCAAGCAATTCACCCCCAACAGAAGGTCCCGTTATGGAGTGAAACTTTACAAATTATGCGACCGGGCAACGGGGTACACCTATGCCTTCATGGTGTACAAAGGGAAGGACACCCAGCTGCGTCCCCCTGAATGCCCGGAGTACATAGGATCAAGTGGGAAAGTCGTTTGGGACCTCATACACCCACTCCTGGAAAAAGGCTATCACCTCTATGTGGACAACTTTTACACCAGTTTGCCCCTTTTCCACAACCTTCACCGGAGGAAGACTCCAGCATGTGGCACCGTGAGAAAAAACAGGAAGGGCTTCCCTCAAAAGCTTCTTAACGTGAAGCTAAGAAAAGGGGACGCAGCGAGTTTGCGGAACGAGGAAACTCTGGCTGTGAAGTGGAGGGGCAGCAGGGAGGTCTACATGCTCTCTACGATCCACAACGACACCTGCGTGGAAATCTCCAGAAGGAACGGCCCAATCCAAAAGCCGACGTGTGTCCACGAATATAATTTGTTCATGGGTGGAGTGGACTTCAACGACCAAATGCTCCAACCCTTCCTCGCCACGAGAAGATCCCGCCATTGGTATAAAAAAGTCTCAATTTACCTCTTCAATTTGGCCATATACAATACGTTTGTCATTTACCGTGCGTCCACCGTGAGACCCTTATCCTTCCTTGGCTATCAGGAGGAGATCATCACCGCCCTTATATACCCAAACGGCCCTCAAGAAAACCTTCGATCGGATGTGATAAGCAGACTCCACGAGCGCCACTTTCCCGAGAAGCTCCCCCCCAGGCAATCGGGCAAAAGGTGTCAAAAAAAATGTAGGATGTGCACCAGAGGAGGAGTTAGAAGAGACAGCTCTTATTATTGTCCCCAGTGTCCTTCCCAGCCAGGCCTCTGCATAGGCGAATGTTTCCGCCGTTACCATACTTCTGTACATTTTTAGTATGGTAAACGTGATTATCCTGCCCCTACTAGCTCCTGAACTGACCCTGGCCTGACCACGCCTTTTGCCCTTCCGCTTTTGTATGTAGCAAGGAGTCGGCTACCTTACTTGTAGTATCAGAAGATTACCACTAGGAAGCAAAAGCATACAGGGAATTGTAGTCCGAGGACTCGAGTTTTACATTCTAGTTGAACTGCTTGAAACTACAACTACCAGCCGGCTGGTAGAGAAGGACAGAGTTCTGGGAGAGCTCATAAAAAGGCTGTGCTAGGCCTGGATCGCTCTCTTGGGACCCCGGCCGGAATCCGCAAGCAGGGACTCTGTGTGTCTGTATGTGCTGTGGCCGAGTCGTGGCCTGTGCAAGGAAGAATCCCATGTGTATCCTAGGGGCATACGCTCTACTGTCGCTGTTTCTGCTCCCATCTTCATCGCGGTTACAGCCAATCCAGGTGGTCCACGACGCGGTGCGATAGAGGTTTGGACGACCATCTCATCCCTTGTGCCAGGGCCCTGAAGGAGATCCTGTAAGCCACCATCTTCAAAATCGGCATCATCCATTACAGTATCGGTGAGCGGGCACCTGCCCACCCAGCTTTATGAACACTGTATACAGACATCATTGCTCTTATTCACCTTGCTGATACCTGTAGTGCCTCAGGACACAAGGCCATCCAGATACAGAGACACTGTATACAGACACCATTGTCCTTCTTATTCACTTTGCTGATACCTGTACTGCCACAGGACACAAGGCCATCCAGATACAGAGACACTGTATACAGACACCATTGTCCTTCTTATTCACTTTGCTGATACCTGTACTGCCACAGGACACAAGGCCATCCAGATACAGAGACACTGTATACAGACACCATTGTCCTTCTTATTCACTTTGCTGATACCTGTACTGCCACAGGACACAAGGCCACCCAGATACAGAGACACTGTATACAGACACCATTGTCCTTCTCCTTGCTGATCCCTGTAGTGCCACAAGGACACCCAGATACAGAGACACTGTATACAGACACCGTTGTCCTTATTCTCCTTGCTGATCCCTGTAGTGCCACAAGGACACAAGGCCACCCAGATACAGAGACACTGTATACAGACACCATTGTCCTTCTTTTCCTTGCTGATCATTGTAGTGCCACAGAATTCAATACCTTTTAAGCAAACTACCCCAGTGATCACTACTCCAATAAGACAGGAAGATCTGTGCCAGTCAAATTGCTTTGCTCCGCTACTCAGAACTTCTCCAACTACAATTCTCCGAAGTGCTAGCTGAAGACCAAAGGATTTCATCTTTTTAACAAGGGACTACATCTAACCTAACCCCCCCCCCCCCCCCCCCTTCTATTAATATTTTTTTTTTACCACACTCTTAGAGACTGAACTTCCTTTTATTTGATCCTGTGAGTTGAGGGACAGGAGAGGAGTGGTTTGACATGGCTAAAAAGTAATCCCCCCCCGCCCTCCTTTTGCCTGTCCACAACTAAATCAAGGGTTACTAATATTTGATTGATTGTTATTTGTTTATTACCATCTTATATTGTTTACTGCTGTTGTTGCTTTTATACCACCAGTGGTGTTTCACCCGAGGTATTTTCATAAAGCGTCAGTTCACGTTGTACACCTTTTTTTGAATGCCTTCATCATCTCAGTAAACATATCTTCTGCTTTACCACAGTTTGTGTTTCTTTTCTACTGCTGTGTTTTTACACTAATACTGCATACTAGGTGTGCCAGAGGGGTTGGGACTGTTCTTTGTAGGGATGTCCCGATACCGAGCATTTCCCCGAGTACTTGTACTCGGCTGAAATGCTCCGATGCTTCACCCGATACCTGGGCAGTCAGGTATCGGGGTGGTGGGGGGTGTTACAAGTCTTCTCCGTGCTGTCTTCTCCCCCGTGCTGTCTTATCCCTCTCCGTGCCGCTCTCCCCCGTGCTGCTCTCCCCCGTGCTGTATTGTCCCCCTCCCTGCTGTCTTCTCCCCCTCCGTGCTGTATTGTCCCTCTCCGTGCCGCTCTCCCCCGTGATGTCTTGTCCCCCTGTGCTGTCTTGTCCCCCTCTGTGCCGCTCTCCCCGTGCTGCTCTCCCCGTGCTGTATTGTCCCCCTCCATGCCGCTCTCCCCCGTGCTGTATTGTCCCCCCCCGTGCTGTATTGTCCCCCTCCGTGCCGCTCTCCCCCCGTGCTGTATTGTCCCCCTCCGTGCCGCTCTCCCCCGTGCTGTATTGTCCCCCTCCGTGCCGCTCTCCCCCGTGCTGTATTGTCCCCCTCCGTGCCGCTCTCCCCCCGTGCTGTATTGTCCCCCTCCGTGCCGCTCTCCCCCCGTGCTGTCTTCTCCCCCTCCGTGCCGCTCTCCCCCCGTGCTGTCTTCTCCCCCTCTGTGCCGCTCTCCCCCCGTGCTGTATTGTCCCCCTCTGTGCCGCTCTCCCCCCGTGCTGTATTGTCCCCCTCTGTGCCGCTCTCCCCCGTGCTGTATTGTCCCCCTCTGTGCCGCTCTCCCCCCGTGCTGTATTGTCCCCCTCTGTGCCGCTCTCCCCCCGTGCTGTATTGTCCCCCTCTGTGCCGCTCTCCCCCGTGCTGTATTGTCCCCCTCTGTGCCGCTCTCCCCCGTGCTGTATTGTCCCCCTCTGTGCCGCTCTCCCCCGTGCTGTATTGTCCCCCTCCGTGCCGCTCTCCCCCGTGCTGTATTGTCCCCCTCCGTGCCGTTCTCCCCCTGTGCTGTATTGTCCCCCTCCGTGCCGCTCTCCCCAATGCTGTTTTGTTCCACTCAGTCCCGCTCTCCCCCCGTGCCGTCTCCCCCCCCCCCCCCCTCCATGCCGCTCTCCCCCTCAATTTGTTAGGATGGAGAGCGGAGGTAGGAGCCGCTAAACCCGGCTACCTACCTTTTTCCGAATGGACAGAGTCAGTGATCACTGACTCTGTCCATTGACATAATTGAGCATCGTAACCTCCTGTGTTTACGATGCTTCCGTTTATGAATGGAGAGGAGCTTCTCTCTATTCATTTTAGCTGAGGCTGCAGAGAAAGGGGCTGGGGAATCTGTGTCCTTAGTCCCTTTCCCTGTCTTAAAGGGGAGATGTCAGAGGTCTGTTAATAACCCCTGATATCTCACCAAAGCCCCTCCCAACAGGGCTGATATATAAAAAAATGCAATAAATAAATGTAAAAAATAAAATGTAAATCATAAAAAAAATAACACTGACAATCCACTACCCCCCCCCCCTCTAGAAAATTACTGTAGAAAAAAATAGTAAAACAAAAAAAAAACGCCACTGTCACATGACATTGAAAAAAAAAGTATCGGTATTCGGTGTCGGCGAGTACTTGGGGGGGAAAAAAAGTATCGGTACTTGTACTCGGTCTCAAAAAAGTGGTATCGGGACAACCCTAGTTTTTGGGGGTTGAGAGGCCGAGTACGGAACCACACCTACTTAAGCAGCTCCTCTGGGGGTAGTGCTACATGTACATACCTCGTTTTGTGGGTGTTTCCATCGTCCTGGTGCTCCAGGTACTTCCAAAGTGTAATAGGTGGTCGAGAAACGAGATGTGTGATTTATGCTCCTAGAACGCCTGATGGTACTCCCTGCACGTTGGGCCTCCTGTATGTGGATAGAAGTCCCACACATGTGGTATCACCATACACAGGAGGAGTATCGGAATGTATTTTGGGGTGTCATTTTTGCAATTCACATGCTATGTGTTGGAAATATCTTATATATTTTACAACTTTGTGTAAAAAATAAATAAAAATTAAATTAGGTTTTCTTTCCACGTTTTCCGAAAACCTGTGGAAAAAAAATGACACGTTAAAAAGACTCATTATGCTTCATAGATTATACGCTGGGGTGTATGCTTTCCGAAATTGGGTCGTTCTGTGGGTGTTTCCATTGTCCCGATGCTCCAGGGCTTTGAAAAGTGTAATAAGTGGTCAAGAAATTAGATGTGTAATTTATGTGCCTAGAACACCTGACGGTGCTCCTTGGATGTTGGGCCTCTGTATGTGGCCAGGCTGTGAAAAAGTCTCACGAATGTGGCGTTGGGATACTCGAGAGGAGTATCGGAATTAGAGGTAGACCGATATATCGGCCTGGCTGATATATCGGCTGATATTTGGCCATTTTTGATCGGCATCGGCCGATTATTATCAAATTTAGGCCGATATTTTACACTGATCGCCGTTCCTCCTCCCTTCTCCACACTCAGCGGCTCTGGCAGCATCAAGCGCCCGCGCTGAGTGTGAAACTGACAAATAACGGAGAGGAGCGAGAGAGGAGCTGTCAGCTCGATGTCGGGGGTGGGCAGGACCCAGCAGCTATATTACACCAGCCAATGGCATGGTATCTGGGCGGGCCGATACGTGTATGTGACCACACCCCCTTTCTAAAGGAGCCCAATCATTGGCTGGTGTAATTTAGCTGGGTCCCGCCCACCCCCCGACATCGAGCTGACAGCTCCTCTCTCTCTCCTCTCTGTTGGTTTCACACAGTTAGTTACACTCGGCTTAGTGTGAAACCTGCCGGTGCCATCTGTCACCCACCAGTGCCAACCAGTTCCAATTGCCAGTGCCAGCTGTCCCATACTAGTGCCATCTGTCAGTTCCAAACCAGTGCCACCTGCTAGTGCCAATTAGTGCCATCTGTCAGTGCCACCTGCCAGTGCCAATAGTGCCACCTGTCAGTTCCAAAGCAGTGCCACCTGTCAGTTCCAAACCAGTGCCACCTGCCAGTTCCAAACCAGTGCCACCTGCCAGTTCCAAACCAGTGCCACCAACCAGTGCCACCTGCCAGTGCTAACCAGTGCCATCTGTACTGAGGACATCAAGTGTGTGCTAGAGTGACAGGAGTAAGCAGGAAGGAGTGGGGTGGGTGAGGCTGGTGGTGTGTGTTTTTTTTTTAATCGGCCTAAAATATCAGCCACAAAAATCGCCATCATGTATCGGCCATCGGCCTCCCCAATTTCTAAATATGGGCCTCGGCCTCCCCAATTTCTAAATATGGGCCTCGGCCAGAGAAAAACCCACATCGGTCTACCTCTAATCGGAATGTATTTTGGGGTGTCATTTTTGCAATTTACATGCTATGTGTTGGAAATATCTTATACATTTTACAACTTTGTGTAAAAAAATAAATACAAATTAAATTGGTTTTCCGTCCACGTTTTCCAACACGTTCAAAAGACTCATTATGCCTTAAAAGAATATACGTCGGGGTGTATGCTTACCAAAATGGGGTCATTTTGTGGGCGTTTCCATTGTCCTGGTGCTCCAGGGCCTCCAAAAGTCTAATAGGTTGTTGAGAAAAGAGTCAACAAGTTAATGTGTGATTTATGCTCCAAGAACGCCTAAAGGTGCTCCCTGCACGTTGGGCCTCCTGTATGTGGATTAGGGGTGCAACGGATCACAGTTCATCCGTGATCCGAACGGGTCACCCCCTTCGGATCGGAACACACTGTGATCCGCGGATTGCCACGGCTCCGGAGCTAGGCCGAAGCCGCGGCCTTTCCTAATGTTACGGCGGCGGCTCCGGAGCTAGGCCGAAGCCGCGGCCTTTCCTAATGTTACGGCGGCGGCTCCGGAGCTAGGCCGAAGCCGCAGCCTTTCCTAATGTTATGGCCGCGGCTTCGGCCTACCTCTGGAGCCGCGACCATAACGCTAGGAAAGGCCGCCGCTTCGGCCTAGCTCTGGAGCCGCCGCCGTAACATTAGGAAAGGCCGCGGCTTCGGCCTAGCTCCGGAGCCGCGGCCCTCCTCTGTTTACACCCACAGAGGAGGAGCCCGCACTCGTGGGACACACCGCTCGTCTGTCGGTACTAGCTGGGGGGGGGATGTCACTGTACTGAGAGGAGGGGGGGTCACTGTACTGAGAGGAGGGGGGGGGTCACTGTACTGAGAGGAGGGGGGGTGTCTGCACCGAGGGGGTACTATAGTTGGTGGGGGGGGGGGGGATGTAGATATTACAGTGGGGGAGATTATTTTTTTTTTTGCCGATCCGAAAAATGATCCGATCCGTGAGTTTTTTGATCCTTTGCACCCCTAATGTGGATAGGAGTCCCACACATGTGGTATTGCCATACTCTGGAGTAACAGTTTTGGGGTGTAGTTGCAGTTATGCATATGCCTTGTGAGAGAAATGACCTGTTTAATGACAATTTTGTGGGTGGAAAAAAAAAATCTTCGTTTTGAAAAGAATTGTGGGGAAAAAACAACCACTTCAAAAAACTCCCTTTGCCTCCTACTAAATACCTTGGAATGTCTACTTTCCAAAAACGGGGGTTATTTGTACTTTCCTGATTTGTGTGTCTCAAGAAACGAGATCGGCCGTCAGTACATCGGGTGTGATCAATTTTCAATGATTGGCACCATAGCTTGTAGACTCTATACCAGGGATATGCAATTAGCGGACCTCCAGCTGTTGCAGAACTACAAATCCCATGAGGCGTAGCAAAGACTCTGACCGCCACAAGCATTACACCCAGAGGCATGATGGGACTTGTAGTTTTGCAACAGCTGGAGGTCCGCTAATGCCTGCTCTATACCCTTCACAAAGACCAAATAATAAACACCGATTTGGGTTATTTTTACCAAAGCAATTTAGCAGTATGAGTTTTGGCCAAAATTTACGAAGAAAAATGACTAATCTTGCAAAATGTTATAACCAAAACAAAGAAAAATGAGTTTTGTTTTTAAAAATTTTTGGTCTTTTTTTTTTTTTTTTTATAGCGCAAAAAAATATTTAACCACTAGGGGTCCGCGCTATAGCCGAATGATGGCCACAGCGCAGACCCCAAGTGCTGGGAGGACGTCAGTAGACGTCCCCCCTTTCGTGCGCTCCTCGCGCACCCCTGCAGGGCGCGTGCTGTGATCACCTGAGTCGCTGAGACTTGTGTGATCACGGATCAGAGTGGCCCCTTACCACGTGATCATCTGCCAGCCAATGACGGCTGATCTCGTGATGTAAACAATTCTCGGTAATCTTTTTTTTTTTCTCCCCACGCTGAACGATCACCAGCATAGGTGCAAGGGACATCGGTCCCGAAGAGGAAGGAGGCACTTCTGCCTCATGTGTGCCAATCTGTACCCCCCTGCCAGTGCCACCTGTCAGTGTCCACAGTGCCACTTATAAATGCCCACAATTTCCACCTATCAATGCCCACCATTGGTGCCAATCCAATCAGTGCCACCTATCGGTGTAACCTACCAGAGCCGATCAGTGCTCATTATTGCCACCCATCAGTGCCCATTATTGCCACCCATCAGTGAACGATCACCGGCTTAGGTGCAAGGGACATCGGTCCCGAAGAGGAAGGAGGCACTTCTGCCTCATGTGTGCCAATCTGTACCCCCTGCCAGTGCCACCTGTCAGTGTCCACAAAATGCCCACAATTTCCACCTATCTTTGCCCACCATTGGTGCCAATCCAATCAGTGCCACCTATCGGTGTAACCTACCAGAGCCGATCAGTGCCCATTATTGCCACCCATCAGTGCCCATTATTGCCACCCATCAGTGAACGATCACCGGATTAGGTGCAAGGGACATCGGTCCCGAAGAGGAAGGAGGCACATCTGCCTCATGTGTGCCAATCTGTACCCCCTGCCAGTGCCACCTGTCAGTGTCCACAGTGCCACTTATAAATGCCCACAATTTCCACCTATCAATGCCCACCATTGGTGCCAATCCAATCAGTGGCACCTAGCAGTGCTGCCTATCGGTGTAACCTTCCAGAGCCGATCAGTGCCCATTTTTGCCACCCATCAGTTCCCATTTTTGCCACCCATCAGTGCCACCTATTAGTGCCACCTATCAATAACCTTCAGTGCCGCCTTATCGGTGCCCGTCAGTGCCCATCAGTCAGCGTACATCAGTGAAGGAGAAAAATTACCCGTTTGCAAAATATATAATTTTTTATTTTATTTTTGCAAAATTTGAGTACAGTGGCCCCGATTCAAGAAGCAATTGCGCCTGTGTAACCATAGGTTACGCAGCGCAATTGCTTACTTGCGCCGGCGTTACGAATGCTCCTGATTCAGGAACATCGTAACGCCAACTGCAGCCTAAAATCTGCGTGGCATAAGGCTCCCATTGTGCTCAGTGTATAGTTTGCAAATTGCATACTTACGCCGATTCACAATGTTGCGCGGGCCCTGCGTACGCAAGTTACGGAGTTTCCGTACGGCGTCTTTAGCGTAAGGCTGCCCCTTCTAATAGTAGGGGCAGCCAATGCTAAAGTATACACGCCGTTCCCGCGTCATGAAATTTGAATTTCACGTCATTTGCGTAAGTGATTCGTGAATGGCGCTGGACGCCATTCACGTTCACTTTGAAGCAAATGACGTCCTTGCGACGTCATTTGCCACAATGCACGTCGGGAAAGTTTCCCGACGGAGCATGCGCTCGGCGCGGGAGTGCGCCTAACTTAAATGATTCCCGCCCCCTACGGGATCATTTACATTAGGCGCCCTTACGCAGGGCAATTTTTAAGAGCGCACACGCAATTTACGGAGCTACTGCTCCGTGAATCGCGCGCAGCTTAGATAATTTGTGGGAGTGCAGGGCAAAAACCCCCTGTGCATCAGCGCTGAAAAATGGTCTGGGCAGAAGGGGGGGTTTAAGTGCCCGGTAAGCAAGTGGTTAAATACCACCAAAGGAAAGCTCTATTTATGAAAAAAAAAAAAGAGACAACATTCCATATGGGTGCGGTGTTACATGGCTGAGTAATTGCCATTCAAAGTGTGAGAGCGCCGAAAGCTGAAAATGTTGGTCTGGGCAGGAGGGGGGTTTAAGTTGCCCGGTGGGTAAGCGGTTAAAGTCCAACATAAAAAAAGCAAACCCAGGAACGTTGCCGGCAAAATACGGCTCTCGTCCGCTTTGTTCTTTTGGTAAACACAGTAGCCGGGGATTGCCTTCATCTATGTCGAACCCTTATCCTAGATGAGGGTCTACTGTAAATGGTGGACCACAAACCCGGGTTTGGGGGTTTTCCTGAAATTCGGGGCTGGTAAGGATTTTAAGGTGGGATGCAGGTCCACCCAAACTCCATACCAGACCCTTAGTACCTCCATTTAACAAATCCCTGAATCGTTAATACCCCCTGCTCAGTAGTGCCCCAGCTCTGCTGATCCCCCCCCCCCCACACACTTAATACTAACCCCCACCTCTGCTGATCTTTTGGTTTGCTGATCCTTCTCTTTCTCCGGTCCCCGCTCACCTCCTGCTATATACAGTAGCTTCTATGCTGCTCACCACATGCGGTATCTGCTAGTTTCTCCTGCTCCGGTCCCTTCGCCTCTCATTCCTCTCTCCCTCCAGTCCCCGCACACCTCCCGCTATATTGCTCCCATGCTGAGCACCACGTGTGATATGTTTGACCTACTCTGGTCCCTCAGCCCTGCTGATCCTCTGCTGCTCAGTCCTCTCGCCCTCCAGGGCCCGCTCTCCTCCCGCTATATAGCTCCTGTGCTGCATACCGGGTGTGACATCTGCTCTTTTCTCCTGCTGTAGTCCCTCAGCTCTGCTCATTCTCTGGAGCTCAGTCTATTATGGGAGCAATATAGGTGAGCGGAGACTGGAGGGAGAGAGGACTGAGTGGCGGAGGTTCAGCAGAGCTGAGGGACCGCAGCAGGAGAAACTAGCTGATGTTGCAGAGGGTGAGCATTATGGGAGCAATATAGCGGGGACTGAAGGGCGAGAAAACTGAGCAGCAGAGGATCAGCAGAGCTGAGGGACCGGAGCAGGAGAAACTAGCAGATGTTGCAGAGGGTGAGCATTATGGGAGCAATATAGCGGGGCCTGAAGGGCGAGAAAACTGAGCAGCAGAGGATCAGCAGAGCTGAGTGACCGGAGCAGGAGAAACTAGCAGATGTTGCAGAGGGTGAGCATTATGGGAGCAATATAGCGGGGCCTGAAGGGCGAGAAAACTGAGCAGCAGAGGATCAGCAGAGCTGAGGGACCGGAGCAGGAGAAACTAGCAAAAGCAAGAGACCTTTTAGTCCCCATTCATCCCCCCCCCCCCCGGTTATATTTATTTTTCTCCCATAATGCTCACCCGGTGCGACAACTGTTAGTTTCTCCTGCTTTAGTCCCTCAGCTCTGCTCAACCTCCACCTCCGCCACTCAGTCCTTTCTCCCTCCAGTCCCTGCTTACCTCCCGCTATGTTGCTCCCATGCTGCTCACCATGCGTGACAATTTTTAGTTTCCCCTATTCTGGTCCTGTAACAGCACTGGTGAACGGAGTGAACCACAACTGTGATTAGCAAGGATTCCCATGCGCTTCCACAACTCAGTATTGGTCCCAGGCGTCGCTCCTCGCAACAGGAGTTTGGGGGATTCTACATCATCTCTCACATAAAGAAAGGCGTTGCGCTACTAAGGATGGACGCATTACAACATGCAACCAGAGCTTAGCGTTTAAAATTATAGTATACTTCAAGGTCAATATTCCAATACACCTCCTATATGCAAGTGATTATCAGTAAGGGACCCCAGGCATCACTCCACACGAACAGGAGTTTGGGGGTTTTCTACGTCATATCACTTTGAGCATATAGGGATGTATTGGGCCACTAAGGGAGATGCTATGAAATAGCATCAACCCCTAGAATAGAAAAGTTAGAACGAACATGTTCAAACAATTAGGACAAGGCCTATAAGGGATTTGTACTTATGTCAAGCTCGTAGTAAATAGGAGTTGTAGTAACAGCTAGTACTTGCGTATGAGAGGAAATATAGTTAAGGTAATTATAGTTACATACATGAGGTAAATATGGCAGACATAATAGTAGTTGCATGTGAGAGGCAATATAGCTCAGGTAATTATAGTTACATTCATGAGGTAAATATGGCAGACGTAATAGTAGTTGCATGTGAGAGGCAATATAGCTCAGGTAATTATAGTTGCATATATGAGGTAAATATTGCTCTAGTAATTTGAGGGTAGCTGACCCTTTAAGGTACTCCTTAGCAAACAGTCCTTAGCACAGCAATATCTCCCAAATAGTATGTTGATATCCACACGGCATATTTAGTAACACATTTGTATTAGATGGAACACTAGCAGTAGATCTTCTTATAGGACTACAAGTGATACAATGGCTTCTATGCAGGAGATGGAGGATCCATGGTGTAGGGTGTTCAGCAAAGGCCTCAAGGTTGTCCCCAGCAATGCTCTGTTGCAGTAGGTGCATTAGCACCAAAGTAGTAGTTGTTGCTGCCTGGAGCGGTGTTGCAGCATGGGGAGCGACCGCAGCGATATCAGTAGCGTGGCCGAGCTACGGTTGACAATAATAGAACAGGGATTGAGTGTAAGCTGTAGTGCATCGCACTGAATGGCCCACTTCCGCGTTCCACGGTGGAACGCACTTAGCGCCGCGCGATGACGTCATCGCGCAGTCGCCGTAATGCGTTCATGCGCAGAACGCATTACAGAAAGTAACGGGCGCGCGGAGCGACTTGTACAGGTCCCCAGGTCCCTCTGCTCTGCTGAACCTCTGCTGCTCAGTCCCCCCCCCCCCAGTCTCCGCTCACCTCCCACTATATTGCTCTTATGCTGGTCACCGCGTGTGACATCTGCTAGTTTCTCCTGCTCCGGTCCCTCCGCTGCTCAGTCCCTATATAGCTTCTATGCTGCTTACCATGTGCGATATCTGCTAGTTTCTCCTGCTCCAGTCCCTCAGCTCTGCTTATTCTCTGCCGCTTAGTCTTCTCGCCCTTCAGTCCCCGCTATATTGCCCCCATAATGCTCACCATGTGTGACAACTGTTAGTTTCTCCTGCTCCGGTCCCTCAGCTCTGCTCAACCTCCGCTACTAAGTCCTAACTCCCTCCCAGTCCCTGCTCACCTCCTGCTATATGTCTCCCATGCTGCTCGTCATGTGTGACATCTCCTAGTTTCTCCTACTCCGGTCCTTCAGCCCTGCTGATCCTCTGCCACTCGGTCCTTTCTCGTTCCAGTCCCCGCTAGCCTCCGGCTATATTGCTCCCATGCTGTGCATCGCGTGTGCCATCTGTTGGTTTCTCCTACTCCGGTACCTCCACTGCTCAGTCTTCTCGCCATTCAGTCCCTGCTATATTGCTCCCATAATGCTCACCCTGTGCGACATCTGTTTCTCCTGCTCCGGTCCCTCAGCTCTGCTGAACCTCCGCTACTCAGTCCTCTCTCCCTCCAGTCCCCGCTCACCTCCCGCTATATGTCTCCCATGCTGCTCACCATGTGCCACATCTGCTAGTTTCGCCTGCTCCGGTCCCTCAGCTCTGCTGATCCTCTGCCGCTTAGTCTTCTCGCCCTTCAGTCCCCGCTATATTGCCCCCGTAATGCTCACCCTGTGCGACATCTGTTAGTTTCTCCTGTTCCGGTCCCTCAACTCTGCTGAACCTCCGCCACTAAGTCCTAACTCCCTCCCAGCCCCTGCTTACCTCCCGCTATATGTCTCCCATGCTGCTCGCCATGTGTGACATCTCCTCCTACTCCGGTCCTTCAGCTTTGCTGATCCTCTGCCACTCAGTCCTCTCTCGCTCCAGTCCCTGATAGCCTCCGGCTATATTTCCCTCCTTGCTATGCATCACGTGTGCCATCTGTTGGTTTCTCCTACTCCGGTCTCTCCGCTGCTCACTCTTCTCTCCCTTCAGTCTCTGCTCACCTCCTGCTATATTACTCCCATAATGCTCACCCTGTGCGACAACTGTTCGTTTCTCTTGCTCCGGTCCCTCAGCTCTGCTGAAACTCCCCCACTCAGTCCTCTCTCCCTCCAGTCCCCGCTCACCTCCCGCTATATAGCTCATATGCTGCTCACCATGTGCCACATCTGCTAGTTTCGCCTGCTCCGGTCCCTCAGCTCTGCTGATCCTCTGCCGCTTAGTCTTCTCGCCCTTCAGTCCCCACTATATTGCTCCTATAATGCTCACCCTGTGCAACATCTGCTAGTTTCTCCTGCTCCGGTCCCTCAGCTCTGCTGAACCTCCGCTACTCAGTCCCCCCCCCTCCAGTCCCCACTCGCCTATATTGCTCCCATGCTGCTCGCCATGTGTGGCATCTGCTAGTTTCTCATACTCTGGTCCCCCAGCTTTGCTGATCCTCTGCTCCTATGTCCCTTCAGTCCCCGCTCACCTCCCCCTATATTGCTCCTATGCTGCGCACCACATGTTTCATCTTCTAGTATCTCGTACTCCGGTCCCCTAGCTTTGCTGATCCTCTGCTGCTCGGTCCTCTTTCCCTTCGGTCGCCGCCCACCTCCCGCTATATTTCTCCTATGCTGCGCACCACATGTTTCATCTTCTAGTATCTCGTACTCTGGTCCCCCAGCTTTGCTGATCCTCTGCTTGGTCCTCTCTCCCTCCAGTCACCGCTTACCTCCCACTATATTGCTCCCATGCTGTGCACCGCATGTTTAATCTGTTAGTGTCTCGTACTTCGGTCCCCCAGCTCTGCTGCTCAGTACTTTCTCCCTTCAGTCCCCGCTCACCTCCCACTATATTGCTCCCACGCTGCTCACCACGTGCAACATCTGCTCATTTTCTCCTGCTCTGGTCCCTTAGCTCTGCTAATCCTCCTCCGCTCAGTCCTCCCTCTCCGTTCCCTGCTCACCTTCTGCTATAGCTTTCCCAAGTGGCGCACCACGTGGGCTGTATGCTAGTTGCTCCTCTTTAGCCCGAACCCCGCTTACCTTTCTGCTGCTCAACACTGTACACCACATGTGACTTCTGCACCAGACAGTCCCAGAATATATACACCTGAACAGGAAGTGACTGCTGATGAGGTCTTTTAGGTTTTCTTGTTGGTTGCCCAGTGCATTCTGGGAGATCTCATACCTGCAATACCTCCAAAACAAAGCCAACGCTGAATCAATTCCCCTCAAATGCTGCAGGTGCAGTTAGTAGGTGTTTTAAGAGACTGCACTGATGGGCATTAATAGGTGCCATGGATGGGCGGCACTTATAGGCAGCACTGACTTGCCTCACGGATGGGCACAAATTGGCCTCACGGATGGGCACAAATTGGCCTCACGGATGGGCACAAATTGGCCTCATGGATGGGCACAAATTGGCTCACGGATGGGCACAGATTGGCCCCACGGATGGGCGTAAATTGGCCTCACGGATGGGGACAAATTGGCCTCACGGATGGGGACAAATTGGCCTCACGGATGGGGACAAATTGGCCTCACGGATGGGGACAAATTGGCCCCACGGATGGGCACAAATTGGCCCCACGGATGGGCACAAATTGGCCCCACGGATGGGCACAAATTGGCCCCACGGATGGGCACAAATTGGCCTCACGGATGGGCACAAATTGGCCTCACGGATGGGCACAGATTGGCCTCACGGATGGGGACAAATTGGCCCCACGGATGGGGACAAATTGGCCTCACTGATGGGCACTTTTGAGGCTGTACTAATGAACAGGGCACTAATTATTGGTACTGATCTCCCCTGTGAGGAAATACCACTGATCGGCTCCCCTCTCCTCACTCTTTGTCAGTGTAAGGAGAAGAGAGACGATAACCGGCATTTCCCTGTTTACATGTGACCAGCTGTGATTGGACACAGCCGATCACATGGGTAAGGAGCCGCGTCATCAGCTCTATACTCAATCGGGGCCACGCCCTGTCCCAGTGAGCATGGACCTCCCAGTCCCCATTGGTTCCTGCTCTTCTGACAAGGCTGTGTAAATGTAGAAGTAATCTGGGAGGAGGACCAAAGGTTTTTTGATGGGGGGGAAGAGTCCCAGCTGGTTGGGACCTCCACAGAGAACATCTCCTCACTCATATCTACCTGATCCAGATGGAATCTTGAGGGAAGTGAACTAACCCTCTCATATCTATTGATGATGTTTTTATATTTTTCCAGGACACGCCATGGAGAAACCCTCAAAGGATCGTCTCACTTTATCTCCAGGTTGTAAAATGGAAGATGAGGACATCACAGGAGATTGTGGAGAAGAAAAGACAATGAGCTCCACTATGGATGGAGGACTTCACAGTGTGGAGAGACCATGGAATCCCTCCGACTCTGAGCAACCTCGTACTGTGAGGGGTGGGGCCGGGATTCAAGGAGAACAGAAATGTTCCTATCCTAATTGTGGGAAAAGTTTTCACTCGGAATTAGGACTTACTGAACATCAGAGTTTGCACACGGGTGGAAAGCTTTTTTCCTGTCCTGTGTGTGGGAAATTCTTTTCAAGGAAGTTCAATCTTTCCCAACATCAGAGGTTACACACGGGTGAGAAACCCTATTCCTGCTCTGAGTGCGAGAAATGTTTTTCACAGAAGGCCCATCTTGGCATACATATGAGATATCACACAGGTGAGAAGCCGTATTCCTGCTCTGAGTGCGGGAAATCTTTCGCAGAGAAGTCCAGTCTTTCCTTACATCGGAGAACTCACACGGGCGAGAAGCCGTATTCCTGCCCTGAGTGCGGGAAGCGTTTTACACAGAAACCGGAACTTGTAAGACATAAAAGTTTTCACACAGGGGTGAAGCCGTATTCTTGCTCTGAGTGCGGAAAATGTTACATACAGAAATCAGAACTTGTAAGACATCAGAGATCTCACACGGGGGAGAAGCCGTATTCTTGCACTGAATGCGGGGAGTGTTTTTCACTGAAGTACCATTTTGACGTCCATCAAAGATCTCACACAGGGGAACAGCCATATTCCTGCCCTGAGTGCGGAAAATTTTATACCTATAAAACAGCACTTGTTATACATCAGAGATCTCACACGGGGGAGAGGCCATTTTCCTGCCTTGTGTGCGGAAAGTCTTATACACGGAAAACAGAACTTGTTGTACATCAGAGATCTCACACAGGGGAGAGGCCGTTTTCCTGCCCTGAGTGTGGAAAATGTTATACACGAAAAAACGATTTAGTTAAACATCGGAGCTCTCACACCGGGGAGAAGCCGTATTCCTGCCCCGAGTGCGGGAAATGTTTTTTAAAGAAGTCCAATCTTGCCATACATCAGAAGTCTCACACAGGAGAAAAGCCGCATTCCTGCTCTGAGTGTGGAAAATGTTACACACGCAAATCAGTACTTGTTGTACATCAAAGATCTCACACGGGGGATAAGCCGTATGTCTGCCCTGAGTGCGGGAAATGCTGTTCAAAAAAATCAGACCTTGTTAGACATCAGAGGTCTCACACAGGGGAAAAGCCGTATTCGTGCCCTGAGTGCGGGAAATGTTTTTCACAGCAGTCCATTCTTTCCAGACATCTGAGATCTCACACTGGTGAGAAACCTTATCCCTGTCCAGAGTGCGGGAAATGTTATATGCATAAAACGGACCTTGATAGACATCAAATATCTCACATGGGAGATAAGCCGTATGTCTGCCTTGAGTGCGGGAGATGCTGGTCAAAAAAATCAGACCTTGTTAGACATCAGAGGTCTCACACGAGGGAAAAGCCGTATTCGTGCCCTGAGTGCGGGAAATGTTTTTCAAAGCAGTCCATTCTTTCTAGACATCGGAGATCTCACACTGGTGAGAAACCTTTTGCCTGTCCAGAGTGCGGGAAATGTTATACGCATAAATCGCACCTTGTTAGACATCAAATATCTCACACGGGGGAAGCCGCGGCGGCCCCCTAATCATATATGCAGGGTGCTGGATGCATGAATTCCAATGGTTTTTTTTTTGTTTTTTTAAGCACATGATTACAGCCTGAGGCTCTAATTGGCTTAAAAAAGGGGTGGACCCGGGGCGCAGAGCACTACGCCCTGAGCCCACCCATTTGTGTGAAAATAGCAAATTTAATATTCGCTATTGTCTTCCTGATTCTCCTCCTGGCCAATCAGGAAGTGGGTCCTGAGACCTGACGGGCCAAGGAGTCTTAGGACTCCTGTGGGGGGGGGGGGAGTGGGGGTCGCTGCCGTCTTGTCAGTCTACCATGGGGGGGTTGGGGGTGGAGTTAGTTTGCCACCCCTCCAAAAGAAATTTGACCCCTGGCTGCCACTGTGCACAAGTCAGACCTTGTTTATCAGAAAAGATCTCCAGATGGGTAGAAAACAACAAGGAGGGAAAGATAGAGTGTTGGGGGGGGGGGCTGTAGACTGAAGAATAGAAAAATAAGATCTTCTCGTTAAGTCAGTACTCTGCTACATCTGCGATGTTGAGTTTGTCCTTCATAGTTGAGGTCAGCTAGATGCAACTTAAAGCTGTGCGATTAATCATTAAAAGATTGTGATCTCGATTCGACCTCCCCACCCCCCCATGGGGACTTTCAGAACCGGAGTGGCTGGGGAACTCCCTACGAAGCCACGGGAACACACAGAGACCTCACACTTATGCCTCGTACACACGACCGGTTTTCCCGTCGAAAATTGTAACAGATTTTTATCTGTCCAACCATCCAATTTTTGCTGCGTGGGTTTACCAATCGTAGTTTTTTGGGTACCCTTGCGGTAAATTTATATTGGCCAATCTTTATATGATTGGATGGCTTTGGTTACACATACATTATTTTTATAGATTTTTTATTTTACTTTTTATCACATTTGATTACTGAGGTTTGATTTACCCAGCAATCATAAGTTACGATCTGGAGTCTTTTAGTGGTTTAATGTTTATGGGATCATGCATTTAGTATTGATTAGTGGTATTTTTGTAGTTTTACTGCACAATAATCAACTAAATCAATGTTTAAACCAGTGGATATTTTTTCAAATGCCAATTAATGTATTTTGTTCACCCCTGGTTGGGAGGGGATGAGCAATAATGCGGCGCTGCTGTCTTCTTTTTACAGGAGGGGGCGGTTTCCGCACTTTGATCACCACTTCCACTCCGGTTTATCTGGCATGTGAGTGGCTGTTCATAATGGGGCCTGGCTCTCTTTGTTTCACGGCGCGCATGCGCGTTTGGCGGCTCACGTTCCGCCTCGGGGTTGGGCTTTCCCTCGCGCCGACGTGCCGCGCACGCGCGTCTGGACCACGAGCGCCATTGGACATGGACGCCCATAGTGGATTGGTCCGTGTTCCCATTGGCCCCTGGGCTACAGCCCAAGTATTGTTTTTGTTGATGGTTGCGTCAGTGTGTGTTTGCCTCCGCCCAGTGCGTGAGGGTGGAGGATGAGGCTTGGTTTTTCGACCATTGAGCGCGTGCGCATTGGCCATCTACGTCTTTTCCAAAACGAGGCTTGGTTTTTGTTGCGCATGCGCCGCGGACCGGAACCGTGGCTTCTCTTTTGACGCTGAAAGGTATTTAGGAGGGTGATGTGCTTCTGGTTTCAAATGTAATGATACTTTAATGGTTTCTTCTCAGTCTTATATACAGTACAACCATGTGACAGTATTCAAAGGGACAATGAGATCTCCACCCCCCTAATCACACACTAAGGCTAATTACTTAACATTCCTTAATCAACAACAAAACACCTTCACCCACTCCGTCTCCTAGGCAGACGTTTCGTCTCCGCATACAGCTTGACACCTCTGAGCATTAATAGGTTGTAGACAGTGTTATCACACATAAACAGTTTTTAGCATGCAAAATTATAGGTCTGGGAGCAGACCTGGGATTAATACCTGTCCGTTACAACACCTTTACACAAGGACAATGGACTGTCTCCCAGGCCCTGATGCAATTAGCATGTCACTAGAAATGACTATTGACTGGTTGGGCCAACATCTTGCAATCTCTCAAGATCCTGCAATATGAACTATTATTGAGGTCCTATCTCATGTAATACATGAATTATGATTCACTTGCCACTCCATGCCCAAAGGGCACAGAGTGGACTCAGACCCAAGAGTTATCAGTGACGCTGACACAGGAGTATCCCCCATCCTCACAAAGTCTCTGGATGTCCCGGGTCATTCCATTACAGGCGGAACGTGCGGTACATCGGTATCAACCCCTTGGACTGCTTGGTTTCCCTGTGGACGGGTCGTCTGTATGTAACCCGGCCGGGACATCGGACTACAAGGCTCTATATCACTGCCAAATTGTGAGTGTTTTAGCATGTGTAATTTTTTAACAATAACATTTTAGAAGGTTTTACACTATCGAGGCCCCCCCCTCTTTTCTTTTTCCAACTTGTGAATTATGAACGTTGATATTTCGAATTAATGGAACAAGGTGATGATCCCTTATAGACCGTTTCCATCCAGCGTGTGGCTTTGCAACTCTTTATACCTACATGCTACCTGGGGTCCCCTATAATCAAGGGACCCCCCCCCCCCCGGGATCTGGTAAGCAGATTTATATGCTTTGTTGGTGAAGGATCCTAGCTATCTGGTTGTCACTCCCTATCTTTACACATTACATTGTTATTTTTTTTATGAACAATGTAATGTGTAAAGAAATAATAATAATAAAAAAGAAGACATTAATATAACTTAATGGTAATTTTTTTATTTATTTTTAATTATTTCTTTACACATTACGGGCCAGATTCACAAAGAGTTACGCCGGCGTATCAGTAGATACACCGACGTAACTCGGAATCTAAGCCTGTCGTATGTTTAAGTGTATGCTCAAACTGCGCCGTCGTATCTTAGGGTGCAATATTTCCGCTGGCTGCTAGGTGGCGCTTTCCATTGAGTTCGGCGTAGAATATGCAAATGACTAGATACGCCGAATCACCAACGTACGCTTGCCTGTCGCAGTAAAGATACGCCGTTTCCGTAAGAGGTACGCCGACGTAAAGATAAAGCTGCCCCCTAGGTGGCGTAGCCAATGATAAGTATGGCCGTCGTTCCCGCGTCGAAATTTGAAAATTTTGCGTAACTCGTCTGTGAATGGGGCTGGACGTAATTTACGTTCACGTCGAAACCAATGACCTCCTTGCGGCGTACTTTGGAGCAATGCACACTGGGAAATTCCACGGACGGCGCATGCGCCGTTCGGGAAAAAACATCAATCACATCGGGTCACCATAAATTAACATAAAACACGCCCCCTTATCCTTATTTGAATTACGCGCGTTTGCGCCGGCCACATTTGCGCTACGCCGCCATAACTTAGGAGGCAAGTGCTTTGTGAATACAGCACTTGCCCCTCTGACTTACGGCGGCGTAGCATAAATACGATACGCTGCGACGCCGTAACAATGCGTGCCCCTACCTGAATCCGGCCCTACATTGTTGTTTTTTTTTTTTATTATTACATTACTTTAAATTTGATTGAAGCAAAGAGTATTATAGTGGAACCTCGGTTTACGAGTAACGCGGTTAACGAGCATTTTGAAAGACGAGCAACAAAACGAGCAAAAATTCTCGGTTGTTTCCAAGGTCAGCTGAGCTGTCTCCAATCATTTCCGAGGCTCTCTTGCGCCCCCCACCTCTGACCACATGTGGTATTGCATGCCATTGAAGTCAATGCGGAACTAAATTTGGGGAAACTCGCTTTGATATGCGAGTGCTTTGGGTTACGAGAATTCACCTGGAACGGATTATGCTCGTAATCCGAGGTTCCGCTGTATGTCTTATTTTATTGCTACCTTGTTTGATAACCCAATGTTCAGGAGTTGTAAATCTTTTAAATAAAAAAGTTCTTCAGAATCGTGATCTTTATTCTAAAGCAAAAAAAAATCGTGATTCTAATTTTTTTCCAGAATCGTTAAGCTCTAATGCAAGTGAACATCTCCACTGCATTTGTGAAGAAGCTTTCAGAGCGCCCAAGAAAGTCCACCAAGCGCCAGGACTGTCTCCTGCGGTTGGTTCAGCCCCGGGAGCAAGGGAGGCACCACCAGTGCAGAGCTTGCTCGGGAATGGCAGCAGGCAGGTGTGAGGACATCGGTACGCAACAGTGAGGAGAAGCGTAGGCGTCGTTAAGGTGGGGCTATTGAGGCCGGAGCCCCCGAATGTGTGGCTCAATAGCCCCGAGTGTCTAAGCGGGTCCATTTTAACTTCTGTGTAATGCGCACCACAAGAACCGATCTGATCTTGAGCTCCGCCGCGTGACATAGCAGGTCCCGCCTTCTGGAGCCTGCAGCGCCTATGATGGACGTCCCACTGGTCTAATGCTGGGACGTGTGACGTCCATCATGGGCGCTGCAGGCTCCAGAAGGTGGGAATTACAATGCGGCCGCCGAGCCACATCCCCGCTCGGGTGGGTGGCTTTCCTCTCCTCTCCTCCTTCTCCTCTGGTGACTGGCTGCCTGGTGTGATGATGGGCATGCCGCACACCACAGCTGAGCTGAACTGCTGCAGGACACATGAAGAGGTCTGTCTCCTGGTCAGGTAGGTCAGTGTATGTATGTCCCTACCGTCAGTGTATGTAATGTAAGTAGGTCAGTGTATGTATGTCCCTACCGTCAGTGTATGTATGTCAGGTAGGTCAGTGTATGTAGTGTAGGTAGGTCAGTGTATGTATGTCACTACCGTCAGTGTAGGTAGGTCAGTGTATGTATGTCACTACCGTCGGTGTATGTATGTGAGGTAGGTAGGTTGGTGTATGTAGTGTAGGTAGGTCAGTGTATGTATGTCACTACCATCAGTGTAGGTAGGTCAGTGTATGTATGTCACTACCGTCAGTGTGTGTATGTCAGGTAGGTAGGTTGGTGTATGTAGTGTAGGTAGGTCAGTGTATGTATGTCACTACCGTCAGTGTAGGTAAGTCAGTGTATGTATGTCACTACCGTCAGTGTAGGTAAGTCAGTGTATGTATGTCACTACCGTCAGTGTAGGTAAGTCAGTGTATGTATGCCATTACCGTCAGTGTATGTATGTCAGGTAGGTCAGTGTGTGTAGGTAGGTCAGTGTATGTATGTCACTAGCGTCGGTGTAGGTAGGTCAGTGTATGTATGTCCCTACCGTCAGTGTATGTATGTGAGGTAGGTAGGTCAGTGTATGTATGTCACTACCATCAGTGTAGGTAGGTCAGTGTATGTATGTCACTACCGTCAGTGTGTGTATGTCAGGTAGGTAGGTCAGTGTATGTATGTCAGGTAGGTAGGTTGGTGTATGTAGTGTAGGTAGGTCAGTGTATGTATGTCACTACCGTCAGTGTAGGTAAGTCAGTGTATGTATGCCATTACCGTCAGTGTGTGTATGTCAGGTAGGTAGGTCAGTGTATGTATGTCACTACCCTCAGTGTAGGTAGGTCAGTGTATGTATGTCTACCGTCAGTGTAGGTAAGTCAGTGTATGTATGCCATTACCGTCAGTGTGTGTATGTCAGGTAGGTAGGTCAGTGTATGTATGTCACTACCCTCAGTGTAGGTAGGTCAGTGTATCTATGTCACTACCGTCAGTGTGTGTATGTCAGGTAGGTAGGTCAGTGTATGTAGTGTAGGTAAGTAAGTGTATGTATGCCATTACCGTCATTGTGTATGTCAGGTAGGTAGGTCTGTATGTATGTCACTACCCTCAGTGTGTGTATGTCAGGTAGGTAGGTCAGTGTGTCAGGCAGGTGAGATTAGTGGTCATCACTGATGGACACTGGTAAGCCAGGCAGCAAGTGAGCTTACCCCACCCAGCCAAAAAACAATAGCCTGCGCCACATACTCACCCCCCCCCCCCCCCCCGCCGTTGCTGGCCTTGGACTTTGGGCTGAAGCCCCTAGTCTTTTTGCCACCTAGCAACATCCCTGTGAAGAAGACTTTTGGAGGATGGCCTGGTGTCAAGAAGGGCAGCAAAGAAGCCACTTCTGTACAGGAAAAACATCAGGGGCAGAACGATATTCTGCAAAAGGTACCGGGATTGGACTGCTGAGGACTGGGGGAAAGTAATTTTTCTCTGATGAATCCCCTTTCAGATTGTTTGGGGCAGCTGGAGAAAACCTTTTCGAGAAAAGAAAAGGTGAGCCCCACCATCAGTCCTGTGTCATGCCAACAGTAAAGCATTCTGAGACCATTCATGTGTGGGGTTGCTTCTTAGCCAAAGAAGTGGGCTCACTCACAATTGTGCCTAGGAACACATCCATGAATAAAGAATGGTACAAAAATATCCTCCGAGTACAACTTCTCCCAACCATCCAAGAATAGTTTGGTGAGGAACAATGCCTCACCATTTTGCCTAAGAACACTGCCATGAATAAAGAATGGTACAAAAACATCCTCCGAGACCAACTTCTCCCGACCACCCAAGAAGAGTTTGGTGAGGAACAATGCCTCACCATTTTGCCTAATGCCGCGTACACACGGCCGCACATTTCAACAGGAAAAACTCTGTCGGAATTTCCGACGGAAAAATAGACAATCTGCTCTCTATCTAAGTCTGTCGGAAATTCCGGCCGTGTGTAGAAAACATCCATGAATAAAGAATGGTACAAAAACATCCTCCGAGACCAACTTCTCCCAACCATCCAAGAACAGTTTGGTGAGGAACAATGCCTCACCATTTTGCCTAAGAACACCGCCATGAATAAAGAAAGGTACAAAAACATCCTCCGAGACCAACTTCTCCCGACCACCCAAGAAGAGTTTGGTGAGGAACAATGCCTCACCATTTTGCCTAATGCCCCGTACACACCATCACTTTATGTGATGAAAAAAAATGACGTTTTTAAAAACGTCACTTTAATTGACTGTGTGTGGGGGAAAACGTCGTTTTATGTCTTGTAAAAAACGACCAAAAAAAATTGAAGCATGCTTCAATTTTATGTGTCGTTTTTCAAAAGTGCACTTTTTACTTCACAGAAATTGACCGTGTGTAGCAAAAAACGTCGTTTTCTAAGACGTTTTTTCATCCACGCATGCCCAGAAGCTACTTATGAAGCAAGCTTCAATGGTAAAACGTGGTGGAACGTAACCTCACTTTGCAAGAACATTGTGAGAAAACGATGGTGTGTAGGCAACTTCGTCTTTGAAAATTGAAGTTTCAAAAACGTCATTTTTTACTTCACAGAAAGTGTCGTTTTTTTTCATCACATAAAGTGATGGTGTGTACGCGGCATAAGAACACCGCCATGAATAAAGAATGGTACAAAAACATCCTCCGAGACCAACTTCTCCCAACCATCCAAGAACAGTTTGGTGAGGAACAATGCCTCACCATTTTGCCTAAGAACACCGCCATGAATAAAGAAAGGTACAAAAACATCCTCCGAGACCAACTTCTCCCGACCACCCAAGAAGAGTTTGGTGAGGAACAATGCCTTTTCCAGCATGATGGAGCACCTTGCCATAAAGCAAAAGTGATAACTAAGTGGCTTGGGGAACAAAACATAAACATTTTGGGTCCATGGCCAGGAAACTCCCCAGACCTTAATCCCATTGAGAACTTGTGGCCTGACTCACAATTTGCCATGAATAAAGAATGGTATAAAAGCATTCTCCCAAACATCCAAGAAGAGTTTGGTGAGGATCATTAGATGTGGTGTGTGTGAGCTAGGGACCACCGTGGTATGCATGCGTGCATTGTCTGTGTGCCATGATGAATGTGTGTGTTTAACGTGCAAAGAAACGTTCCACGAGGCAACTCCTGACTGCTGTTCCTTCAGCAGACGGGGTACCCTCGGGCAGGGGGGAATATCTGGTTCGGGGGTCAGGTCATCACATATGTCAATCTCCAGGCCCTTTCTCATGGCGTAGTTGTGCAGCACGCAACATGCACCGATGATCTGGCACACAAAGTTTGGGGAATACAACAGGGTCCCCCCGGACTTATCCAGGCATCGGAAACAGGACTTCAGGAGGCCAAATGTGCGCTCCACCATTGCACGGGTACGTATGTGTGCAGCATTGTATCTTCTCTCTCCTGTGGTTTGGGGATTCCAGAATGAGTCATGAGATGGGGCCCAAGTGCATATGCAGTCACCTGGAAGGGTAAAGACAGGAGGATGTTAGTCGTGCATGTGCCCCTCGTGATGTCTGCATCATAGGGTCGGACAGTCATGCCTGACACCCATGTCACTCACCAACCAGCCAGCTGTCCCTGTACGCGTTCTGTTTGAATTCCATTGGGATGTTGCTTTGGCGGTAGATGTGGCTGGCCCCTGGGTGTTTGGCACGGACGTGCCATATGAGGCATTGGGCATCGGCTATCACCTATACGTTGATGGAATGCCACTGCTTACGATTGCGGTATATGTGCTCTGTGGCACTGGGGGGCCGTAGTGCCACATGTGTGCAATCAATGGCCCCCACGGTGCGTGATAATCCGGCAATTCTGTAGAAATCCTGCATTGCCTTCTGCCGCAGGTGCTCATGGGTGGGTTTGATGAAGTGGTGGGACATGCGTGTGAGGATTGCGGGGAGAACATGGTGCATGCATCTGCTCGTGCTGGATTGTGACATCCCAGACACGACTCCACTTGTACGTTGGAAAGATCCACTGGCGAGGAAATGTAGTGTTGCCAGTACCTTGACCAGTGGCTGCACTGCATGTGAGCGTTGTGTCTGGCTGGTGATGTCATCATGCAGGGCTGTGGCTAATTCCAGGATGGCAGCAGGGCTGAATCTGAAGATGCGATACACCTCCGAATCCCCCATGGCAAAGATGTTCATGCGCGTTCGGTATATCCTCTCCCGTGCCCTCCTCCGTGCCTGTGGACACAGTAGTGCTATGACCATGGCTGCCCCTGGCATGTTGGCATACAGATGTGTTGTCCTGCAAGTGTGGTTGCTCAGCTCGTCCATAACGGTGCTGCTGCAGCTGCTCTCCAGCTGACCTGTGCAAGTCTGTTGCTGAGTTACACCTGCTTTATGAGGAATAACTTTAGGCCGGACGTACAACTTACGTGCAAATCGCGTAGCCTGGGCCGGGCGCAAGTACGTTCGTGAATCGCCGTATCTCCCTCATTTGCATATTTGAATAGAAAATCAATGGGAGCGCCAGATGCGTCCAGCGTAAATATACGCCGGCGTACGCAAGTTACGTCGGCCGGATGAAGCCTATTTTTAGGCGTATGTTGGTTTGTGGGCATGGCGCATATTTGCACTTACGCAGCGTATCTCGAGATACGTCGGCATAAGTGCTTTGTGAATCCGGGCCTATGTGATGCAAGTACAAAATAAATAAAATACTGACCCCTAGTGGGAGTATTGCATATGACACCAAAAATATATTATATATGTCACAATGAAAGTGATATGTGCAACCAGTGACCTCAAGTGGGTACAAAAATTATAACACACACACACACAAATATACCGTATATACTCGAGTATAAGTCGAGTTTTTCAGCACATTTTTTTGTGCTGAAAATGCCCCCCCCCCCCCCCTCGGCTTATACTCGAGTCACCTTTTTGCCCCTAATCTCCCGTATTTGGGGATCCGGTACCGGCCGGCCATAGGTCCCCTGGATCCTCAAGCTCACATATAGCCCCACTCTTCCTCTACAAGTGTGCAAAGTTTGGTCGGGGAGCACTGATTTTTCAAAGTTGGGCACCCCTTCCATAGACTCCAATGTTAAACGGTCCTTTCTCTGGTAACTTTGGGTACCTGGCAACATGGCACACATGTAGCCCCAGTTCTTCTCTACAAGTGTGCAAAGTTTGCTGTCTGGGGGACCTACGGCCGGGGAGCACCAGTCCATAGACTCCCATGTTAAATGTAAGTCTAGTCATGGACACAGTGAGGCATGGGCACAGTGAGGCATGCACATGGACACAGTGAGGCATGAAAAAGAAAGAAGAGGGGAGGGCGCACCGACCTAGTGCATTACCATAAAAAGGTTTTATTTAATGAATAAAAGCAAAAAGTCCTACTCACAAAGAGAGCTTGAATACAGCTTATCAGACTGGTCTCTTGGTTCCTGCCGACAAGACCTGATGATGCAGATGATCCAATGGTACCCCAACGGCGGAACGGCTAATGTTTCTGGGGCGCACCCCTTCCTTCAGAGCCTGGAAGGTCTGTCATAGCCCTTTCCCAAATGCCCTCAAATATATATGTGTGTAATTTCACATGTGCAGAGGAATCCAAAGTCAGGTGACCTTCAATTGGCCAGTCCCACCCATGGCTATTCCCACCCAAGGGGATGGAGCTCTTAAGTGACCACCTCCATGGCAGGTGGCCACTTGGCGAACACTCTTGCCCAAATAGGGGGGAGATGTTTATAGTATATTACTACTATGTGTGGGGCATCATGGCGCCACTATCTCCTGGCGCCAGCCCACACTGCCACTACACAGTGAGGCATGCAGATGAGTGAGTGAGTGAGTAACTTGTATAGCGCAGCAAATGCGAACTTAATCGCCTCAAGGCGCTTGGCATCCAGAGTTGTACAGGTCTTTCAGAAGAGGTGGGTCTTTAGCTTTTTCCTAAATGCCCGATGGTTTTCTTCCAAGCGGATGGTCGTGGGTAGAGCATTCCAGAGCCGTGGTCCTTGGACCGAGAATCTTCGTTCTCCTTTCGATTTGTAGCGGGATTTAGTAATTTGGAGAAGGTTTTGGTTGGTTGACCGGAGCGTGCGCTTGGTGACGTACGGTTTTATTTTCTCGCTTAAGTATTGAGGAGCTTTTCCCTGTGTACATTTGTGGGTGAGGCAGAGCGTCTTGAATGTCACCCGGTGCTGTACGGACAGCCAGTGGAGGGACCTCAAGACCGGGGAGACTGATTCCCACGGCTTTTTACCTGTTACCAGTCTGGCTGCCGTGTTCTGGACGACTTGTAGACGTGAAATCTGGTATTTTGGTAGTCCTAAGTAGAGGGAGTTTGCGTAGTTGAGTCGTGAGTTGATGATTGTTCCAACCACTACTGCTGTGTCTTCTTTCGGGATAAAGGGGATGAGTCTACGTAGCATGCGGAGCAGATGATGAGAGCTGCTGACGACTGATCCTATTTGTGCATCCATGGTCATGTCTGAGTCGAAGATGACTCAGAGACTTTTGATTTTTTTGCTTGGTGCGATGGTTTGTCCGAGGATGGTGGGTGGTGTCCATGTGGTCCTAGAAATGGATTTCTTATTTGCGTGAAGGATGAGTAGTTCTGTTTTCGATCCGTTAAGTTTGAGGGAGCTTTCGGTCATCCAATTGTCGATTAGTGTGAGGCACTTTCCAAGTTCATGAAATTGGTCTTTTTTGTTGGTGATTCGAAGGTAAAGCTGCGTGTCGTCCGCATAGGAGTGGTAGCGCAGGTCCTGTTTGCTGATGATTTTGAGGAGCGGGCGGATGTAGATGTTGAAGAGTAGAGGTGAGAGAGGTGATCCTTGCGGGACTCCGCATGTGATGGTCCGTGTTTCTGATGTGAAATCTCCAAGTTTCACGGTCTGAGTGCGATTTTCCAGGAAAGATGCGAACCACGGTAAGGCTGCGTCAGAGACTCCTGCTACTTCTTGGACACAGTGAGGCATGCAGATGGACACTCTAGGCTTATACTCAAGTCAATAAGTTTTGTGGTAAAATGAGGTGCCTCGGCTTATATTCGGGTCGGCTTATACTCGAGTATATACAGTGTATGTATGTATATATATATATATATATATATATATATATCTATCAGGTAAAACAAAATGTATTTAAAACACAAGCAACTATTCCACTCACATTTAGGAATGCACTATCCCTGGTGCATACAGGTGATCAACTTGAAATAGTTGGAACAGATCCGTCCCTGGGAGGTCACAAAATCATCTGCAAGTCCTCAGCCCTGCTGCCCTCATGGGTGATCGTGTACTTCCTACAAACAATGCTATGATGTCACAAACTTTGCCGCCACTGGATGTACTGCCCAGATCATAACGGGACTTCCAAAGTGCATATATATATATATATATATATATATCTCTGAAAGGATCAAGGAATTCATAGCCCCGGAACCAAGAACGCACGCACGCCCCGGCCAGGTAGGCCATAACGCCGGGGCGCCGTGATGTGGCCACCCTAAAGGTGGGTGCCACACTGGACGAAGAACAACCCAGAACCAATGGCGTCTGCCCCATAAATACCCACTCCCAGCATGCACAGCGGGGACAAACCTCCGTGATTGGCTGCTGGGAAAGAGCACCCAAACCTTGACTCCACTGCTGCCACCTGCAGCACCGGGGCTGGAAGAACACCCCAATACAGCAGAATGGACTCACAGCACAGCCAAGCTGAGACAGAGACTGCATAATTGCTCTAACAATCAGGATCAGAGTTTAACTACACTCTGATCTACACATAAATTTAGATAGCACCAGTACTGTATAGTACATAGGTGCTACATATATACACTGTATTCAGTTTAGCTAGATCCGTTCCTGTTATCCTCTTCCTAATATACTGACAGGCAGTTGATTGTGGTAGCAGTATTTTCAGACAGTGTACTGTATCCTGTGCACAGTGTGCAACTAAAGCTAACTGCAGACAATTGCTGGTGTTCTCTTCCTAATAATACCACAGGTGCCCATGCCGTTTTTCTCAGTGATTTTCATCCATATTGCCGGGGCCAGACATGACATTAAAGCCGCAAGCAGTTTTAAATGACTTTTAATTCTTTTAGAAACGTCATTTTGTCCAGGGACAGATCTAAACACGGGAAACACGCGCCATTTTATAGGCATGCTGTAGACACCCCCCAGGCACGATATTTAAAGGAATATTTCACTTTTATTTTTTTCACTTTAACCACTTAAGCCCCGGACCAATATGCTGCTACATGACCCAAGGGGTTTTTACAATTCGGCACTGTGTCGCTTTAACAGACAATTGCGCGGTCGTGCGACGTGGCTCCCAAACAAAATTGGCGTCCTTTTTTTCCCCACAAATAGGGCTTTCTTTTGGTGGTATTTGATCACATCTGCGGTTTTTATTTTTTGCGCTATAAACAAAAATAGAGCGACAATTTTGAAAAAAATGCAATATTTTTTACTTTTTGCTATAATAAATATCCCCCAAAAACATATATCATTTTTTTTCCTCAGTTTAGGCCGATATGTATTCTTCTACCTATTTTTGGTAAAAAAAAATCGCAATAAGCGTTTATCGATTGGTTTGCGCAAAATTTATAGCGTTTACAAAATAGGGGATAGTTTTATTGCATTTTTATAAAAAAATTTTTTTACTACTAATGGGGGCGATCAGCGATTTTTTTCATGACTGCGACATTATGGCGGACACTTCGGACAATTTTGACACATTTTTGGGACCATTGTCATTTTCACAGCAAAAAATGCATTTAAATTGCATTGTTTATTGTGAAAATGACAGTTGCAGTTTGGGAGTTAACCACAGGGGGCGCTGTAGGAGTTAGTGTTCACCTAGTGTGTGTTTACAACTGTAGAGGGGTGTGGCTGTAGGAGTGATGTCATCGATCGAGTCTCCCTATATAAGGGATCACACGATCGATGCGCCGCCACAGTGAAGCACGGGGAAGCCGTGTTTACATACGGCTCTCCCCGTTCTTCAGCTCCGGGGAGCGATCGCGACGGAGCGGCTATAAACAAATAGCCGCGCCGTCGTCCCGAAACGCTCCCCGAGGGAACCCGACCGCCGAATGTAGCGGGAACCCCGATCGGACCCCCGGCCTGTGGAAAGGCAAGGACGTACCTGTACGCCCATTTGCCTGTACGTGCCATATAAATGCGGCGGTTGGGAAGTGGTTAAAATCACTGCTCCCGAAAAAACTGCAGTTTTTAAAACTTTTTCTTTGCATTGATACATGTCCCCTGGGGCAGGACCCGGATCCCCAAACCCTTTTTAGGACAATAACTTGCATATTAACCTTCAAAATTCGCACTTTTGATTTCTGACGTTCGAGTCCCAATGACTTTAACGGGGTTCAAAAGTTTGCGCAAACTTTCGGTCCGTTCGAAATTTTCTGATGCGAACCGAACCCGGGGGGTGTTCGGCTCATCCCTAGTGGCTAGGTTGTAGCAGAGTAAAGATAGGAAGGGTTGAGATGGCAAAGGTTTCTACGGGTAACCGGTTGGAGGAAGAGGAGGTGGAGGAGAGGGTGAGGGTGGAACTTGTAAGTTAGTGATCAGAGATAGGGAAAGGATAGTTGGAGAGGTTGCGCGAGTGCATAGGTGCGAGAAAACAAGGTCAAGGGAATTGCTGTCAGTGAGTAGAAGCGTGTATTTATTGCTTAAGGTCAAAGGAGGAGGTTAGACTGAGAAGTTTGGGGGTAGCAGGAGTGTTCGTATTAACAGGGACGTTGGCAGGGCTGGACTGGGACAAAAATTCGGCCCTGGACTTAATCCAGACTGGCCCACTTTGACAGGTCTCTCTCATGGCGGCTGGACAACTCCCGCACCCCCCCCCCCCCCGCCACCCATGCCCCCTCTCCGCCTTCACTAGCCACTAGCCATTCTGCTTTATTAGAGTAGAACGGCTGGTACTGATACTCTTATAGGCAGTACCAGTGGGAAAGCTAGACATTATTTCACCCGGGGCAAAGTATCAGTTCGGTGCCCCCCCTTATGGGACAAGATTCGGCAGAAGTGAGAAACTCCCAGGCCATAGCTGTTGAGTCAGCTGCCCCATGCTCCTCTGCCCCCCCCTGCTCCTCTGGTCCTCCCCCTGCTTCTCTGTTCCCCCCAGGTGAGCGCTGCAGGGAGGAAGAGGAGTTGAGCGGTGGGGGGGCGGCGGTCCGTTGTCACTGAAGCCGGCCCACTGAGCCTTTGGCCCACCGGGAAACTCCCTGTAGTCCCAATGGCCAGTCCATCCCTGGACGTTGGAGTCACAGGGGAATGCTTGTGGGGATTTCTGAAGAGAGAAAGTAGGGCAGCCAGGCAGAGAAGTCATCAAGAAAGGTTGATACCGATCCAGGGGGCCGGTAGATCCCAGCTATCCTTAGAGAAACTGGAGAGAAAAGACGAATGCAGTGCGCCTCAGATGAGGAGAGTGACAGAGAGGGAGGTGGGTGAAGTACCTGAAAGGTGCTATGTGGGGCTAGAAGGATTCCTATTCCCTCCTCCTTTGCATCCACTGGATCTGGGGGAGCGAGTCCAGAGAATGTCACCATGGGAGAGGGCAGTAGAGGATGCTGCGTCGGATTCATGAAGCCAGGTTTCAGTAATGGCAAGTAGATTAAAGGAGATAGCGATGAAGAGGAACACCAGGAGAGAGGTGAGTTTGGTACAGAGCGGACGTTCCAAAGGGCGCAAGAGGAGGGGAGTCTGGTTTTGGGAAGAAGAGGAATGGGAACTAAATTGTGTGGATTGAGGGGGGTTGGGTAAGGAAGCCAAAGAAAAGTCTACATATAAACACAAAGGCCCAGAGTCACAGAGAGCGGGCGCACATTACGCCGCCGTAGAGTAACCAATGTACGCTGCGCCAACGCAGCGCAGAGAGGCAAGCAATGCATTCAGCAAGCCAGTGCTCCCAATGCTGCGCCAGCGTGGCGTGGGATTCAAAGGCGTACGCGGCGTTGGTGGAAGTGGGCGTGACCCATGCAAATGAGGCGTGACACCATGCAAATGATGGGCCGAGCGCCAGACAGATACGTATCACGAACTGCGCCGTGACGTGGACGCATCCCCCTGCGCCTGCTCACAACCACGTCGGAACAACTGCCTAAACTACGCCGGATCACTGCGTACGGCGTGAACGTGACCTACGCCCAGCCAGACACACGTCCAACGTAAAATACGCAGGCTTGTGTTCCCTGGTGCATACCTTTGCATGTCTGCTGCTGGGTTGCACCTCCTTTATGGAGAATAACTTTACGCCGGACGTACAACTTACGCGCACCTCGCTTAGCCTGCGTCGGGCGCACGCAGGTTCGTGAATCGCAGTATTTCCCTCATTTGCATGTTTGAATGGCTAATCAATGGGAGCGGCACCATGCTCCCAGCCTAAATGTGCGCCCACTCTACATCAGCGTAAGCAAGCTACTAGGGTTGCCACCTCATCCCTTTAAAACAGAACACATATTAATTACACAGGTTCTGAGGCTAATTTAATGCAGGTAAGACACCAAATGAGTCTAATTACCACCTTAATTAGCCACAGAACCTGTGTAATTAATATGTGTTCTGTTTTAAAGGGATGAGGTGGCAACCCTATCGGCGGGGTGTAGCCTGGTTTTAGGCGCATATCTGTTTGTGGGTCTAGCGCACAGATACGACGGCGCACATTTGCACTTACGTCGGCGTAACTTGTTATACGTCGACGTAAGTGCTTTGTGAATCTGGTCCAAAGTTTACACAATGAGACGTCTCTCGCGACTGCAGTTCCTCTGAGCACCACAAGATGGCAATCCTGTCACTGAGACGGGAAAATTTATGGTAAACAGGAAATGATGTCAGGTACAGACAGGAAGTTCCGGGTGAGAGGTGAGTTGGGAAGAAGTAGAGAGAAGACATTGCTGAAAGTGGCAGGAGAGGAGGTAATACGATTTTTATGTTTTATTTACACCCAGTAACCCCGTCATGTCCGTCCTCTTCCTCCATAGTCACTGTGACGTCTTTTATCTCCAGCAGATGATGATACACACATATATATAGAATAGACAAACGACAAGACAAACATAACAAAATCCACATCTAAATGACTTCCCCACCCATCCCCACACCTAATAACAGTTATATAATCCTTTAGGAAAGACTACGAAGGTAATTGGTGGGAAAAGCGAAACATCTGAACAACATATACCGGCCATTCCGTTCCATGGAGGAGTGGGAGTTTTTAGAAGGACACAAGGATCTCTACAAGGACGCCATGATGGAGAATCAGCCGCCCCTCACATCACCGGGTAAGAGGAGACTTTATTGTAAAGGAGAGAGCAGTACAGAGGGTCCACCTAGATCCCCCATCATCTGATAAACACATAGAAACAATGTATTCAGTCAGTGTGTGTGTTTCCTACAGATGGATCCAGTAATGGGAACCCACCAGAGAGATGTCCCCGTCCTCTGTATTCCCGGGATTCCACACAGGAAGGTCACACCATCCCCCACCATCATCAGGTAGATGAGGAACAATTATTGGTAGTTATGATTTATACACAAACATGTTTATTATAATGAATGTTTTATTATATATTCAGAGTGGAAAAGTCGGAAATTATAAAATTGTTGTTAAAGAAGAGTATAAAACGGAGGATGAGGAGTATGGTCAGATGGAGGAGTTTTCAGACGGACACAAGGATATGATGGAGCCACCTAATACCAGGAACCCACCAGAGAGATGTCCCCGTCCTCTGTATTCCCGGGATTCCACACAGGAAGGTCACACCATCCCCCGCCATCATCAGGTAGATGAGGAACAATCACTGATAGTATCATTAGGATCTGTACATTATCTGCATTGTTACCATTGATGTAATTTTTATTATATATTCAGAGTGGAAACTTGAGAGATTCTAAAGTTGAGGTTAAAGGTGAGCTAAAAGAGGAGGATGAGGAGTATGGTGTGATGGAGGAGTTTTCAGAAGAATCCACGGATATGATGGAGCCACCTAGTGACAGAAACCCACCAGAGAGATGCCCCCGTCCTCTGTATTCCGGGGATTCCACACAGGAAGATCACACCATCCCCCACCATCATCAGGTAGGTGGAGTTGAGGGTCGGGAACATAAAGTGATTGAACACTCTGACATGTGGAGACGATGTGTGGACTCTACAAGATGATATTTTCTATGTGATCTCACATCATAAATACTTCTATGTTACAGATGTTATTTTCTGCCATTCTGTTGGTTTAGGGTGAAGATCTGATGAACCTGAAAGTCGAGGGTGAAGTAGAAGAGATCTATGTGGGGGATGATCAGCAATATATGGAGGAGGCTGGAATGATGAGGACATTCATAGAGGAGGACACTCCTACAGAGATCAGCACAGGTGACCCATAATATATTCTTCTCTTATATCTGCTCTGTTACTGCTCACTGATTGGTCCAGAGTATTGATGAGCCGAACAAAAATACAGTTCTCACCCCCTTTGTACTTTTTTGTGAACAAAGCCGTGAGGAATTCCTTTTATTAACACCAGACCCTTCTCCTAGATGAGGGTTTGCTACAAATGTTAATGAAGGACAATGGATGCACAAATAGGGTCAGTAGTCAGCGGATCCCACCATCTGCTGCGCCTACTACGCAGACTCACGCCCTTTATCCCGAAAGAAGACATAGCAGTCGTGGTGGGAACAATTATCAACTCCAGACTTGACTATGCAAATGCCCTCTATCTAGGACTCCCCAAATACCAAATCACTCGTCTGCAAGTCGTTCAAAATACGTCCGCTCGATTAGTGACCGGCAAAAAAACATGGGAATCAATCTCACCTTCACTGAGAGCCCTTCATTGGCTGCCAGTAAAAGACAGAATCACTTTCAAAGCACTCTGCCTAACGCATACGTGTATCCAAGGAAACGCCCCCCAATATCTATGCGAAAAACTAAAAGCTCACAAACCCAATCGCGTTCTGCGATCCACCAACCAAAATCTACTCCAGATACCCAAAGCCAGATACAAGTCCAAAGGAGAATAAAGATTTGCAGTCCAAGGACCTAGACTGTGGAACGCTCTACCAACCACCATCCGATTGGAGGTGAACCACTTGACCTTCAGAAGAAAGATCAAAACCTCTCTTTTGAGATCAAAAAGTTTACTCAGGGAATGGATACTAAGCGCCCAGAGGCGATTCAGTTTGCATGTGTTGCGCTATATACGTTTTTCACTCACTCAAGGACCAGAAACCCAGAGTAGGGTTCACCTTCATAACTGATTTGAAGGGGATCTGAGAGGCAGGAATTGCTCAAGGAACCCTTAGCAATCTCTGGAGGCACCCTAGAGTTCCATGGAACCCTGTTGAGGAACAATGCTCCTTATACTTGTGGTCATTGGGAAGAATTACCCCTTTACAGATAGCTAAAAAGATCAATGGTGTCAGTGAGAACTTATCTGAGAGGCGGAAGTTGCTCATCGCCCAATGAACCCCTAGCAACTTCTGGAGGAACTCTAGGATTCCATGGAACCCTGGTTGAGGAAGAATGCTCCTTACACTTGAGGTCATTGGGAAAAATTACCTCCTTACAAATAGCTAAAAAGATCAATGGTGTCAGTGGGAACTTATATGAGAGGCAGAAGTTGCTCATCGCCCAAGGAACCCCTTGCAACTTCTGGAGAACACCTAGGGTTCCATGGAACCGTGGTTTAGAAAGAATGCCCCTTTAGGAATTCCCTTCATCTATACCAGACCCTTATCCTAGATGAGGGTTTGCTACAAATGTTAATGCAGAACCAGAAACCCAGAGTGGAGGTTCCCCTTCATAACTGACTTGAAGGGGATCTTATCCGAGAGGCAAAAATTGCTCATTGCTCAAGGAACCCCTGGAAACCTCTGGAGGAACCCTGGTTGAGGAAGAATGCTCCTTACAGTTGTGGTCATTGTGAAGAATTACCCCCTTACAGATAGCTAAAAAGATCAATGGTGGTAATTCTTGTTAAAAAAAAAGATCAATGGTGTCAGTGAGAACTTATCTGAGAGGCAGAAGTTGCTCGTCGCCCAAGGAACCCCTAGCAACTTCTGGTGGACACCTAGGGTTTCATGGAACCGTGGTTTAGAAATAATGCCCCTTACACATGTGGTCTTTAGGAATTCCCTTCATCTATACCAGACCCTTATCCTGGTGTCAGTGGGAACTTATCTGAGGGGCATAAGTTGCTCATCGCCCAAGGAACCCCTAGCAACTTCTGGATGAACTCTAGGATTCCATGGAACCCTGGTTGAGGAAGAATGCTCCTTACGCTTTTGGTCATTGGGAAAAATTACCTCCTTACAAATAGCTAAAAAGATCAATGGTGGTATTTCTTGTTAAAAACAAAAGGTCAGTGGGAACTTATTTGAGAGGCAGAAGTTGCTCATCACCCAAGGAACCCCTAGCAACTTCTGGAGGACGCCTAGGGTTCCATGGAACCGTGGTTTAGAAAGAATGCCCCTTACACATGTGGTCTTTAGGAATTCCCTTCATCTATACCAGACCCTTATCCTGGTGTCAGTGGGAACTTATCTGAGGGGCAGAAGTTGCTCATCGCCCAATGAACCCCTTAGCAACTTCTAGAGTTCATCCAGGATTCCATGGAACCCTGGTTGAGGAAGAATGCTCCTTACGCTTTTGGTCATTGGGAAAAATGACCTCCTTACAAATAGCTAAAAAGATCAATGGTGGTATTTCTTGTTAAAAACAAAAGATCAATGGTGTCAGTGGGAACTTATTTGAGAGGCAGACGTTGCTCATCGCCCAAGGAGCCCTTAGCAACTTCTGAAGAACACCTAGGGTTCCATGGAACCGTGGTTTAGAAAGAATGCCCCTTACACATGTGGTCTTTAGGAATTCCCTTCATCTATACCAGACCCTTGTCCTAGATGAGGGTTTGCTACAAATGTTAATGAAGGACCAGAAACCCAGAGTGGAGGTTCCCCTTCATAACTGACTTGAAGGGGATCTTATCTGAGAGGCAAGAATTGCTCAAGGAACCCCTAGCAACGTCTGGAGGAACCCTAGAGTTCCATGGAAACCTGGTTGAGGAAGAATTCTCCCTACGCTTGTGGTCGTTGGGAAAAATGACCTCCTTACAGATGGCTAAAAAGATCAATGGTGTCAGTTGGAACTTATCTGAGAAGTTTCTCATTGCCCAAGAAACCTCTGGAGAACACCTAGGGTTCCATGGAACCCTGGTTTAGAAAGAATGCTCCTGACACATGTGGTCATTAGAAAGAATTACCTCCTTACAGATGGATATTTGCCTGTGTGGCCATGTATCCACACATAGGCATGTACAGGCATATTTGAAGAGGAACGTTTACAGGCAGGGAAGAAAAAAAAAACTACTAAAAGTGCATCCTGAGAGGAGCATTTCAGCATAATCTCCACTCAAATGCGCCGAAACGCGTAAATCGACTTTAGTGGTCCACAAAAAGTTTTCGTTTTTAACTGGTAAAATGACAATCCATGAATTCTTGTCTTTACAGGAAGTTACCGGAGTTGTGTTCCTCTTATCACGACTAAGGACGCGTCCCAGTCGGAGCTCATTGCCGCAGTAGAGAAGCACCCTGAACTGTGGGACTTTGCCCACCCACGATACCTGGATCGGGTCCTAAAAAGGTCAATATGGCAGGAAATATGCCAATCGCTGACCTTGAACTGGGATGACCTGGGTAGACGGCAGAAGGAGATTAGGGGTAAGTAGTGTGGACCCCCCATGACCCCCCCCCGTCCATGTTCACTTTCCAGTATCTTGTACATGAAATATTGACTTATTAATATTTTTCCAGAGAAAACGCTCCGCATTCGGTGGAAATCGCTGCGAGATCGGATGCGGCGCCAACTCACTTTGGAGAAGGTGGCGGCCAGAAGTGGAGCCCCATCCTGTGGCATAAAACCCCATCCGTTTTCGGCACAGCTCGCCTTCCTACGAAAGGCAATGGAGTCTACAGAGTAAGTGGGAGGTTCCTCTTCCTGGTCACCTGATTGCTGTGATGGCCTCTGATTGGCTATGACTGGGACCACCTCAATACCGGGCCTATTCTGGCACTCCTCTCCGACATGCACAAATCATCATTCTTTTGCTAGAAAATTACTCAGAACCCCCAAACATTATATATGTTTTTTTTTAGCAGACACCCTAGGGAATAAAATGGCGGTCATTGCAACTTTTTATCTCGCACAGTATTTGCGCAATAATTTATCAAACGGCTTTTTTTGGGGGGGGAAAAAATGGTTTCATGAATTAAAAAATAACAGTAAAGTTAGCCCAAATTTTTTGTATAATATGAAAGATGATGTTACGCCGAGTAAATAGATACCTAACATGTCACGCTTTAAAATTGCGCACACTCATGGAATGGCGCCAAACTTCGGTACTTAAAAATCTCCGTAGGCGACGCTTTCGAATTTTTTTTACAGGTTACCAGTTTAGAGTTAGAGGAGGTCTAGGGCTAGAATTATTGCTCTCGCTCTAACGCACGCGGCGGTGATACCTCACATGTGAACGGCGTTTACATATGTGGGCTGGACTTGCGCTTCTGAGCGTGAGCTACCGGGGGCGTTTTACATTTTTTTTTTTTTATTATTATTATTTATTTATTTTTTACACTTTTTTCTACATTTTTTTTTTTTTATCACTTTTATTCCTATTACAAGGAATGTAAACATCCCTTGTAATAGGAATGGTGTGTGACAGGTCCTCTTTATGGAGAGAGGCGGGGTCAATAAGACCCCATATCTCTCCTCCAGGCTGGAAAGCATGAGATCATGAAAAAAAAAAACACTGATCTCATGCTTACTAGCCGCAATCACGGCTTTGTTTACTTCCGGGTACCGGGGCGTGACGTCATCACATCGCGCCCTGGCCTCCGACGGTCATAGAGATGACCGGTGACCATCTGGTCACCAGTCATCTCTATGCTTTCCATCTGGAGCCGGACGATTCTTTCTCCGGGCCCCCGATGGCACGGGAGAGCCCGGAGAAGCACCGGATGGCGGTGGGAGGTCACCTCCCACCGCCTATAAGAACGATCAAGCGGCGGAACTGCGGGGGGGGGACCTCTGGGCCCCTTACAACAATATATATATATATATATATATATATATATATTTATAAAAAATTGTGGGGTAGCCATCCTGGGGACCTCTGGGACCTTTAATAAAAATAGAAAAGAAAGAAAAAAAATATATAAAATATTTATATATATATATATATATATATATATATATATATATATATATATATATATATATATAAAAAAGGACCTCCGGGCCCTTTTAATAATTTTTTTTTTCTTTTAAATATATATATATTTTTAAATATATATATATATATATATATATATATATATTTTTTTTAATAAATAAATATATATATATAAAAAGGGGGGGGGTTGCCATCTGGGGCCCTGGGGACCTCTGGGCCCTTTAACAAAAACAAAAAATATATATATATAAAAAAAGGGGCCTTGCCCCCCGGGACCCTGGAGACCTCCTTGCCCCTTACAGAAAAAAACTAAATTTAAAAAAAAAATAATAAAAAAAAGGGGGTTGCCATCAGGGCCCCTGGGGACCTCCGGGCCCCTTACAGGTGTACTGCGTAGGAAGAATGGTATCCTATCATTGGTGTCGGTGGGAGAAATAGTGCCCCAAGGGCCAGATAAGGGCAAGCAAAGGGCCGCAGTTTGGGGACTGCTGGTCTAGAGTACTATAGTACTTTTTACCTTACTACAATGAGGTCAGGGGCCGGTCAGATGTCACGGAAGTGATCCTGTGTACATCCAAGTAGGACTTTACATTGCCGGGACAAAGCCACCGGCAGAAGAATTCGCTTCTTTGCGGATCTCATTTCTAATGTTTTCTCTCTATAGGAACTCTGCAAGTGAGAGGGAGAAACCGGGGAATGAGAGTGAGGCCACGCCCCCCAACCCGCCCACTTCTGGTAGAACACCGGTGGCGACCTCCTATCCCGCCAAACCGAGGGGATCCCAACAGTCCACCAACATTGATGTGTCACCTCGTCAGGTATTTACCTCTATCTATCCATCTATCGACACTATATTACCAAAAGACGGGAAACAGAAGCTCCATCTTTTTTTTTGTGGTGGAGAATGCGGGCAACGGAAGCTCCATCTTTTTTTTTGTGGTGGAGAATGTGGGCAACTGAAGCTCCATCTTTTTTTTTTGTGGTGGAGAATGCGGGCAACGGAAGCTACATCTTTTTTTTTTTTTGTGGTGGAGAATGCGGGCAACGAAAGCTACATCTTTTTTTTTTTTTTGTGGTGGAGAATGCGGGCAACAGAAGCTCCATCTTTTTTTTTTTTTTGGTGGAGAATGCGGGCAACAGAAGCTCCATCTTTTTTTTTTTTTGGTGGAGAATGCGGGCAACGGAAGCTCCATCTTTTTTTTTTGTGGTGGAGAATGCGGGCAACGGAAGCTCCATCTTTTTTTTTGTGGTGGAGAATGCGGGCAACGGAAGCTCCATCTTTTTTTTTTTGTGGTGGAGAATGCGGGCAACGAAAGCTCCATCTTTTTTTTTTGTGGTGGAGAATGCGGGCAACAGAAGCTCCATCTTTTTTTTTTTTTTTGGTGGAGAATGCGGGCAACGGAAGCTCCACCCTTTTTTTTTTGGTGGAGAATGCGGGCAACGGAAGCTCCATCTTTACATACACTATATTACCAAAAGCCGTTGCTGGTTCAGTCCCTCTAGCCCAGTCCTGACCTCAACCCGATAGAACACCTTTGGAATGAATTAGAGTGGAGGCTGCGAGCCAGGCCTTCAATGACTGACCTCACAAATGCTCTTCTGGAAGAATGGTCAAACATTCCCATTGACACACTCCTAAACCTTGTGGACATCCTTCCCAGAAGAGCTGAAGCTGTTATAGCTGCAAAGGGTGGGCCCACTCAATATTGAACCCTATGGACTAAGACTGGGGTGCCACTAAAGTTTATGTGCGTGTAAAGGCAGGCGTCCCAATACTTTTGACAATATAGTATATATACCTGGAATCTACAGGCCAGTCAGTCTAACATCAATAGTATGTAAACTTTTAAAGGTGTCCCAATACTTTTGGTAATATAGTGTATATCTCTCTCTCATCTCCATAGTCTGTCTATCATGTATCCATTGTCTATAAGAAATTTTCCATCTCTTTAGGGTGCTGTGGCAAAGGAGTGCTCGGGCACTTTTGGGCGTTCCTATAGACGTGAGCAGCGGCAGAGGGAGAGAGAGAGACCCCCGAAAGTCAAGGACAGGATCTTACAGCTGCTGGATGAAATGCGGCAACCACCCAGTAAACCTGCATACAGAGATCCATTCCTAGATCCCAACGATGAGAGGGCTGTCTTCTGCCGGAACCTCTATCATTTGCTGGCAGACCTCAGCAGGGAGAATGAAATGCAGGTCCAGGATGGTATTGTTGCATATGTCATCGCCTGCAGGTCCGCTCAACGCAATGGGCTTCCAATGCCACACTTTACGTATGCTCCGCCTGCTTCATATCTGTCTGCAGCTCCTCCAGGGCCACCCCTATACCCAGTTAATTCTGTGACCCCAGGTCCCCCTACTCTCTACCCCCAAACCCCAGCTCCTGCAGGTCCACCTCTATACCCAGCGACTTCTGCAACGCCAGGTCCCCCCGCTCACTACCCGCAAACCCCAGCTCCTGCAGGCCCACCCCTATACCCAGCGACTTCTGCGACGCCAGGTCCCCCTGTTCCCTACCCCCAAAACCCAGCTCCTCCGCACGCCCCCTCCTCATTCTCACCAGACTCGTGGCCTTCCCACTACTTCAGTTAATCCATCCCAGTCCCCGTTCGATTTTTCACAGGGACGTTCTTCCTCCTTCCTTCACTGTTTACCACATTCTGTCAGCTGAGGCCCCCCCCATTCATTTCTTTGATCAACCCTCAACTATCCAGGTGGCTATATTTGTGTCTTATGTTGCTTCATTGGGCAAATGTTGAGGCTACTTTTCTTTCTCGCATTAAAAAAAAATATTCAATAAATGTGTGTTTGGCCTGAACAGGGACGTTCTTCCTCCTTCCTTCACTGTTTACCACATTCTGTCAGCTGAGGCCCCCCCCCATTCATTTCTTTGATCAACCCTCATCTATCCAGGTGGCTATATTTGTGTCTTATGTTGCTTCATTGGGCAAATGTTGAGGCTACTTTTCTTTATCGCATTCTCGCATTAAAAAAAAATATTCAATAAATGTGTGTTTGGCTGATACTGTTCGCGACATTATGCAGTTAATAAAAAAATAATTCTGCAAATCCATCTTTTTGTCAATTTTTTTTTCAGTTCTAGGAAATGCATCAGCCGCACCTCGCTTTTTTTTATCCGTGTGGAGTAATGTTACTATTCTCAGAGAATGGAAGCCTTACCTCACACGGATGAAAACTACACTTCACTTTTCCATTTGTGTGGGGTAATGTGTGCATTCACAGGCAGCCTTACCTCGCATTGGCTGAAAAAAATCCACCTCCCTTATTTATCCATGTGGAGTAATGTTCCTTTTTTTCAGAGAATGGAAGCCTCACCTCACACGGATGAAAACTACACTTCACTTTTTCCATCTGTGAGGGGTAATGTGTCCATTCACAGGCAGCCTTACCTCAAATGGCTGAAAAAATACACCTCGCTTTTTTTATCCATGTGGAGTAATGTTACTATTCTCAGAGAATGGTAGCCTTACCTCACACGGATGAAAACTACACTTCACTTTTCCATCTGTGTGGGGTAATGTGTGCATTCACAGGCAGCCTTACCTCGCATGGCTGAAAAAAATCCACCTCCCTTATTTATCCATGTGGAGTAATGTTCCTTTTTCTCAGAGAATGGAAGCCTTACCTCACACGGATGAAAACGACACTTCACTTTTCCAAATGTGTGGGGGTAATGTGTGCATTCACAGGCAGCCTTACCTCACATGGCTGAAAAAAATCCACCTCCCTTATTTATCCATGTGGAGTAATGTTCCTTTTTCTCAGAGAATGGCAGCCTTACCTCACACGGATGAAAACTACACTTCACTTTTCCATTTGTGTGGGGTAATGCTTCTATGCTCTGAGAACTGAAACTTTACCTCACATGGTGGAAAAAAAACACCTCACTTTTTCATCTGTATTGTGTCCATTTACAGAGAATAGAAGCCTTACCTCACACGGATGAAAATACACATTACTATTTTACCCATGTGGAGTAATGCATTCATTTGCAGACAATAGAAGTCTTACCTCACATGGCAGAAAACATTTCCCTCACTTTTTCATCTATGTGGGGTTATACATCCATTCTTAAAGAATAGAAGCCTAACCTCACTTGGATGAAAGCTCCACTTCACTTTTTCATTTATTTTGGGTAATGTGTCTGTTCTCATAGAACTGAAACCTTACCTCACACAGCTGCGAAAATCCATCTCCATTTTTCATATGTGTGGAATAATGTGTACATTCTCAGAGAATGGAAGCCTTACCTCACACGGCTGCAAAAATACACCTCAATTTTTCATCTGTGTGAGGTAATGTGTCCATTCTCGAAGAATGGCAGCCTTGCTTCACACGGCTGAAAAGATAAACCTTTTGAGTAATGTTTCTATTCTCAGAGAATGGAAGCCTTGCATCAAACGGATAAAAACTACACTTCACTTTTCCAAATGTGTGGGGTAATGTGTCCATTCACAGGCAGCCTTACCTCACATGGCTGAAAAAATACACCTCGCATTTTTATCCATGTGGAGTAATGTTTATTTTCTCAGAGAATAAAAGCCTTACCTCACACGGATGAAAAATGAAATTCCATTTTTTTCATTTGTGTGGGGTAATGCTTCCATTCTCTGAGAACTGAAGCTTTACTTCACATGGTGGAAAACATACACCTCACTTTTTCATCTGTATTGGGTATTGTGTCCATTTACAGAGAATAGAAGCCTTACCTCACATGGATGAAAATACACATTACCATTTTACCCATGTGGAGTAATTCATTCATTTGCAGATAATAGAAGTCTTACCTCACATGGCAGAAAAAATACGCCTCACGTTTTCATCCATGTGGGGTTTTACGTCCATTCTTAAAGAATAGAAGCCTAACCTCACATGGATGAAAGCTCCGCTTCACTTTTTCATTCATGTTGGGTAATGTGTTTATTCTCAGACAACTGAAGCCTTACCTCACATGACGGAAAAATTACACCTCACTTTTTCATCTGTGTGGAGTAATGTATACATTCTCAGAGAAGGAAGGCCTTACCTCAGATGTCGAAATAAATACACCTCGCTTTTTTTTATCTGTGTGAGGTAATGTGTCCATTCTTGAAGAATGGAAGCCTTGCTTCACACGGCTGAAAAAATACACCTCACTTTTTCATCTGTGTGGCGTAATGCATTCATTTTCACAAAATGGAAGCCTTACCTCACATGGATGAAAAGTATACTCCTCTTTTCACCTGTGGGGGGGGGGGGTAAGGCTTCCATTCACAAAGGAAAAAAATACACCTCACTTTTTCATCCGTGTGGAGAATAATATTTATTTGTTCAGAGAATGGCAGCCTTACCTCACACGGATGAAAACTACACTTTGCTGTTTCATTTGTGTGAGGTAATGTGTCCATTCTCAGAGAATGGAAGCCTTACCTCACCTGTCAGAAAAAATCCACCTCACTTTTTCATCCATGTGGAGTAATGTTTCTTTTCTCCAGAGAGTGGAAGCCTTCCATCACACGGATGAAAACTACACTTAACTTTTTCATTTGTGTGGGGTAATGCTTCCATTCTCGGAGAACTGAAGCTTTGCCTCACATGATAGAAAAAATACACCTCAATTTTTCATCCTTATTGGGTATTGTGTCCATTTACAGAGAATAAAAGCCTTACCTCACATGGATGAAAATACACTTCAATTTTTCATCCGTGTGAGGTAATGTGTCCATTTTTAGAGAATAGAAGGCTTACCTCACACAGATGAAAAATACACATTACTATTTTATCTGTGTGAAGTAATGCATTTATTTGCAGACAATAATAGAAGTCTTACCTCACATGGCGAAAAAAAATACGCCTCACTTTTTCATCCATGTGGGGTTATACGTCCATTCTTAAAGAATAAAAGCCTAACCTCACTTGGATGAAAGCTCCACTTCACTTTTTCATTCATTTTGGGTTAATGTGCCCATGCTCAGAGAACTGAAACCTTGCCTTCCACAGCAGCAAAAGTACACCTCACTTTTCATCCATGTGGGGTAATGTGTATATTCTCCGATAATGAAAGCCTTACTTCATATGGCAGAAAATATGCACCTCAACTTTTCTTCCGTGTGAGGTAATGTGTCCATTCTTGAAGAATGGCAGCCTTACTTCACACGGCTGAAAAAATACACCTCACTTTTTCATCTGTGTGGCGTAATGCATTCATTTTCAGAAGATGGATGCCTTAATTCACATGGATAATAAGTATATCTTTTCATCTGTGTGGGGTAGAGCATCCATTCACAGAGAAAAAAAATACACCTCACTTTTTCATCTGTGGGGAGTAATGTTTATTTTCTCAGACAATGGCAGCCTTACCTCACAAGGCTGAAAACTACACTTCACTTTTTCATTTGTGTGGGGTAATGCTTTCATTCTCGGAGAAATAAAGCCTTACCTCACACTGAATTCAAAAATACACCTCACTTCATCCATGTGGGGTAATGTATGCATTCACAGATAATGAATGCCTTACCTCACATGGATAAAAATTACACTTCATGTTTTCATCCATGTGGGGTAATCAGGGATGGACTGGCCATTGGGACTACAGGGAGTTTCCCGGTGGGCTGATGGCTCAGTGGACCGGCTTCAGTGACAGCGGACCGCTGTCCCCATCCGCTCCTCTGTCTGTCTCTCCCTTCCCGCAGTGATCACCTCTTCTCCCTCCCCACAGCGCTCACCTGGGGGGAACAGAGAAGCAGGGGGAGGACCAGAGGAGCAGGGGGGACGACAGAGGAGCATGGGGGAGGGGACAGACAGCTGACTCAACAGCTATGGCCTGGGAGTTTCTAACTTCTGCATAATCTTGTCCCATAAGGGGGAGCACTGAACTGATTCCTTGCCCCGGGTGAAATAATGTCTAGCTTTCCCACTGGTACTGCCTATAAGAATACCAGTACCAGTAGAACGGCTAGTGGCTAGTGAAGGGGGAGAGGGGGCTTGGGTGGCTGGAGGGGGGGGGGATTTGTCCGGCAGCCATGGGGGAGACCTGTAAAAGTGGGCGAGTCTGGTTGAAGTCCAGGGCCAAATTTTTGTCTTAGTCCAGCCCTGGGGGTAATGTGCTCATTCTCAGAGAATGGAAGCCTTACTTCACGTGGTGGAAAAAATACACCTCACTTTTTCATCCATGTGGCGTAATTTATTTTCTCAGAGAATGGCAGCCTTACCTCACACGGATGAAAACTACACTTCAGTTTTTCATTTGTGTGGGGTAATGTGTCCATTCACAGGCAGCCTTACCTCACATGGCTGAAAAAAATACACCTCGCTTTTTCATCCGTGTGGAGTAATGTTTCTTTTCTCAGAGAATGGCAGCCTTACCTCACACGGATGAAAACTGCACTTCACTTTTTCATTTGTGTGGGGTCATTATTTCATTCTTGGAGGACTGAAGCCTTACCTCACACGGATTAAAAAATACACCTCATGGCAATATGCCCATTCTCAAGGAATGGAAGCCTTACCTCACACAGCTGCAAAAATACAACTCACTTTTTCATCCTTGTTGGGTAATGTGTCGATTCACAGAGAATATAAGCCTTACTTCACACGGATGAAAATTACACTTTTTTTATCCATGTGGGATAATGTCTCCATTTTCAGAGAAAAGAAGCCTTACCCCACACGTCTGAAAAAATACACCTCACCTTTTCATCAGTGTGCGGAAATGCGTCCATTTGCAGGGAATGGAAAGCCTTACCTCACACGGATGCAAAATACAATAACTAGAGAGCAATAAACCACAAATCATTACTTTGAAAAACTTTATTCCAACAAAAATATATATTTTTTTATCATCATCATATTCATTTTGACACTTGACCCATCGAAAAAATTCCTAAATTTATTTGGAATGTCCATGACATGAGAACTGGAGCGTAAGTCCATAAACGGAACATCCTGAGCAGGGTTTAGGGTGCAGGTTCATAGGAGTCTCTCTCCTTTTTAATCAGAAAATTATGTAGCATTTTAATTTCTGGAAGGAAAAGAGCAAAGATCCCCGGTGCTGCACATCCGCAGAGTCCTATGGTGGTAGTAGGACTGGTGTGCAGTCATCTTGGAACAGGAAGAGTCCATCCCCCAAACTGTTCCCATAAAATTAGGAGCATGAAATTGTCCAAAATGTCTTGGTATGCTGACGACAGTGACGAGGAACTTGACTGGCCTGCAGAGTCTAGAGCTCAACCCGATAGAACACCTCTGGGTCAAATTATGCCGCGCACACACGGTCGGAATTTCCAACAAGAAAAGTTCGATGTGAGCTTTTGGTCGGCAATTCCGACCGTGTGTAGGCTCCATCTGACTTTTATTGTCGGAATTTCCGACAACAAAAATTTAAGAGCTGTTTCTCAATTTTTCCGACAAGAAAAGTTCTTGTCTGCAATTTCGACGCACAAAAAAACACACATGCTCTGAATCAATTTCGACGCATGCTCGGAGTCATTGAACTTCGTTTTTCTTGGCTCGTTGTAGTGTTGTACGTCACCGCATTCTGGACGGTTGGAATTTTGTGTGACCAGGTGTATGCAACACGAGTTTGAGCCAACATTCCGTCGGAAAAAAATCCACGGTTTTCTTGTCTGATTTTCCGATCGTGTGTACGTGACATTAGAGCGGAGGTTGCGAGCAAGCCCTTCTTGTCCAACATCAGTGCCAGACCTGCAATAGTCTTCACCGGCAGTTGGAGCTCATTGAATTATATCCAAAATATGGTAGAGTGATGTGATGGCAAGCAGGACAGCTTAAACAGGCTAGTGATATTCCTTAGAGTAGTTTTGGGAATAGATGTCTATGTACAGTGTCCTATGTAATGCAGTAAAGTGTTTCCATGGGTAAGGTGTCCGTACACAGTGTTCAAGCAAGATAATCAGCTAAGGATTGTGAACGATGGGTGACTGCCTTCTCACCAACTGCAGAACTGGATAGGAGCCTCCTGAACAGCGACCCTGGATGAGATGTCCTTCTGGGAAATAAATGGCGATGACCCACCAGCTTCTGGACACAGGCGGTCGTTGGATCCATCTGATGAGGTGGTGCCGCGGAGATATCTAGTGCACAGCAAGCTGAGTTCGGCCCTCACTCGATCACCGCGTAGTAGACCACAGCCCTAGGGTGACCACATTTCCAAACCATTCAGGGACACCCTTCCTTTCCAAAAACCAGCTTGTGCTGTAACGAATCACAGCACAGTGATTGGACACAAGAGGCAGGATTTATGAGTTCTCCAATCACAAGCAGAGGGCAGGATTGTGCTTCTCCAGGCATTCCCAGCCAGGACAAGTACTGTCAGTGAGTAAAGCGGTGATGTGGCAGCCTTTTTTGGAGGCATCAGATTGACCCGGGGGAGTGGATGTGTCAGTATCATTCCGGGACACTGTATTGTCCTGGAATGAATGTGCCCGGGACAGGCCTGCAAAATGCGGGACTGTCCCGGGCAATCCGGGACACGTGGTCACCCTAATCTATACCACTATAGGAGACATAGCCTCAAGCCATTGTGACCAGATATTCTCAAACTTACGCATGTGTTCCTTAAGAAATACGTATGTCTTTCAAAAGAGATAATCTTATTTAAGTCAAAAATCCAGTCAGATAAAGTCGGAGGGTAAAGGGAGGTCCACTTAAGGGCAATCTGTCTACAAGCCACAAAAGTGGCATGTGTAATAGTATTTACAATAGGAGGAGTATAAATGTGAGGATCATGGTAGCCTAGTGGGCACAAAAGTGGTTCAACCAAGATATTAACATCCAATAGCCCATTAAGAGTACCAACCACCTCTGCCCAATATCTCCGGAGTTTGGAGCATTGCCACAGGAGATGTATTGATGTCCCTGTGTTCCCACACCTTGCACAGGTTGAGTCAGATCGCAAACCAATATTATACAAAACTTTGTATATAGGTTCTATATACCCTATGAAGAATGACAATCCGAGTTAGTCTATATGATGGGGAAGGAGAAACGCAAGGGGATGATCGAAAAATATTGTCCCAAGCATCTTCAGGGATAAGGCCAAGATCCTGTTCCCACCCAACTTTAGATCGAATGGGAAAGTTGAACAGGAACTTATCTAACAATGCCCTCTAAGTCACAGAAGTAAGACCCTTAAGCCTTGTACACACGATAGGACTTCCATGCGACTTTTCCGCGGATTTTGGCCCAAAGGGCGTTGGCCGTGAACTTGGTATGCATACACACGGCCCAACATATTCAGCCACCGTACACCAAACCTTGTGGTTTTTCAGCTCTTTACTGCCACCCTTTGGACAACTTCTGCTATTGTTGTCTGATGTTTAGCATTGGTTTGGAGCATGCGTGTTTGTACTTTGGACTTTAGTTGGACGGACTTGCGTAGACACGATCGGATAAACTGACGTAACAGATTTATTGCCCAACAATTGGTGAGCATGAACAGCCAACTTTTGTTGTCGGTAATTCAGCCAACAATTGTCTGATAATTATTCGACACAACACGTCCATCAGACATTGACTTTGCATGTAGAAGAAAAAAAATACCTCAACTGAAGAAAATTGAACCCTTAGGGCGTGGCAAAAGAAATTGAAAAAAACGATTCGACTGCAGAGAAAACTCTCCCCTCAACTCTTCGAAGGATTTGGGGAGATCGTTCTCGTACAGCTGAGTAGTTACTCCAGATCTTTCCCATCTCTGAAAACCCCTCCTCTCTGGTTCTCAGACACAGGTGCCGATTCCCAACTGCCCCTTCGGGACTAGGGTCCCTGTAATCAGGTTTTGGAGGTTCTTCCCTCTTAAAACTCTTCAAACCTCTTAAATTCCTAGTATTTAATAAGGACTTATCAATCCAGAGAGTACTGAAAACCAGTCATCTCCTCCTCAACCAGATTACCCTGGAACCCCTCAACCTGCATGGGAGAGAAACCCTTAGCACTCAATGGATCTCAAACTTACTGAATGACATATTGGTATGGATGTCACACCACTTCCTCAAACTCAATCTTTCGAAAACTGAGCTTGTTATATTTCTTTCTTCCTCAGATATTTGGTGAATATATCTGCCGTCCAGTCTACATTCCCGGTGTCCTATACAAGATATACAGTACATACACACATGGCACAAAGCCGTGTTCACACTACGAAACGTTTCTCGGGGATGCACTTCCTTTGATCTCCACAAGATGGTGTTCTCACTTGTACGAGACAGGACAGGAAGTCTCGATGAAAGACAGGAAGTGATGTCAGGTATAAATTGACAGTTCCAGGTCAGAGTTGAGAGGAAGTAGAAAGGAGACATTGCTGGGACTGGCAGCAGAGGAGGTAATACGATCTCGTTTTCTATTTACACCCAGTAACACCCCCCCCCCCCTCCCCATCTTGTCCGTTCTCCTCCTCCATAGTCACTGAGACATCCTTTATCTCCAGCAGATGATGATACACACAAATATAGAATAAAATAATACATTTTTTCCATCCTATTTAAGACAAAGGCATCCAAATCTATAGGTTTATGAACCCACCATTTTCTACACCTGATAAAAGTTATATAATCCGTTAGGAAAGACTGATGAGGTGAGAAGGTCCCAGGAGGAGATGCGACCCATCTGAAGAAAACGTGTCGGCCTAACTGTTCCATGGAGGAGTGAGAGTATTTAGAAGGACACAAGGATCTCTACAAGGACGTCATGATGGAGAATCAGCCGCCCCTCACATCACCGGGTAAGAGGAGACTTTATTGTAAAGGAGAGAGCAGTACGGAGGATCCACCTAGATCCCCCATCATCTGATAAACACATAGAAACAATTAGGTAGATTCACAAAGAGTTAGGCCGGCTTATCACTAGAATCTACGCCGACTTATGTTTAAGCGTATGCTCAAACAGAGATACGCTTAAACATATCTAAGATACGACGGCTTGCGCCGTCCTATCTTAGATTGCAATATTTTGGATGGTTGCTAGGTGGCGCTTCCATTGCGGTCGGCGTAGAATATGTTAATGAGGAGATACGCCGACTCACGAACGTACGCCCGGCCGACGCAGTACTTTTACGCCGTTTACGTAAGAGATAGGCCGCGTAAAGTTAGAGCTAGGCCCTAGTTGGAATAGTAATGTCAAGTATGGCCGCCGTTCCCGCGTCGAAATTCAAAATGTTTACGTCGTTTGCGTAAGTCGTCCGTGAATCGGGATTTACGTAGTTTACGTCCACGTCAAAATCAATAGGCCCGTGCGGCGTACTTAGCCGCAATGCACACTGGGAAATGTAGGCACCCGGCGCATGCGCAGTTAAAAAAACGTGAAAAACGTAAGGTCAAAAACGTGAAAAACGTAAGGTCAAGCACCATTAACATAAAAACACGCCCCCCTCAAACACATTTGAATTAGGCGCCCTTACGCCCGCCGATTTAGGCTACGCCGCCGTAACTTAGCAGGTAAGTACATTGTGAATCATGTACTTGCCTAGCTAACTTACGGTGGCGTAGCCTAAACACACTAAGCTACGCCGCCGTAACTGTAGGCACTTCTCTCTGAATCTACCTATATTTATTCAGTCAGTGTGTGTGTTTCCTACAGATGGATCCAGTAATGGGAACCCACCAGAGGGATGTCCTCATCCTCTGTATTCCCAGGACTCCAAACAGGAAGATCAGGTTGGTGGGATGGAGTACCTAGAACATGAAAGACACGCGGAGATGATGTATGGATCCTACAAGACATTTTCTATCATTTTCTTGGTTTAGGATGAAGATCGGATCAGCAGGAAAGTTGAGGGTGAAGTAGAAGAGACGTATGTGAAGGATGATCGGCAATTTATAGAGGAGACTGGAATGGCAAGGACATTCATAGAGGAGGACACTCCTACAGAGATCAGTACAGGTGACCCATAATATATTCATAGATTAGTACGGAGGGTCCACCTAGATCCCCCATCATCTGATAAACACATAGAAACAATGGATCCAGTCAGTGTGTGTGTTTCCTACAGATGGATCCAGTAATGGGAACCCACCAGAGAGATGTCCCCGTCCTCTGTATTCCCGGGATTCCACGCAGGAAGATCAGGTTGGTGGAATGAAGCATTTAGAACATGAAAATGACTTGTGGAGATGATGTATGGATCCTACAAGACATTTTCTACAATTCTCTTGGTTTAGGGTGAAGATCGGATCAGCATGAATGTTGAGGGTGAAGTAGAAGAGACGTATGTGAAGGATGATCGGCAATTTACGGAGGAGACTGGAATGACGAGGACATTCATAGAGGAGAACACACCTACAGAGATCAGCACAGGTGAGCTATAATATATTCATAGATCAGTACAATACTTGTGTAGCGCCCCCTTTACTTTCAGTAAGGGCATTACGCTAAAGTTAGTGGGAGAATGAGAGAGGTAAGTTGCTCTCATTCTTAATTATGTTAAATTTGGCTATCGCCAAATCTGGATTGTTCTGTGGGCCAGTCTGCGTTCCAGGGATACAGTTACATCTCTGGGCGGCAGGTGGTGCCAGAGGGGTCCAGGTGGAGCCGCTTCTTCTCAGCAGCCAATTAGAGGAGTTTTCCCTCGCGGGGCATGCTGGGGAGGAGTATTTCTGTGGCTGAGGCCGTTGTTCTGGGTTCTTCGCGGGTTTCCTGGTTCCAGGTGCGGCACCCACCTTTAGGGTGTACGCACCTCGCGGGCCCCACCACTATGGCCTACCTGGCCTGGGGTCGTGCGCTACGCGGAGTTCCAGACTCTGGGCCCTCCTGGCCTGGAGCGACTGGTGCTGCCAAGGGGCCCCAGTGATTTACTGGGTCCCCCTTCTACTGAGAAGATCCAAAGCTGTATGCTGTTCGGTGGGGGATCGGCTTGAGGAGACCCCGGAGGCAGGTTATCCAAAAGGGCTTGAACGAACCATCGGGGATCTGGTGACCAGAACATTGACAGGTACACTTGCACTGTCAACCGGTGACCCTAGCACAATTTACTGGGAGGTTTAGCGCAACAATTTAGCTCATCCAAATTCTAGGTCTGTGGCAGAGGCCTCACTAGAGACAGGTCTGTGGCAGAGACCTGTTCCTCCCAGCAACCTTAAAGTGGCACTCCAGGTGCCAGGCCTGTGGCAGGGGTCTGTCTGGAGGCACTTCGCCCCCTCTGGCTGGAGTGGCGATGAACTGTACTACTACAGAAAGCAGGATTTCTTTCCTTCTATCCAAAGCCTGATACCGCAAAGTTCCTTTACTTCATCAACCTTTCCTGTCTACCTCAAGTTGATGTTGGTCGTGTTGGGCCGAGAAATAAAGCATTCAGAAAATCTTATCTACGAACTGGACATTCGCTTATTGCTCTACTCACTACCTTCACCCCTGGACAACACATAGAGGTAACTTAATACGCCGATCCCAAAACAATCAGCGGCTCCTAAAGGGGGTAGCGCTACACTTGATTTTCCAAGAAGCGTGCAAGCCACTCCTCTTCATCCCTGTTCCCTTGATTTCTCCAAGAGGCCCCACCTAGATCCCCCATCATCTGATAAACACATAGAAACAATGTATTCAGTCAGTGTGTGTGTTTCCTACAGATGGATCCAGTAATGGGACCCCACCAGAGAGATGTCCCCGTCCTCTGTATTCCCGGGATTCCACACAGGAAAGTCACAACTACAGAAAACGACATCAGGTAGATGAGGAACAATCCTTGATAATTATGATTTATACACAAGCGTGTTTGTTACAATGAATGTTTTATTCTATATTCAGAGTGGAAACCTTGGGGGATATAATACTGTTGTCGTTAAAGAAGAGAATAGAGATGAGGATGGGGAGTATGGTGTGATGAGGGAATTTCCTGAAGTACACAAGAACATCATGGTGGAGAATCAGCCGTCCCTCACATCACCGGGTAAGAGGAGACTTTATTGTAAAGGAGAGAGCAGTACGGAGGTGTAATCCAATTTTTCGAGGTGGTGTGATATTACTGATATGACAGGAGCCGGTGTCAGGTCACCTGTGGCCAGGTGACAAGTGCACCCCGTTGGGGTCAGGGATGCACCAGAGGGTAGTGAACCCTGTAGCCGACTGCTGCTATCAGAGAGGAAGCGTGAACCCAAGTTTCCCCAGGGCGCGGAGTCTAAGACCCAGCTTTGTGTTCACCAGAGCCTCTAGTGGTGAGGATGGCCTTCGCCGCAGCTGGATCCAGGTCGCGACCCCTGGGATCCCCTAGGTCACGCTCCGCAGGGAGAGAGGGGAAGCAGCAAGCAGGACAAGCGATAGTGATGGGTGAGCCGAGGTCAGGGCAACAGGCAGACAAGGGTAACCGAGGGACAGGCAAAAGGTCAGGGTCACAGGCAAACAGGAGAAGTCAGGGACGAGCCAAAAACGGTACACAGGAAGGTAATCGTAGCACACTGCAGACAGGAACTTAAGCTAAAAACACGGTTGAACAGCACTGTAGACCTGTAGTGCAACAGTTCATATAGACTTCCTGGGATGGCCTGGGTGGGGCCATACAGGAAGGAGAGGTGATAAAAAGGCAACCAGAACAGAGTCAGGCCTCTAATGAACAGATGGAGAGGTAAGCTGCCAGACTTTATTGCATATCCATGACAGCTGGCTTGCGGACTTGATGTTGGAAATTAATTACATCCCTGATTTCCAGCAGGTCCATATAACCAATGACCATTTCAGGAGGCGAGAACCATCCTCAGGACTGAGGAGGGAACACCCCCCAGAGTTGATTGGCCAAGGGTTATGCTGCGTACACACGATCGTTTTTCGGCATAAAAAAAAACGATGTTTTTAAAAACTTCATTTAAAATGATCATGTGTGGGCTTCACATAATTTTTCGGCTTCTGAAAAACGACAAAAAAAAAAATCGAACATGCTGCATTTTTTAACCTCGTTTTAAAAAATGTAGTTTTTCGGGTTGTAAAAAATGATCGTGTGTGGGCAAAAACGACGTTTTAAACTCGCGCATGCTCAGAAGCAAGTTATGAGAAGGGAGCGCTCGTTCAGGTAAAACTACCGTTCATAATGGAGTAAGCACATTCATCACGCTGTAACAGACAGAAAAGCGCGAATTGTCTATTACTAACACGGAATCGGCTAAAGCAGCCCAAAGGTGAATAGAACTTCCCCTTTAGAGTGCCGTCGTATGTGTTGTACGTCACCGCGCTTTGTTCATTATTTTTTTAAAACAATGGTGTGTGGGCAACGTCGTTTTTAATGATTAAGTTGGAAACATTTTGTTATTTGGACATGCTGAAAAACTTAGTTTTTTTTCATGCCGAAAAACGACCGTGTGTACGCGGCATAAGAGCCATGAAGGGCCAGGTTTCTGCTTTGGCCCCTTTCCACATCCTTTGGCTTCCCTCTACCTGTTCAGTACTTTTATCGAGGAGGATCCCCAATTTTTTTTTCCTTCTATTGGTTGAACTGGATGGACTTCCAGTTGTCTCTCCAGTTGTCATTTGCATGATACTTTGAGCCTGGAAGTCCACTTTTTATTTCATCTACCATCGCACCTTCCTTCGCCTATTGTTCCATTCCCACAAGTTCTCGGTTGCGCGCATCTTGGCCTTTCTTCAAAGGGGCCATGGATCGTTGCTTGGCCCTAAGAACTGTGAAGGGCCAGGTTTCTGCTTTGGACACTTTTTTTTTTTCGCCGTCCTATCTTAGGGTGCAATATTTTGGCTGGCCGCTAGGTGGCGCTTCCATTGCGGTCGGCGTAGAATATGTAAATTAGAAGCTACGCCGATTCACGAACGTACGCCCGGCCGACGCAGTACATTTACGCCGTTTACGTAAGAGATAGGCCGCCTAAAGTTATTCCATCAAATAGATGGAATAGTAATGTTAAGTATGGCCGCTGTTCCCGCGTCGAAATTCGAAAATTTTACGTCGTTTGCGTAAGTCGTCCGTGAATAGGGATTTACGTTGTTTACGTCCACGTCGAAACCAATAGGCCCGTGCGGCGGACGTAGCCGCAATGCATACTGGGAAATGTAGGCGCACGGCGCATGCGCAGTTAAAAAAAAGCCTCAAAAACGTCAGGTCAAGCTCCATTAACATAAAACACGCCCCCTTAGCTAAATTTGAATTAGGCGCCCTTACGCCCGCCAGCTTTAGGCTACGCCGCCGTAACTTAGCAGGCAAGTACTTTGAGAATCATGTACTTGCCTCGCTAACTTACGGCGGCGTAGCCTAAACACGCTAAGCTACGCCGCCGCAAAGTTAGGACAGGGTACATGAATCTAGCTATAGGTATTCGTGAAACATAGTCTTGTTTTCTGTGTGCCCCCATCCTTCTTGTCCAAAGGAAATGGCTCTCCATCTTTTTGTTTTCCAAATTTTTTGAAAAAAAAAATTTGTTAAATCTTTTTTTCACATTTTGTTCCCCCCCCCCAAAAAAAAATTCCCTTCTATTGGTTGAACTGGATGGACTTGTGTCTCTCCAGTTGTCATTTACATGATACTTTGAGCCTGGAAGTCCACTTTTCATTTCATCTATTATCACACCTTAAAGGCTTACTTTGCCTATTGCTCGTCTGTGGGGTTCCATGCCCACAAGTTCTTGGTTGCCCGCATCTTGGCTTTTCTTCAAATGGGCATGGAACGTTGCTTTGCCTCTAAGAACTTTGAAGGGCCAGGTTTCTGCTTTGGACTCCCAAATTTCAAATGGCAGAACTCCCTTGCCACCATGGGTTAAAGCATACACACAACCGTTTTTCACGACGTGAAAAACAAAGAGAAAAGATAGAGCAGGTTATAATATTTTTCGGGCAATTTTCTCATCTCATGTATGCGGCATTAGTGTTGGTGAGTCATCAGATCTGCCATGTTACCCATCAGACCACTCAGTGGATATTGCGGACAACTGTATTTAAGCTGCTTTGACCTGTTCAGTACAAGCTTTCCTCTCCTTGTTCCTTCACCAAACAAGGTCCTCGCCCCGGGTTACCTAGTCACCACAGACTGAAATCCCCTATCTGGTGGCAGACATAAGAATACGAAAGGGGTGGGTACGTGTTGTTGTTGCATGACTGTTACCCACATCTAGACTGAGGAACTTGGAGGCCTTGCGACAATCTCCCAAGATGCGTGCCAACCAGCGCTCCTCCATCCCCGTTCCCTTGATTCCCCATCATCAATGACAGGAGGGTTCACCTAGATCCCCCATCATCTGATAAACACATAGAAACAATGTATTGAGTCAGTGTGTGTGTTTCCTACAGATGGATCCAGTAATGGGAACCCACCAGAGAGATGTCCCCGTCCTCTGGATTCCCGGGATTCCACACAGGAAGGTCACACCATCCCCCACCATCATCAGGTAGATGAGGAACAATCACTGATAGTATCATTAGGATCTGTACATTATCTGCATTGTTACCATTGATGTCATTTTTTATTATATACGAAGAACATTGTGATAAAAGAGGAAGTTAATGACGATGGTGCGTTCAACAAGCCAAACTTTCCAATGGGACCCAAGGATCTGTACTGGGAGAACATGGTGGGGTCATCCAGCTTAATCCCACCAGAGAGATGTCCCCGTCCTCTGTATTCCGGGGATTCCACACAGGAAGGTCACACCATCCCCCACCATCATCAGGTAGATGAGGAACAATTATGAATAGTTATGATTTATACACAAGCATGTTTGTTACAACGAATGTTTTATTATTTATTTAGAGTGGAAACCTCGGGGATTATAATATTGTTGTTAAAGAGGAGGATGAGGAGTATGGAGTGATGGACGAGCTTTTAGATGGATACAAGAACATTATGATGGAGCCACCTGGTAGAAACCCACCAGAGAGAGGTCCCCGTCCTCTTTATTCCCGGGATTCCACACAGGAAGGTCACACCATCCCCCACCATCATCAGGTAGGTGGAGTTGAGGGTCGGGAACATAAAGTGATTGAACACTCTGACTCTACAAGATGATATTTTCTATGTGTTTCGCTTCTCCCATAGGAATCACTAGACATGTGCATTCATTTTCGTCCGAATTTCGGGTATTTTCGTTATCGTTTTAACAAACGAAAACAAACGGACAGAATCCGAAGTCCGAAAGATCCGACATAAAAAATGCTTTAGTTTCGTTTTCGTTGCGACAACAGTTCGATATAGATAGGAGATTCGACATGACGTTGACAATAGCAATCTGTGTCTATCGAATCTGTGGTCGAATGTGCCTAACCTTAACTCTATTAGCTAGATTCAGGTAGGGGCGCGCAACTTTAAGGCGGCGTAGCGTATCGTATTTACGCTACGCCGCCTTAAGTCAGAGAGGCAAGTACTGTATTCACAAAGTACTTGCCTCCTAACTTACGGTGGCGTAGCGTAAATGCGCGGGCGCAAGTGTGCCTAATTCAAAATAGGCTGAGGGGGCGTGTTTTATGATAATATGCTTTGACCTGACGTTATTGACGTTTTTTTGGAACGGTGCATGCGCCGTCCGCCTACATAACCCAGTGTGCATTGCGGCTAAGTACACAGCACGGTCCTATTGATTTCAACGTGGACGTAAATCCCTATTCACGGACGACTTACACAAACGACGTAAAATTTTCGAATTTCGAAGCGGGAACGGCGGCCATACTTTAACATTACTATTCCAACTATTTGATGGAATAACTTTAGGCCTGATAAAGCGTTACGTAAACGGCGTATCTGTACTGCGTCGGCCGGGCGTACGTTCGTGAATAGGCATATCTAGTGATTTACATATTCTACGCCGACCGCAATGGAAGCGCCACCTAGCGGCCAGCCTAAATATTGCACCCTAAGATAGGACGGCGCAAGCCGTCGTATCTTAGATAGGTTTAAGTGTATCTCTGTTTGAGAATACACTTAAACTTAGGTCGGCGCAGATTCCGAGTTAGGTCGGCGTATCTACTGATCTACCTAACTCTATGTGAATCTAGCTATATTAGTCCAAGATTATGCTACATAGAGAGGAAAGATTCGACATAGAGGGAAAAGATTCAACATTATAGAGATAGTGTTGGGGTAGACCATTCGACATGAACGACGAAGATTCGACGAAGCAGCGAAAAACATACAAACGTCGAATTTGTCATTGAAGGCTTATGGTGTCTGTCGAAAGTTCTAAGAAGATTTGACGGAGCAGCTAAACTGTACGAAGCTGCAAACGTACATTTCCGGTCAAATGTTCGGCCCATAGGCCAAAAAAAGAAAGGAATATAAAAAGATATCCAAGGAATTGAGAATGCCAATCAGCAGTGTCCAAACTCTAATCAAGAAGTGGAAAATTAGGGTTCTGGTGAAACCAAACCACGGTTAGGTAGACCAACTAAAATTTCAACTGCCAGGAAAAAATTTCGGAATGCAAAAAAAACACAAATAACTTCAGGTGAAATACAAGTTGACTAGGTTGACTAGTAATACTAATTCATAAATATAATTATTACTAGTGTCATACAACATTAGAATTCTTCTATAGCTTGTAGGCGGAACATTCGACCGGGAATGTACGATCGCGGTGTCGTACAGTTTAGCTGCTTCGTCGAATCTTCTTAGAACATTCGACAGACACCATAAGCCTTCAATGACAGATTTGACCTTAATTAATTTGGATTTTCGGACAAATTCATATTTTTGTACGAAACAAAATAAATAAAAACGAATTTCGGGAGTAACTAAATATAAGAAAAAAATTTGGACGAAAATGAAAATCCGAAACGGAATATTTCAGTGTGCACATGTCTAGGAATCACTTATCCAGGTCTTCCCAACTTCAGTCCCGCACCCAGACACACAGCGGGCTCATTCACTCTTTCTCCAAAGACCAGTCTAGGGGACGTTGTTTTTATCCTTGGAAAACTCGGATAGGGATGAGGGAAGTGGTGGGATCCTCCAAGAATGAGAAGTATGTACAACTGAAGGCCCGGATTCAGACACTCGCGCACATTTATGCCGCTGTAGCGTATCTCCTGTACGCTACGCCGACGCAGCGCAGAGAGGCAAGCACTGAATTCACAAAGCCAGTGCTGCCAAAACTGCGCTGGGTTTCCTAGGCGTAAGCTGGAGCGTAGGTGGAAGTGGGCGTGAGCCATGCAAATGAGGCGAGACCCTTATGCAAATGATGGGCCGAGCGGCAGACAGCTACTTATAGCGAACGGCGCATGCGCCTTCTCATGGACGCATCCCAGTGCGCATGCTCAGAATCACGTCGGAACTACTCCCTAAGATACGCCAGATCACTGCCTACGGCGTGAACGTAACCTACGCCTAGTCATATTCACGTCCTACGTAAAATACATCGGCTTGTGTTCCCTGGTGCAGCCCTTTGCATGGATGCTGCTGAGTTACACCTCCTTTATGGGGCATAACTTTACGCCGAACGTATGACTTTACGCGCACTGCGTCGGACAGACGTACGTTTGTGTATCGGCGTATCTCCCTCATTTGCATATGTGAATAGAAAATCAATGGGAGGGCCAATATGCGCCCACTCTACGCCGGCGTAGACAAGTTCCGACGGTCGGATGTAGCCTGTTTTTAGGCGTATCTCAGTTTGTGGGCACGGCGCATAGATACGACGGCGCATATTTGCACTTACGCGGCGTATCTGGAGATACGTCGGCGTAAGTGCTTTGTGAATCCGGGCCCTAATCTTCCTGTAGCTTAAGTAGTAGAGCAAAGTCCCTTCTGTTTGGTGGACAAATATCTGGACAGAGCTCTTCAGGACACCAGCCGGTGTCCCCTTTAATGGACCCACAGCTGATCACAAGGCACCAGAGGAGCAGCTAGAGCACAAGGTCCCCAAGATCTTTCCAATGTCTGTACACACAAGGCCTAAGGACACATGGATACAATACACAATTTTATCCCAAGAAAGCGCTTGTCATATTACGTGAACTAGAGCTGGACGATTCCCCCCCCCTCCAAAAAAAAAATCATCGATTAAAAAAAAAAAACTCGATTCACGATTCTAATCGAGTTTTTTTTTTTTGATGGACATCGCGCCGGTCCTGAGGAGCTGTGGGCAGGAGTTTTTAGGCAAGGTCGCGGCTTCGGCCTAGTCCGCGAGGCCGGACGCCACAGACTAGGCCGAAGCCGCGGGCTCGCCTAAAAACTCCTGCCCGCAGCTCCTCATGACCAGAGCGGTGTCACCGCCGGTGCGGGGGAGCTGCGGTCAGGAGTCTTTAGGCGAGGCCATGGCTTCGGCCTAGTCTGTGGCGTCCGGCCTCGCGGACTAGGCCGAAGCCGTGACCTTGCCTAAAAACTCCTACCGCAGCTCCTCAGGACCGGTGCGGTGTCCTCAGGATTGGCGCGGTGTCAGCATACCCCCCCCCCCCATTCTGGACTAATCCACACTGGGACAAGACTCAGAGCTCTTTGAGCTCCAAGAATAAGGACAGTCTCCCCACAGTCAGCTTCTTCTAAGCACGGAGTCTCTCCCACGGGTCGCCCACCTGAGGCCTCCTCATGGCAGCCTATTCCTGAGAGGGCAGCATGCCCCTCCCCTTCAGGTTGAACTAATCCACACTGGGACAAGACCCATAGCTCTTTGAGCTCCAAGAATAAATACAGGCTCCTAGCCCATCTTCAGAGCCTGCCTCTCTGGGATAGGCCAGGCCTGTATCAATATTCATACTGCCTATCTCCACACCTATCATCCGGAAACTTCTCAAGTTACCTGGATACAGAGGGAACTATCAGGCAGACTGGCAGCAGCAGAGCACACAGATCAGACCCAGCTAGACGATCACCACTCACTGATTACAGGGAGACAGAGTATGCAGCCACATTACAGCCACACCGACTACAACGTGGCAACTAAATTCAACTATCGAACACCAACACTTACCTAACTATCCTAGCACCTACCTAGGAGGGTGCTACATCTGTGATCCCATGTCATAAAATACTTCTATGTTACAGATGTTATTTGCTGCCATTCTGTTGGTTTAGGTTGAAGATCTGATTATGAAAGTTGAGGATGACGAAGAAGAGACGGAGGAGGCTGGAATTACGAGGACAATCATAGGGGAGGACACTCCTACAGAGATCAGCACAGGTGACCCATAATATATTCTTCTCTTATCTCTGCTCTGTTACTGCATAATTCATACCAGGCCCTTAAAAGTGCCAGAAAAAAGCATGGGGTACCTTCCCAAAACAACATACGAGACCCCCTATCCAAGCATGCAGCCAGGCTGGCCAGGAAAGTGAGGAGAACAAGTGTTGCCTTCTCTCCCCTCCTGAGCCATTCTGGCCCCTGATGAAGAACCTTGTCCCAATATTGATGAAGACAAGTGCCTGTTCCCCCACAGCCCCGGCTCCCTGGTTGTGAGGGTCTGTAGACAGGGGGCTTATCAGAATCTTGAACCCCCCCTGAAGTTAATGGTGCCCCCCAGATACAGTCCTTATGTATTTTTACATGGTAATCATATTGTCCCATAATCTCCTCTTCTCCTCTTCATCTAATCCTTCCTCATAGCTGAGCTCCTCCATGCCTCTTATCCGTTTGGTTGCCCTTCTCTGCACTTTCTCCAGTTCCCCGATATCCTTTTTTGAGAACTGGAGCCCAAAACTGAACTGCATATTCCAGATGAGGTCTTACTAATGATTTATACAGATGATATCTCTGTCTCTGGAGTCCATACCTCTCTATACAAGAAAGGACTTTCCTCACTTTGGAGACCGCAGCTTGGCATTGCATGTTATTATTGAGCTAATGATCAACCAAAACACCCAAATCCTTCTCCACTACGGATCCCCCCCAGATCCTTCTCCACTACGGATCCCCCCAGATCCTTCTCCACCATTGATTCCCCCAGATCCTTCTCCACCATTGATTCCCCCAGATCCTTCTCCACCATTGATTCCCACAGATTATACTCCACCATTGGTTTCCCCAGATCCTTCTCCACCATTGGTTTCCCCAGATCCTTCTCCACTATGGATGATTCTCTCTCTCTGGAGTCCACACCTCTCCTAATGCAAGAGAGGACTTTTCTCACTTTGGAAACTGCAGCTTGGCATTGCATGCTATTATTAAGCTTATGATCAACCAAAACACCAGATCCTTCTCCACTATGGATTCCCCCAGATCCTCCTCCACTATGGATTCCCCCAGATCCTCCTCCACTATGGACTCCCCCAGATCCTTCTCCACCATTGATTCCCACAGATTATATGCCACCATTGGTTCCCCCAGATCTTTTTCCACTATGGATTCCCCAGAGCCTTCTCCACCATTGATTCCCCCAGATCCTTCTCCATCATTGACTCCCCCAGATCCTTCTGCACTATGGATTTCCCCAAATCCTTCTCCACCATTGATTTCCTCAGATCCTTCTTCACTATTAATTCCCCCAGATCCTTCTCCACCATGGATTCCCCCAGATTCTTCTCCACTATGGATTCCCCCAGATCCTTCTCCACCATTGATTTTCCCAGATCCTTCTCCACCATTGATTCCCCCAGAACCTTCTCCACCATTGATTCCCCCAGAACCTTCTCCACCATTGATTCATAGATGATCCAATACCACCAAAAGAAAGCTCTATGTGTGGGCAAAAAAGGACGTAGATTTTGTTTGGTTGCAACGTCGCACGACCGCGCAATTGTTAGTTAAAGCGAGGCAGTGCTGAATCGCATTGGGCAGCCAATTCTTCCGGGGCTGAAGTGGTTAAATGCCCCCTATGGTCACCTGCAGCCCTTGGCTTGTGGTGGCATTTCTAGAATCCTTGGATCTCCATTGATTGCAGTTTATATAATTTTGTCCTAAATCCTGGGAAGGTTTGTTCCCCTAAATGGACAGCATTCCCCTGAGGAAGCCCAGCTTGAGGGCGAAACATGTTGGGAACTACATCTAACTTGCTGTACCCATAATCACTGTACTATATTGTTTTTATATATTTTTTAACTAATGTTAAATGGTAAATGCCTTTCTTTTAACATATTTTTCTGGATCTATGTCCTAGTATGCACACCGTAAAAACCTTACTTACACAATCTGCACTGTATGCAAGTCTCCAATCTATTGCGCTTTTTTTTTTCAGGACACGCCATGGAGAATCCCTCAAAGGATCTTCTCACTTTTTCTCCATATTGTATAACGGAGAATGAGGACATCTCATGGGGTCGTGTAGGAGAAAAGTCAATGAGCTCACACATGGATGGAAGACTTTACAGCATGGGACCCTGGAATCCCTCTGGTTCCGAGCAACCTCGCACTGTGTGGGGCGGTCCCGATTCTCAAGGGGAAAAGAAATGTTCCTATCCCGATTGTGGGGAAAGTTTCCCAACTAAATTAAGTCTTAAAGCACACCAGAAATCCCACGCTGGCGGAAAGCTTCACTCCTGCCCCGAGTGCGGGAAATGTTTTTCGCGGAAGCACCTCGTCTCCAGACATCTGAGACTACACACGGGGGAGAGGCCGTATTCCTGCCAAGAGTGTGGGAAATCTTATCGACATAAATCGATACTTGTTATACATCAAAGATCTCACACGGGCGAGAAGCCGCATTCCTGCCTAGAGTGCGGCAAAAGTTTTTCAAGGAAAACGGAACTGGTTAAACATCAAAGATCCCACACGGGGGAGAAGCCGTTTACCTGCCCCGAGTGTGGGAAATGTTATACGCAGAAATCGGTACTTGTTATACACCTGAGATCTCACACGGGGGAGAAGCCGTACCCCTGCCCGGAGTGCGGGGAGCGTTTTGCGCAGAAATCGGAACTTGTCAAACATCAATTATCTCACACGGGGGAGAAGCCCTATTCCTGCCCCGACTGCGGAAAATGTTATACACATAAATCAGTGCTTATTATTCATCAGAGATCCCACACGGGGGAGAAGCCGTATTCCTGCCCAGAGTGCGGCAAGTGTTTTTCGCAGAAATCAAACCTTGTAAAACATAAAAGATATCACACGGGGGAGAAGCAGTATTCCTGCTCTGAGTGCGGGAAGTGTTTTTCAGAGCAGTGCAGACTCGCCAGGCATCAGAGCTCTCACAGTGGGGAGAAGCCGTATTCCTGTCCAGTGTGTGAGAAATGTTACATCAATAAATCCGACCTTGTCATACATCTAAGATCTCACACTGGGGAGAAGCCGTATTCCTGCCCCGAGTGCGGGAAATGTTATACAGAGAGCTCCAGTCTTTCCAAACATCGGAGAACTCACAGTGGCGAGAAGAAGTATGCCTGCCTAGTGTGCGGGAAATGTTACATGCATAGAACCAACCTTGTTGTACATCAAAAATCTCACACCGGAGAGAGGCCGTATTCCTGCCCTGAGTGCGGGAAATCCTTTTCGCAGAAGTCTTATCTTACTAAACATCAGAGAACCCACAAAACCCCCCAAGCTGTATTAGTGTCCTGAGTGCGGGAAATGTCTTCTATACGAATCCAATTTTACTGTATATCAGAGATCTCACACTGGGGAGAAGACGTTTTCTTGTCCTGAGTGCGGGAAATCCTTTTCGCAGAAGTCTTATCTTACTAAACATCAGAGAACCCACAAAACCCCCCAAGCTGTATTAGTGTCCTGAGTGCGGGAAATGTCTTCTATACGAATCCAATTTTACTGTATATCAGAGATCTCCCACTGGGAAGAAGACGTTTTCTTGTCCTGAGTGCGGGAAATGTTTTTCGCAGAAGTCTTATCTTACCAAACATCACATAACCCCCCAAAAAAACTGTGGTGTATTAGAGTGCGGGAAATGTCTTCTATATGGACCGTATTTTGTCGTACATCAGAGATTTCACACAGGTGAGAAGCCGTATTCCTGCCCTGAGTGTGGGAAATGTTTCTCATAGAAGTCCTATTTTACCGAACATCAGAGAACCCACACAACCCTTCAAGGTGTATTAGTATCCTGAGTGCGGGAAATGTCTTCTATATGGATCAGATTTTTCCGTACATCAGAGATCTCACACTGGGAAGAAGCTCACCTTGATCTACACCTCAGAAAACACGTGGCTGAGCGCTCCTCTGATCTCTATCATGGAAGAAACACTTTATAAGGAAATCCGAGATCACTAAAGACTTCAAAGTTCTGCTAGGAGAGAGAAGGAGGGGGTGTCACTGCTGGTTGGGTCCCTCTAGCTGTGTAGTCTGATCTCCCCTGCAGAAGTTTCATAGAAAGACATCATCTTGAGGGAGCAGCTAGATATTGCTTGTGGATGACGAGAAGGGGAGATCAGACTACGAGACAGGACTGGTCATTTCAGTGCAGCTGTTATCATCCTGCAAAGGCAGCTTCATTTGGAGAGCGCCACCTGCTGCATGAAAGTGGAAAATATGACATTTTTATATGTAACATTTCATATTTAGCTATTATAAATGTAAAAGTATTAACACATTTTAGCATGAAACAAATGTAGAGGAAATAGTTCATAGTTCTCACGATATTCTTTGTAAGTTGATTGATAAACGTTGGACTTCAGATCTGTATGATGAAATGTTCTTTTCCTTTATTCTTTTTTCTAACACTACAAGTAAGGCCCATCCTGTAGGTTTTAGTTTTAGTCTTAATCTTGTGTCTTAGTAGTTTGGTTTTATCGTTTTGTACTTGTTGGAACAGCTGAATCTCCCTCTTCTCATAAATCTCATGACGTCTGTAGTAGACTCCAATGATAAGTCCATCAGTTCATAGACCCATCTATCATTCCTCCCGTAATTCCTCCTCCGCACCATCACCACCTCCAACCACAAGATCATCTTTCTTCCTCACTTTCACATCACATCTAACATAGAGAACCCCCCCTCCATCTTTTCTATGTCCCGTGTCCCTCTAAACAAGAGGATCGGCATGAATACAAACAGCCCAGTCTTGTGAGGAGCCAAGCTATGTTTCTGGAACACCAACCACATTCAATTTTCCATCTATCATTCCACCCGTAATTCCTCCTCTGCACCTTCACCACCTCCAACCACAAGATCATCTTTCTTCCTCACTTTCAGTTCACATCTAACATAGAGAAACCCCCCTCCATCTTTTCTATGTCCCGTGTCCCTCTAAACAAGAGGTTTACCATAAATATAAACAGCCCAGTCTTGTGAGGAGTCAAGCCGTGTTTCTGGAACACCAACCACATTCAATTTTCCATCTATCATTCCACCCGTAATTTCTCCTCCGCACCATCACCACCTCCAACCACAAGATCATCTTTCTTCCTCACTTTCACATCACATCTAACATAGAGAACCCCCCTCCATATTTTCTATGTTCCGTGTCCCTCTAAATAAGAGGATCGGCATGAATACAAACAGCCCAGTCTTGTGAGGAGTCAAGCCGTGTTTCTGGAACACCAACCACATTCAATTTTCCATCTATCATTCCACCGGTAATTCCTCATCCGCACCATCACTACCTCCAACCACAAGATCATCTTTCTTCCTCATTTTCACATCACATCTAATATAGAGGAACCCTCCTCCATCTTTTTTTTTGTCCCGTGTCCCTCTAATCAAGAGGATCGGCATCAATACAAACAGCCCAGTCTTGTGAGGAGTCAAGCCGTGTTTCTGGAACAACAACCACATCCCTTACCACAAGATCATCTTTCTTATTCACTTTCACATCACATCTAACATAGAGGAACCTCCCCTCATGTTTTCTATGTCACGTGTCCCTCTAATCAAGAGAATCGGCATGAATACAAACAGCCCAGTCTTGTGAGGAGACAAGCCGTGTTTCTGAAACACCAAGCACATCTCCAACCACAAGATCATCTTTCTTCTTCACTTTCACATCACATCTAACATAGAGAACCCCCCTCCATCTTTTCTATGTCCCGTGTCCCTCTAAACAAGAGGATCAGCATGAATATAAACAGCCCAGTCTTGTGAGGAGCCAAGCCGTTTTTCTGGAACACCAACCACATTCAATTTTCCATCTCTCATTCCACTGGTAATTCCTCATCCGCACCATCACTACCTCCAACCACAAGAACATCTTTCTTCCTCACGTTCACATCACATCTAACATAGAGAAACCCCCCTCCATCTTCTCTATGTCCTGTGTCCCTCTAAACAAGAGGATCGGCATTAAAAAACAAACAGCCCGGTCTTGTGAGGAGTCAAGCCGTGTTTCTGGAACACCAACCACATCTCTAACCACAAGATCATCTTTCTTCACTTTCACATCACATCTAACATAGAGGAACCCCCTCCATCTTTTCTATGTCCCGTGTCCCTCTAAACAAGAGAAGCAGCATGAATAAAAACAGCCCGGTCTTGTGAGGAGTCAAGCCGTGTTTCTGGAACACCAACTACATTCTCATCACTGAAAACATCAACGTCTCCCATTCTGCCCGGCAAGTTGCTGGTATTTCTGGGTCCAGCAAACATGGACAGGAACTGTATATCACCTTCAAGGCACACTGGGCAAAAAGAATAGTGGCTGAAAAGGACGCAGGATAAAGCACAGAACTGGAGGTAGTGGTGCCACCCAATATCTTGGTGCCAGTGAAAGCGCGGCCATCTCTCCCACCTTCCTAATGGCTTGAGTCAATGACTCATCAGAAAAATTATGTCATGCTGATCTGTATCTGGTATGCCTTGAGGACAGGAGCTACACTGGACCATAGATTCTGACGGTTCTCCAGGGACAGGCAAGCTGGGAGGTAGTTTCCCTCCTGTCGGCTTGTGCCAGTCCAGGTGGTGTGTAACAATGGCACCAACCTGCTGGCTTTGACATTTTTCACACAAGTATCTTTCTTGTAAGCAGGTGCATGTGGGGGTCCATTAAATACATTTTTACTGTTGTATTCATTGCACTGTGTGGTTATACAGACAGTTACAGGCTGCCTGGGAGGGGAAGGGGCTAACTATGTCTAGACTTTTCCTGAACTGTCTGAGTCCTGCCACCTGCTGTAAACCACATAAATACCAGGGGAGAGCTCAGAGCACGCCCTCTTCCACATGGGATTTACAGAGGAAGGCTGCGGCACCATTTAGCCCTACTGGAGCACATGCCACTCCACCCCTTCTGGGTCACCCTGCTAGGATTCTCCCTGGACTAGGAACCTACCATCTTTGAACTTTTGCTGAATGGACTTTGTTTCTATGGAAGGTGTGAACCTGGGCAGCCTGCCTTAGTTAGTTAGGTCTGGGCTCTGTTTCATGTATGCAGTGCTGTTGAACATTGTTGCTGAATCTTCAGTAAACCAGTTAACTGTGTCAAGCCTGGCCTGCAGTTATTCTAAGGGGTGCATGGCAGTACATGGTGTATCAGAAGAACAGGTCCTGTAATGTAGGGTAACCAGACAATGCCCATTTTCCCAGGGACAGATTGAGGACACTGTCCCCGGATTGCAGTGGCATGGGGGGGGGGCATCTGGTACTCTTGCCCCAGGTGCAACATTTAGGGGGGGTGCAAAATCATTACTGTGCCCCCAAGTGTGCCGTGTTGCCCCCCCCCCACCCAGGGACCCCTGTGGGCAGTGAAGAGCATATGGGGCGGTGCAGAGGGGGTGGTACAGCAGAGCAAATGGCGGCTATTGGAGAAGCTCTTGGCACTCATTAGTGCCCATCAATGCAGTCTATCTGTGGCCATCAGTGCCCATCAATTGAAGCCTATCAGTGCCCATCAGTGCAGCCTCATTAGTGCCCACCAATGCAGCCTTATCAGTGCAGCTTCAGTGCCCATCAATGCAGATGTAAGTGGTTAATAGCTATGAGTGGAAGTGATGTTTTGACGTCGCTTCCGCCCTGCAATGGTATGGAGATGGGTGGGGCAGGGTAGGGATTGGGTGGGGCAACTGGTGACGGGTAACTCTTAAGGCCTAAATAGTAGCTCAGAACTTGAAATATTGAGGCCTACCTTATGTCACCTTACAGCATGACCAGCTCATGAAAGTTTCCTCTGTGGAGTTTCCGTCTATAGCAGTGGTTCTACAAACTGAGGGCCGGGGGCCAGATGCAGCCCTTTGCTTGCTTTTACCCAGCCCTTGGGGTATTATTTTATCCACTGATACAGTAGGGCATAATTCCCCCCACTGACACCAATGGAAGGGACATTGGGCCAGATCCTCAAAAGAGATACGCAGGCGGATCTGCTGTTCCGCCTGCGTATCCCTGTTTCTATCTTTGGAACTGATCCACAGAATCAGTTTCCAAGAGATAGACAGAAGATCCGACATGTGATTAGAGCCTAATGCCCCGTACACACCATCACTTTATGTGATGAAAAAAAACGACATTTTCTGTGAAGTAAAAAACGACGTTTTTGAAACTTCAATTTTCAAAGACGAAGTTGCCTACACACCATCGTTTTTCTCACAATGTTCTAGCAAAGTGAGGTTACGTTCTCACCACTTTTTCCATTGAAGCTCGCTTCATAAGTAGCTTCTGGGCATGCGCGGGTGAAAAAACGTTGTTTTAAACGACGTTTTTGCTACACACGGTCAATTTCTGTGAAGTAAAAGTTGACGTTTTGAAAAACGACACATAAAATTGAAGCATGCTTCAATTTTTTTGGGTCGTTTTTTAGAAGACATAAAACGACGTTTTCCCCCACACACGGTCAATTAAAGTGACGTTTTTAAAAACGTCATTTTTTTTCATCACATAAAACGACCGTGTGTACGCGGCATAACACTGCCGGATCTTAGGATGCAGTACCGCATCCGCCGCTGGGGGCATTTTGTGTCGAAATGCTGCTTCGGGTATGCAAATTAGCACTTACGGAGATCCACAAAGCTTTTACGCTTCGTTTTTTCTCTGTAAGTATTAAGTTGCATGTGTAAAATTAGGGCTGCTTTTACAAAGTGTAAACTGTTTACACCTTGTAAAAGCAGACCCTTCTGTCCAGCGACGCGTTTTTTTTTTGGTTTTAAAAAAAAAATTTCCCGCCGTATCTTTTTTTTTTCCCGACGCAACTTTATTGACCCGACGCGATCCACAAAGCTCGGCGTAACGTAATTTTGCGCTATGCACGTCGGGAAAATTACGTCACGAGCATGCGCAGTACGGCCGGCGCGGGAGCACGCCTAATTTAAATGGGAATCGCCCCCATTTGAAGAGGAACGCCTTGCGCCGGCGGAATTTAAGTTACACAGCCGAAAATTTCTAGGTAAGTGCTTTGTGGATCGGGCAATTTTAAGGCAGTGTAACTTAAATGGAAAAAATTACGTTACGCCGGCTCTTTGTGGATCTGGCCCATAATTCCTCCCAATGACGATAACAATGGGGCCCAATGACATCAATGATGGGGCACAATTCCTCCAATTGACACCAATGATGGGGCCCAATGACATCAACGATGGGGCAACTTACACCAATAATGGGGCGCAATTACTCTCGGGGAAACAAACAATGGGCACAATTTTTACCTACTGTCAGGACCTTTCCTACTCTCACTGGCCACAGTCTGGCCCACCTGAAGTCTTTTAGTCTCACCTTTGGGTGCCCAAAATCCAATAGTACTGCGGTGTCCATAGTGTGCCGCAACAAACAATGGGTGCGGCCAAATTGCTCTTGCTGACATCATCGCCCTGCCCCCCAGTAATGCCAAACCTGCCCCCCAGACAGCCGCCCACAGCACCCGGGCGGCAACAGATTTGTGTGTGACTATCTTGGTTACTTGGGGAGCCACAGCCCATTCTGAATAATGTGTCCGGGTTTCAGTTTGCCTGATACCCAGACAGATGATTTAAAACCCGGACTGTCCAGGTGAATCCTGGACAGGTGGCAACCCTACCTGGTGGTTATCATTGGTGGGCATCCCTGGTGGTTCTGGTGGCATCCTCAGGGGGACTGCACTGATAATAAATCAGTGCAGCCCCCCCTCCCTGTCAGGAGAGCAACCGATCGGCTCTCTATTGCTTCTGTCAGACGCGATAGAGGAAAAGCCGATGTGATCAGCTGTGATTGGAGACAGCTGATCGTACACATGATCGGTTAACCAGAGGACAACGGTCTGATGGACCGCTTTCAGCAGTCAATACCGATCGTGTGTTGGCCCCATAGGTTATTTAACCATCGGTTAAAAAAAAGCCAACTTTCTTTAAATTTAACGGATGGATTCCTAACCGATAGGTCAAAACCGATCGTTAGTAGGCACGACCATCGGTTAAAAATCCACGCATGCTCAGAATCAAGTCGACGTATGCTCGGAAGCATTGAACTTAATTTTTTTCAGCACGTCGTTGTGTTTTACGTCACCGCGTTCTGACACGATCGGTTATTTAACCGATGGTGTGTAGGCGCGACGGACCATCAGTCAGCTTCATCGGTTAACCGATGACAAGGGTCCATCAGACCGTTCTCATCGGATAGACTGATCTTGTGTACGAGGCTTTAGACTGACACACCACACCACCAATCGCCACGCTGCACACAATCGCGGCTTACCCTGCTGGACGTCATATGATGCCCAGTCAGGATAAATTAACCTCCGCCCAGCTGTCATTCTGCTATAGGCCGGACGGGAAGTGGTTAATGCTGTGAAAACTAGAGGTCGACCGATATATCGGCCGATATTTGGCCGTTTTGGAGAAATCGGCATCGGCCGATTTTTATCCAAATCGGGCCGATATTTTACAATTCCCGCTAGCGATGCCACGGTTCCGGAGCCTTTCCTGATGCTGTGGCCTCGGCGGCAATCCGCGAATACGCGGATTGCCGCCGCGGTCACAGCATTAGAAAAGACCGCGGCTTCGGCCTAGCTCCGGAGCCGCGGCCATCTTGGTACACCCAGCGCGGCGTCCCTCCTCTGTTAACGCCCACAGAGGAGGTGGGGCCCGCGCTCGTGGGACACACACCGCTCTGGTGTCTGTATTACGGGGGGCAGGGGGGGTGTCTATACTGGAGGGAGAGGGGGTCTGTACTGAGGGGGGGTGACACCATTTTTTTGCACCAGTGCCACCTGCCAGTGCCACTTGCCATCTGCCAGTAACAATACCAGCGCCACCATCCAGTGCCATCCGCCAATGCCACCTGCCAGTGCCAATACCAGTGCCACCATCCAGTGCCAATTAGTGCCACCTTCCATCAGTGCCAATGCCAGTGCCAATACCAGTGCCACCATCCAGTGCCAATTAGTGCCACCTTCCATCAGTGCCATCCGCCAATGCCACCTGCCAGTGCCAATACCAGTGCCAATTAGTGCCACCTTCCATCCGGTGCCATCCGCCAATGCCACCTGCCAGTGCCAATACCAGTGGCACCATACAGTGCCAGTAACAGCCACCTTCCATCAAGTGCCACCTGCCAGTGCGATCCAGTGCCACCTACCAGTGCCAACTAAAGCCATAAGTGCCACCTGCCAATGCCAACCAGTGCTAACTATTGCCACCCAGTGCCACCTGCCAGTGCCATCAACCAGTGCTATCTGCCAATCAGTGCCACCTGCTAGTACCATCTTTCAGTGCCATCCAGTGCAACCTGCCAGTGCCAATAAGTGCCTTCTGCTATTGCCATCTTCCTTCCAGTGCCAATTAGTGCCATCCAGTGCCACGAGCCAGTGCCACCAATAAAAAATAAAAATCGGCCTAAAATATCGGCCGCAAAAATCGGCATCATATATCGGCCATCGGCCGCCCAGATTTCTAAATATCGGCATCGGCCAGAGAAAACCCATATCGGTCTACCTCTAGTGAAAACATCTACTCTATACGCCACATGTGTCAAACAATAGACCCACAGGCCGAATCTGGGCCCACCACCATTTCATATGGCCCTCACACCCCGCCTGAGCCTTCTATAGATGAATAGGGACATCACAGGGCTTGCCAAGCCACATGGGAAGGTTTTCATCAAGGTAGGTAGGTTTATCCAAGCAAATTTCTCCGACGCAAAGTCTCATCAAGGGAAAAATTAAAGGTAATCATGACAAAATCTATAATCAATCTTGCTGCAAGACCAAAGTAATATCTTTCTCTCCCCCTTGGTGGGAGTGGAGATGACCCCCATCTATAACATAGATCCCAACTGTCCCGGATTTCGAGGGACTGTCCGTGATTTGGAGCAATGTCCCTCTTTCCCCCTCATTTTGCTCTGATCTATATAGTTGAACGGTATATAAAATTTCAAAAAGTGTTTCCCAGTGCTAAACCTTACATCCAAAACTGCTTCATTTGTCAATAGTCAATATAAAGGAATAGTAGTGGTAAAAAAAAAGCCTGTTTGACATTTTTTTTGTTAATTATCCTTTAGGGGGGCATGGCAGGGGAGTGTGTCCTATGCCTACATATGTTTTTTGGTAGGTGTCCCTCATTCCCATCTCAAAATGTTGGGTGGTATGCTATAAGGATATACTGTACATACACACACAGAGCACAAGGCCGTGTTCACACTATGAGACGCTTCTCGGGGGCTGCAGTTCCTCTGAGCTCCACAAGATGGGGATCTCACTTATACCCAGACAGGAAGTCTCTATGGAAGACAGGAAGTGATGTCACTAGGAACTTCGGGGTGAGAGGTGAGTCGGGAGGAAGTAGAGAGGAGACATTGTTGAAACTGGCAGCTGAGGAGGTAAAACGATATTATTCCCTATTTACACCCAGTAACCCCCGTCATGTCCGTCCTCTTCCTCCATAGTCACTGTGACGTCTTTTATCTCCAGCAGATGATGATACACACATAGTTCATATAATAAAGACAAATGTATCCCAATCTACATCTAAATTAACTCACCACCCCCTACACCTAATAACAGTTATATAATCCATTAGACTGATATGGTGAGAAGGTCGTTTATGAAAAAGCGACACAACTGAAGAAAATATACCGGCCATTCCGTTCCATGGAGGAGTGGGAGTATTTAGAAGGACACAAGGATCTCTACAAGGACGTCATGATGGACAATCAGCCGCCCCTCACATCACCGGGTAAGAGGAGACTTTATTGTAAAGGAGAGAGCAGTACGGAGGCTCCACCTAGATCCCCCATCATCTGATAAACACATAGAAACAATGTATTCAGTCAGTGTGTGTGTTTCCTACAGATGGATCCAGTAATGGGAACCCACCAGAGAGATGTCCCCGTCCTCTGTATTCCCGGGATTCCACACAGGAAGGTCACACCATCCCCCACCATCATCAGGTAGGTGAGGAACCATTATTAGTAATTATAATTTATACATAAGAATGTTTGTCACAATGAATGTTTTATTATATATTCAGAGTGGAAACCTCGGGGATGATAATTTTAATGTTAAAGAAGAGTATAAAGAGGAGGATGAGGAGTATGGAGTGATGGAGGAGTTTTCAGAAGGACACAAGGAGATGATGGAGCCACCTAATACCAGGAACCCACCAGAGAGATGTCCCCGTCCTCTGTATTCCCGGGATTCCACACAGGAAGGTCACACCATCCCCCACCATCATCAGGTAGATGAGGAACAATCACTGATAGTATCGACAGGTCTGGACGGAGGGTGGGAGGTGCGACAGGTCTGGACGGAGGGTGGGAGGTGCGACAGGTCTGGACGGAGGGCGGGAGGTGCGACAGGTCTGGACGGAGGGCGGGAGGTGCGACAGGTCTGGAGGGAGAGCGGGAGGTGCGACAGGTCTGGAGGGAGGGCGGGAGGTGCGACAGGTCTGGACGGAGGTGCGACAGGTCTGGACGGAGGGCGGGAGGTGCGACAGGTCTGGACGGAGGGCGGGAGGTGCGACAGGTCTGGAGGGAGAGCGGGAGGTGCGACAGGTCTGGAGGGAGGGCGGGAGGTGCGACAGGTCTGGACGGAGGTGCGACAGGTCTGGACGGAGGGCGGGAGGTGCGACAGGTCTGGACGGAGGGCGGGAGGTGCGACAGGTCTGGACGGAGGGCGGGAGGTGCGACAGGTCTGGACGGAGGGCGGGAGGTGCGACAGGTCTGGACGGAGGGCGGGAGGTGCGACAGGCCTGGACGGAGGGCGTGAGGTGTGACAGGTCTGGACGGAGGACGGGAGCTTCCCAACTTTTCCTGTTAATTAGTGGTTGGTTACTAGGGCCACCTTGCGTCCTAGCAACTAATCTTGAACTCGAAAAGTGGTGCTGCTCCTGCCCTCTGTCCAGATTTGCCACCCCTCCCATCTTTTGCCTAGCTATAAAGATGACAGCAGTTTAATGGGGAAGAGCGAATCACATAGACAGCTTAATGGCGTAGCTATGGCAGTCCGTATAGGATTCTGGATCTGGACCATGGTCCACAGTCTAGGTCAGTGATGGTGAACCCCAGATATTTTGGAACTACATTTCCCATGATGCTCATGCACTCAGCAGTGTAGTTGAGCATCATAGGAAATGTAGTTTCCAATCATCTGTGGTACAAAGGTTTCCCATCACTGATCTAGGTAGATGATTAACAATCCTTGGCAGTGGTGATTTATACACAAGCATGTTTGTTACAATGAATGTTTTATTTTATATTCAGGGTGGAAACTTTGGGGATTTTAATATTGTGGTTAAAGAAGAGTATAAAGAGGAGGATGAGGAGTATGGAGTGATGGAGGAGTGTTCAGAAGGACACAAGGATATGATGGAGCCACCTAATACCAGGAACCCACCAGAGAGATGTCCCCGTCCTCTGTATTCCCGGGATTCCTCACAGGAAGGTCACACCACCCCCCACCATCATCAGGTAGATGAGGAACAATTATTGGTGGTTATGATTTATACACAGCATGTTTATTACAATGAATGTTTTATTATATATTCAGAGTGGAAATCTTGGGGTTTATAATGTTGTTCCTAAAGAAGAGTATAAAGAGGAAGATGAGGAGTATGGAGTGATGGAGGAGTTTTCTGAGGGACACAAGGATATGATGGAGCCACCTAATACCAGGAACCCACCAGAGAGATGTCCCCATCCTCTGTATTCCGGGGATTCCACGCAGGAAGGTCACACCATCCCTCACCATCATCAGGTGGGTGGAGTTGAGGGTCGGGAACATAAAGTGATTGAACACTCTGACATGTGGAGATGATGTGTGGACTCTACAAGATGATATTTTCTATGTGATCTCACATCATAAATACTTCCATGTTACAAATGTTATTTTCTGCCATTCTGTTGGTTTAGGGTGAAGATCTGATGAACATAAAAACTGAGTGTGACGCAGAAGAGACGTATGTGAGGGATGATCAGCAATATACAGAGGAGGCTGGAATGACGAGGACATTCATAGAGGAGGACACTCCTACAGAGATAAGCACAGGTGACCCATAATATATTCTTCTCTTATCTCTGCTCTGTTACTGCTCACTGATTTGTCCAGAGAAGGGCAGGAGCTGAGTGATATCAGCCAATAATAGGTTGATGATGGTCCCCTCCCTGTAGTGATACTGGTCCTGGGGTTCAGCTGGCAGTATTGGGTTGTGTGTCACTCCTAGTTACAGTAGCACAGATATGATAACACAGATTGAGCCTTTGAGCCTTTGCCCCTCTTGTCTATCAGAGGTCACATGACCCAGTGCCTAGGCTTGTGGTTGTGTAAAGAGCACGCCCCATCCCTGTCCAGTCCCCATTGGTTCCTGCTCTCCTGACAAGGCTGTGTAAATGTAGAAGTGATCTGGAAGGAGGACCAAAGGTTCTTTGATGGGGGGGAAGAGTCCCAGCTGGTTGGGACCTCCACAGAGAACATCTCCTCACTCATATCTACCTGATCCAGATGGAATCTTGATGGAAGTGAACTAACCCTCTCATATCTATTGATGATGTTTTTCTATTTTTCCAGGACACGCCATGGAGAAACCCTCAAAGGATCGTCTCACTTTATCTCCAGCTTGTAAAATGGAAGATGAGGACATCACAGGAGATTGTGGAGGAGAAAAGACAATGAGCTCCACTATGGATGGAGGACTTCACAGTGTGGAGAGACCATGGAATCCCTCCGACTCTGAGCGACCTCGTACTGTGAGGGGCGGGGCCGGGATTCAGGGGGAGGAGATGTTTTCCTTTCCTACATGGGGGGAAAGTTTTAGCTCTGAATTAGTTCCTCCTGTACATCAGAGATCTCACACGGGTGAAAAGCTTTATTCCTGTCCTGAGTGCGGGAAGTTTTTTTCACAGAAGTCCCATCTTTCCAGACATCTCAGAATACACACAGGCGAGAAACCGTATTCCTGCACGGAGTGCGGGAAATATTTTTCACATAAGTTCCATCTTTTCACACATCTGAAGACCCACACGGGTGAGAGGCCGTATTCCTGCACCGAGTGCGGAAAATGTTATACGCATAAATCACAGCTTGTAATACATCAGAGATTGCACACGGGAGAGAAACCTCATCCTTGCCCTGAGTGCGGGAAAGGTTTTACAAATAAATCGGACCTTGGTAAACATCAAAGAACTCACACCGGGGAGAAACTGTATCCCTGCCCCGAGTGCGGGAAATTGTTTTCAGAGAAGTCCAGTCTTTCCAAACATCAAATGTCTCACACTGGCGAGAAACCTCATGAGTGTCCAGAGTGTGGGAAATGTTATAAACATAAAACGGACCTTGTTAAACATCAAAGATCTCACACAGGTGAGAAGCCGTATTCCTGCCCTGAGTGCGGGAAATGTTTTTCAGAGAGCTCCAGCCTTTCCAAACATCGGAGATCTCACACTGGGGAGAAGCCGCACGCGTGTCTAGAGTGCGGGAGATGTTATATGCATAAAACAGACCTGGTTAAACATCAAAGATCCCACACGGGGGAGAAGCTGTTTTCCTGTAATGAGTGCGGGAAACGTTTTTCAGAGAAGTTCACTCTTTCCAGACATCAGAGATCACACACGGGCGAGAAGCCGTATGCCTGTCCCGAGTGTGGGAAATGTTATATGCATAAACCAAACCTTGTTAAACATCAAAGATCTCACACGGGGGAGAGGACATTTTTCTTATAGGCCCAGTCATTCTAGACATAGAGGCCTGGATTCACGTAACACTTACGCGGCGTATCTCAAGATACGTCGGGTAAGTGTAAATGTGCGCCGTCGTATCTATGCGCTGTGCCCACAGAACTAGATACGCCTGAAAATAGGCTTCCTCCGACCGACGTAACTTTCCTACGCCGGCGTATCGTGGGCGGATATTTACGCTGGCCGCCTCATTGCAAAAAAGGAAAATCCCCCGATTCACGAACGTACTTGCGCCCGTCGCAGAAATATACTCCGTTTACGTAAGGCGTACGTCCGGCGTAAAGTTATTCCGCATAAAGGAGGCGCAACCCATGCAAAGGTATGGACGACGGAACAGCCGTCGTATTTTATGTTGTTTACGTAGTAGTACGTGAATAGGGCTGGGCGTAGGTTACGTTCAGTCATTCGACGTATCTTAGGTGTTCGTTCCGACGTGATTCTGAGTATGCGCACTGGGAAGCGTCCACGGGACGGCGCATGCGCCGTTCGTTCGGCCCATCATTTGCATGGGGTCATGGTTCATTTAAATGAATCACGCCCACTTTCACCTACTTTGAATTAGGCGGGCTTACGCCGAGGAATTTATGTTACGCAGGCTCAGCGTTGGGAGCAGGTGCTTTGTGAATACTGTGCTCGCCGCTCTGCTATGCGCCGAGGTATGTGAATCTGGGCCCTTGTCTTTCCAAACATCAGAGAACCCACACAACCCTTGAGGTGTATTAGTGTGCTGAGTGTGGGAAATGTCTTCTATATGGAACATATTTTGTCATACATCAGAGATCTCACACGGGGGAGAAGCCGTATTCCTGCCCTGAGTGTGGGAAAGGTTTTTCGTAGTCCAATTTTACGGAATATCGGAGATCACACACAACCCTCGAGGTGTATTAGTGTCCTGATTTTGGGAAATGTCTTCTATGTGGGTCATATTTTGCCGTACAACAGAGATCTCACACTGGGAAGAAGCTCACCTTGATATACACCTCAGAAAACACGCGGCTGAGCGCTCCTCTGATCTTAATCATGGAAGAAACACTCGGTGTCCCTCTAGCAGTGTTATCTATTCTCTCCATATTTTCAAAAGCTTCTTTAAAGGAAGACTTCATGGTGAAAGAAGATCTAGATATTGCTTGTGGATGAAGAGAAGGGGAGATCAGACTACACGACTGGACTGATAATATTAGTGGATCAGTTATCCGCTTGCACAGGAAGCTTCATTTACTCGGAGAGCGCCACCTGCTGGTAGAAAGTGGAAAGAAAGACATTTTGAGATGTAATCTTTCATATTTACCTGATGAAAATGTAAATATAATAATACATATTTTTAATATAAAACAAATTAAGCTAAATATATTTTAAAACTTGTGATATTCTTTGTAAGTTGGTTAATAAAAGTCGGCCTTCGGATTTGTGTGAGGAAATGTTCTTCTCTTTTCCTTTTGCAATGTACAAGAAGAACAAGAATTACACGAGTGTACGAGGTCTGTACAATACTGGAGGTAGTGGGTCGAAGAATAGGAATATTTCAGCATACAATAGTATATACAAAGGGTAAAATAACTCCTCTAAAGATGGCTTAATACCTGTAACAAAAGAAAGGCCAGCGGTGAAATCTCAACAAATACCCCTAGACCGATAAGGAGCAACCAAGTATATGAATAGGTTCATGGGATAAAGGGTCGCGCCGCGAAAACAAGGTGTGACGCAGCTGTAAGGAGCAAAAATTGTCCCAAACTTACAATTTTAAAGCAAACTGAGCACTGTAGGGGGTAAGAAGTGGGTGGGGACAGCAGTGCTGCACTAGGCGCAGGCCTCGCTCCCAGTCTCACTGTCTGAGAGTAAATTGTCACTGGTTGCAAGATGCCAGGCAGAGCCGGACCTAGCAACCAATTCCGGAAATGTAGTTAGTAGGGGGTGGCTGTGTCCTCTATTTCATTCCATCAATTGCGGGACAGTCCCAGGCAATCCGGGACACGTGAGCACCCTAGTTTTCCGCTTTGTTCTTCCTCAAGCCCTAAGATGCCGCCCAAAAGCCCTGCACCTTCTAAAGCTTCTGGCAATGAACCTAAGCGCCAGAAGAAGTTTAAGACACTCCAGGAGAAGGTTAAACTACTGGATTTGCTCCGGGAACTAAAAAGTCTTGCCACAGTAGCACGCCATTATGGCATCCACGAAAGTACCGTACGCTACATAAAGAAGAACGAGGCAGTGATTTACAGTACGTATAGGCATTTTTTTTGCGGGGGACAACTGTACAGTACATACACCCACAACACAAGGCTGTGTTCACACTACGAGAGGTTGCTCGGGGCTGCAGTTCCTCTGATCTCCACAAGATGGTAATCTAAGTTATACCATAGAGACAGGAATCTCTATGGAAGACAGGAAGTGATGTCAAGCACAGGCAGGATGTAATTTTGGTATAAATGGGAAGTTCCGGGTGAGAGGTGAGTCAGGAGGAAATAAGAGAGGCGACATTGCTGGAACTGGCAGTAGAGGAGGTAACAAGATCTTATTTTCTAGTTACACCCAGTAACCCCCCGTCATGTCCGTCCTCTTCCTCCATAGTCACTGTGACGTCTTTTATCTCCAGCAGATGATGATACACACATATATAGAATGGTGGAATAGATATTCTCTTCCTAACCAAAGTTCATTTAATAAAGACAACAATAACAAGATCTGCATCTACATGAGCCTGAACATGATGATGGGAATGCAACACATCTGAAGAAAAGGACCGGAAACGGCCATTTCGTTCTATGAAGGAGTGGGAGTATTTAGAGGGACACAAGGATCTCTACAAGGACGTCATGATGGACAATCAGCCGCCCCTCACATCACCGGGTAAGAGGAGACTTTATTGTAAAGGAGAGAGCAGTACGGAGGCTCCACCTACATCCCCCATCATCTGATAAACACATAGAAACAATGTATTCAGTCAGTGTGTGTGTTTCCTACAGATGGATCCAGTAATGGGAACCCACCAGAGAGATGTCCCCGTCCTCTGTATTCCCGGGATTCCACACAGGAAGGTCACACCATCCCCCACCATCATCAGGTAGATGAGGAACAATTATTGGTGGTTATGATTTATACACAAGCATGTTTGTTATAATGAATATTTTATTATATATTCAGAGTGGAAACCTCGGGGATGATAATGTTGATGTTAAAGAAGAGTATAAAGAGGAGGATGAGGAGTATGGAGTGATGGAGGAGTTTTCAGAAGGACACAAGGATATGATGGAGCCACCTAATACCAGGAACCCACCAGAGAGATGTCCCCGTCCTCTGTATTCCCGGGATTCCACACAGGAATGTCACACCATCCCCCATCATCATCAGGTAGATGAGGAACAATTATTGGTCGTTCTGATTTTATAAGCAAGCATGTTTGTTAAAATTAATGTTTTATTATATATTTAGAGTGGAAACCTCGGGGAATATAATTCTCTTGTTGTTAAAGAAGAGTATAAAGAGGAGGATAATGGGTATGGTATGACGGAGAAGCATTCAGCTATACACAAAGACATGATGGAACCATCTAATACCAGGAACCCACCAGAGAGATGTCCCCGTCCTCTGTATTCCCGGGATTCCACACAGGAAGGTCACACCATCCCCCACCATCATCAGGTAGATGAGGAACAATCACTGATAGTATCATTAGGATCTGTACATTATCTGCATTGTTACCATTGATTTAATTTTTATTATATATTCAGAGTGGAAACCTGAGAGATTCCAAAGTTTATGTTAAAGAGATAAAAGAGGAGGATGAGGAGTATGGAGTGATGGAGCCACCTAATTCCAGGAACCCACCAGAGAGCTGTCCCCGCCCTCTGTACTCCAGGGATTCCACACAGGAAGGTCACACCATCCCCCACCATCATCAGGTAGGTGGAGTTGAGGGTCGGGAACATAAAGTGATTGAACACTCTGACATGTGGAGACGATGTGTGGACTCTACAAGATGATATTTTCTATGTGATCTCACATCATAAATACTTCTATGTTACAGATGTTATTTTCTGCCATTCTGTTGGTTTAGGGTGAAGATCTGATGATCATAAAAACTGAGTGTGACGTAGAAGAGACGTATGTGAGGGATGATCAGCAATCTATGGAGGAGGCTGGAATGACGAGGACATTCATAGAGGAGGACACTCCTACAGAGATCAGCACAGGTGACCCATAATATATTCTTCTCTTCTCTCTGCTCTGTTACTGCACACTGATTGGTCCAGAGTATGTTTCAGAACACATGTAGGCAAGTGCAGGGCTCCCTCTGTCCAGTAGACGGAACTGTGCCATTATACATAGGGATGAGTCTGTTGAGGGATATGTCACCTCATGGGCTTTATTGATTGATGTCTTAGAGCAGACAGATTTTTTTGGTGGAGAATGCAGGCAACCAGCAGACAGATTTTTGATTGGATGCTGCAACCTCTGGTGACCTTTGGCTTCCATCTTCACATGGAATTCTATAAAATAGGGTCACTGCGTCATTTGGCCATGCCTGGAGCATGTGGTAGGTCAGGGACACAGACCCCGCTTGTTAGGGAGAGTGAATAGTGCAGCGAAAGGTTCCTGATGAGTAGGGTCAGTTCAAGGACAATCGCCTGAGCAGAGTAAACATTCCAGTATCTGTACCAGAGAAGTGGAGCTCTTCTCAGTAGCAGCATTAGGTGAAAATACTAACCCAGGCCTATGGTCACTTATTCTATACAAATCTCAAATCTATTGATCATCTTTTTTTTTCCAGGACACGCCATGGAGAAACCATCAAAGGATCGTCTCGCTTTATCTCCAGGTTGTAAAATGGAAGATGAGGACATCACAGGAGATTGTGGAGGAGAAAAGACATTGATCTCCACTATGGATGGAGGACTTCACAGTGTGGATAGACCATGGAATCCCTCCGATTCTGAGGAACCTCGTACTCTGAGGGGTGGTGCCGGGATTCAGGGGGAGGGGAAATTTCCCTGTCCCGTTTCTGGGGAAAGTTCTAGCTCTGAACTTAGACCTCACAGATCTCACATGGGTGCAAAGCTTTATTCTTGTCATGAATGTGGGAAAACTTTTTCACAGGTGTCCAATCTTTACAGACATCTGAGATTACACACGGGCGAGAAGCCGTATTCCTGCCCTGAGTGCGGGAAATGTTTTTCACAGAAGTTCCATCTTTTCACACATCAGAAGTCTCACACGGGTGAGAAGCCGTATTCCTGCTCCGAGTGCGGAAAATGTTTTACACAGAAATCAGTACTTGTTATACATCAGAGATCCCACACGGGGGAAAAGCCATATTCCTGCCCCGAGTGCGAGAAACGTTGTTCAAATAAATCGGACCTTGTTAAACATCAGAGATCTCACACGGGGGAGAAATTGCATTCCTGCCCTGAGTGCGGGAAATGTTTTTCCGAAAGGTCCAGTCTTTCCAGACATCAGAGGTCTCACACTGGCGAGAAGCCCCATGCCTGTCCAGAGTGTGGGAAATGTTATATGCATAAAACAGACCTTGTTAAACACCAGAGATCTCACACTGGGGAGAAGCCGTATTCCTGCCCAGAGTGCGGAAAAACATTTTCAGGGAAGTTCAGTCTTTCCAGACACCAGAGATCCCACAATGGCGAGAAGCCCTATACCTGTTCAGAGTGCGGGAAATGTTATATGCATAAAACAAACCTTCTTAAACATCAAAGTTCTCACATAGGGGAGGGGCCATTTTTCAGATGAACCCAGTTTTTTTTAGATATCGGAGACTGCACACGAGCTAGAAGCCAAATGTGAAGGAAATATTTCCAACCGAAACCAGACCTTGTTGTAAATCAAAGATCTCACAATGGTGGGAGAAGCCGTATTTCTGCCCTGAGTGCGGGGAATGTCCTCCATAGAAACCATACCTTGTTGTAAATCAAAGATCTCACACGGGGGGAGAAGCTGTATTCCGCCCCGTAGAGCAGAACATCTTTTTCACAGTACCATCTCTACAAACATCGGAGGTCCCTCACAGATGAGAAGCCTAAAGAGGCTTCTAAAGAGAAAGGAAAAGTATGGTAGAAAATGGGCTTTTCAAATGGTAGTCCCCATGGTTGAGATAAAACATATACACCAATCATAATTATAAAGATACAAAAGTTTAATTTATTAATACATCTAGTGTTTATAAAAAAAAAAGAAGGCAAAAAGGGCACCTAAAGCCCAAATATATGTAGAGAACACATCAGAAAAGTAACAGATATGATATCACATGAATTGTACGGGATCTGCCAACATGTTTCGCAGGCATTACCGCTTCTTCAAGGCTCAATCCTCCATATGTGAATCACAAAACATCTGGTGGAGATTAAAACTGGGCGATTTTGCCCCCCAATCAAGTTTTTTTTTCTTCTGATGGACACCGTGCCGGTCCTAAGGAGCTGCAGGCGAGGCCGTGGCTTCGGCCTAGTCCGCCGCGATCCTGGGAAAAGGCAGTGGACTAGGCCGAAGCCGCGGCCTCGCCTAAAAAATTCTGCCCGCAGCTCGCTGCGATCCTGGGAAAAGGCCACGGACTAGGCCGAAGCCGCGGCCTCGCCTAAAAAATCCTGCCCACAGCTCGCCGCCATCCTAGTCTACCGCGTCCGACCTCGCGGCCTATTTCCCCTAATTGCGGCGAGCTGCGGGCAGGATTTTTTAGGCGAGGCTGCAGCTTCGGCCTAGTCCGCGGACCGCCAGTCCTATGAAAAAAAAATCTAAAAAGTCGATTTGGCCAAAATCTGAATCGATTGGTCCTCCCAACTCGATTCCAGATTCAAATCGATTTTTTCCCTAACCCTAGTATAGATACAAACAAGACCTAGTTAGTCATTTCATATTACCATACAATCAAACATATATATATATATACAGCACAATGGCAAACCTGCCAAGAGACGGCCGCACACCCACCAAAACTCATGGATCGGGCAAGGAGGACATTAATCAGAGAGGCAGCACAGAGACTGAAGGTAACCCTGGAGGAGCTGCAGAGTTCCACAGCAGAGACTGAAGTATCTGTACATAGGATGACAATAAGCCGTACGCTCCATAGAGTTGGGGTTTATGACAGAGTGGCCAGAAAAAAGCCATTACTTTCAACAAAAAACAAAATGGCAAGTTTTGAGTTTGCGAAAAAGGCATGTGGGAGACTCCCAAAATGTATGGAGGAAGGTTCTCTTGTCTGATGAGACAAAAATTTTACTTTTTGGCCATCAAAGAAAAAGCTATGTCTGGCGCAAACCCAACACATCACATCACCCAAAGAACACCATCCCCACCGTGAAACATGGTGGTGGCAGCATCATGCTGTGGGAATGTTTTTCAGCAGTCGGGACTGGGAAACTGGTCAGAGTTGAGGGAAAGATGGATGGTGATAAATACAGGGATATTCTTGGGCAAAACCTGTAGATCTCTGTGTGTGATTTGAGATGAGGATGGAGGTTCACCTTCCAGCAGGACAATGACCCAAAACAAACTGCTAAAGCAACACTTGAGTGGTTTAAGGGGAAATATGTAAACGTGTTGGAATGGCCTCGTCAAAGCCCAGACCTCAATCCAATAGAAAATATGTGGTCAGACTTAAAGATTGCTGTTCACAAGTGCAAACCGTCCAACTTGAAGGAGCCGGAGCAGTTTTGCAAGGAGGAGGAACGGGCAAAAATCCCAGTGGTAAGATGTGGCAAGATCATAGAGACTTATCCAAAGAGACTTGGAGCTGTGATAGCTGTAAAAGGTGTCTCTACAAATTATTAACTTTAGGGGGGGTGAATAGTTATGGGCATTGACTTTTTCTGTTATTTTGTTTTATTTGTTGTTTGCATGTTAATATGAAATGACTAACTATGTCTTGTTTGTATATATCCCTGATGTTTTTTGATTCACATATGGAGGATTAAGCCTTGAAGAAGCGGTAATGCTCACGAAACATGTTGGCAGATCCCGTACAAGCCATGCGACTTTTTTATGAACACTAGATGTATTAATAAATTCAACTTTTTTATCTTTATAATTATGATTGGTGTACATATATGTTTTATCTCGACCATGGGGACTACCATTTAAAAGCCCATCTTCTACAATACTTTTCCTTTCTAATTGATGCAAGGCTGGTATCCCCTAGGTGTGGAGTGTGTTTTTTTTACACCACAATCTTCCTTTACATCAGATATGATGTGTTTTCATGCCCTGAGTGCAGGAAATGTTTCTTCAGGTGGGAAGCCATATTCCAGTCCTGAATGCAGGAAATGTTTTTCATTGAAGTCTTGTCTTACCAAACATCAGAGAACTCACACCACCCTTCCTGAGTGTGGGAAATGTCTTCTATATGGATCATATGTTGCCGTACATCAGAGATCTCACACTGGGAGGAAGCTCACCTTGATCTACACCTCAGAAAACACGTGGCTGATAGGGTGACCACATGTCCCGGATTGCCCGGGACTGTCCCGCAATTGACATGTCTGTCCTGGGTCCCGGACAACTTCATTCCGGGACAATACAGTGTCCCGGAATGAAAAAGAGGACACAGCCACCCCCTACTAATTACATTTCCGGAACTGGTTGCCAGGACCGGCTCTGCCTGGCATCTTGCAACCAGTGACAATTTAGTGAGAACGGGAGCGAGGCCTGCGCCTAGTGCAGCACTGCTGTCCCCACCCACCTCGGAATCTCCTTCTTCAGCACCCAGCAGAAAGCAACAGGGACTAGTGTGATGTTTACTCTCCAGATAGTGACTCCACTCCTATACTTCTGTGCAGAGGGAGTGACAGCAGCACTGAATCTGGTGGCAGGCTATGGGTGGCAAGCGGCACTGCATCTGGTGGCAGGCTATGGGTGGCAAGTGGCACTGCATCTGGTGGCAGGCTATGGGTGGCAAGTGGCACTGTTACCTTTGGCATTAGTATTATGAGCTGCAGTAAAGCTAGGTCATGAATATGCATACTTCTCTCAGCCAATCAGTAGGAGCTTCATGGCCACTAATACATGCTGGGAGAGTGTATATAATATATATATATATATATGGGGAGGTTACGTGAACAGGGTCCTCCCATCCAGACCTTGGTCAGGGTGTGGATGTGTGAGGAACAGCTGAGTTCGGTCGGCCTGAAGCCGCGTACACACGATAAATTTTCGTCATGAAAAAAAAAACGAAATTTTTCGGCATGTAGAAAAAACTAAGTTTTTCCAACTTCATCATTAAAACGACGTTGCCCACACACCATCGTTTTTTAAAAATGCTCTAGCAAAGCGCGGTGACGTACAACACGTACGACGGCACTATAAAGGGGAAGTTCCGTGCGGATGACGGCACCCTTGGGGCTGCTTTAGCTGATTCCGTGTTAGTAAAACACGATTCGCGCTTTTCTGTCTGTTACAGCGTGATGAATGTGCTTACTCCATTATGAACGCTACGAGCACTCCCGTCTCATAGCTTCTGAGCATGTGCGGGTTTTTAATGTCGTTTTAGGCCCACACACGATCCATTTTTACAACCCGAAAAACGACATTGTTTAAAACGTTGTTAAAAAATGCAGCATGCTCGAAAAAAAAAAATTGTCGTTTTTCATAAGCCGAAAAATGATGTGAAGCCCACAGACGATCATGTTAAATTACATTTTTGAAAAACGATGTTTTTTTCATGCTGAAAAATAATCGTGTGTACGCGGCATCAGGCCTAGCCATGTTCTCGAGTTTCCGCCGGAGAGAGCCTGTTTGTTGTCTGGAGGCATTAGGAGTTCTGAGATTAAATACGTAAAGTGACTCTTCCATGAGCTGGGGACTGTGAGGAGTAGTGTTGAGCGGAATACGCCATATTCGATTTCGCGATATATCACGAATATATAGCCGAATATTCGCTAAAATCGAATATTCGTGATATTTTATCCAAATGAAATTTTTGCGAAATTTCGCTATTGCGAATGCGAAAATAATTGCGAAATTTCGACAAGTGCGGTAGGAGAACTCTGATTGGCTCATGCTGAAATCGAATATTCGTGATATATTATCGAAATTTCGCAAATGCGAATGCGAAATTGATTGCGGAATTTCGACAACTGTGGTAGGAGAACTCTGATTGGCTCTGATGCAAAAGAAGGGCGGAGAAAATAATCGCGCAATATTCCTGTTGCCGAATATTCGCATTGTGAATATTCGGCAATATAAAATGATCGCTTCAGCTACTCGGCCCAGTGTCTCTAATCATACCAGCAATGCTTTTAGACGTCGATGGAGATCACTAGGATGTGATCTGTTTTAAAAATAAAATTGAAAAAATGCGAATATTCGGAATAGCGAATATTGGCCGCGAAATACGATATATTCGCGAATACTCGAATATGCCATATTCGAGCCGAATATTCGCAATACGAATATTCGTGAGCAACACTAGTGAGGAGCCTGTGAAAGTGTCAAGATGGACTCACCCAAAGAATCCCTGCTCAGTGCTGTGAGTTATTGGTTGCTATAGGAGACAGCTACGTAGTTGCTGAGTAGGTACACAATGTTGGGTGCAGGCCTAAGGCCCTTGTTCTATACTGCTGTCTACCTGTTATTGTCGAAGGATTCTGTGGGTCTGTTTGCCTGCTGCCTTAGGGTGTCTGTGCCCTACATTTTGTCATTGTGAGCAATAAACTCATTTTTGTTCAGTCTAAAAGTGACTGGCGCCCAATTTTTTGCAATCATCCAGGCCCACCATGCCTAGCAACCAGCACCCTGAGTGAAGCATCAGACAAACTTCCCTTTATGTGTCCTCTGCAGACAGAGGTTGAAGAATGCGAATTTACGCGGATGACACACAAATTCTGGTAGATATGGCTAGTGGTACAGACATGCAATTGAAACTCCAACTTTGTTTAGCCGAAATACATCAATGGATGCTTACCAGTGGACTTGGTATTAACACTGCTAAGACTGAAGTTCTTTTAATCTGTAAAATTACATCTATATCACCAATTTCTAACTGGCCTATATCACTTGGCACTATTCCAACGCCTGCCAAAAAGATTAACCACTTCAATACCGCACACCCTCGTATGACGTCCACAAAGGGGATCTCCCATCTCGGGTGGATGTCATATGACGTCCTGGACTTTGTGCGGCGATATCTGAATGATGCCTGCAGCCAGTGAGAGGGGCCTATCCAGGGCTTTTTTTCAGAGGGAACTTGGGGGAACTCAGGGCCAGATCCACAGCCAGGCGGCGTAACTTAACTTTTCCCATTTAAGTTACACCGCCGCAAATTTCCCAAGTTAGTGCCCGATCCACAAAGCACTAACCTGGAAATTTGCAGCGGTGTAACTTAAATCCGTCCAGCGCAAGGCGTTCCTAATTTAATGGGGCGAGTCCCATTTAAATTAGGCGCGCTCCCGCGCCGGACGTACTGCGCATGCTCCCGACGTCATTTTCCAGACGTGCATTGTGCGAAATTATGTTACGCCGAGTTTTGTGAATCGCGCCGGGTAAAAAAAGTTGCGTCGGGAAAAAAAAAAGATACGGCGGGAAAAATAAATAAATAACAGCGTCGCGGGAAAGAAGGGTCTACTTTTACAAGATGTAAACAGTTTACACTTTGTAAAAGCAGCCCTAATTTTGCGTTTGCAAACTAATACTTACGGAGAAAAAACAAAGCGTAAAAGCTTTGTGGATCTCCGTAAGTGATAATTTGCATACCCGAAGCGGCATTTCGACGAGAAATGCCCCCAGCGGCGGCCGAGGTACTGCATCCTAAGATCTGGCAGTGTAAGTCCCTTACACATGTCGAATCTTCTGCCTATCTATTGGAAACTGATTCTGTGGATCAGTTCCAAAGATAGAAACAGGGATACGGCGGCGTATCAGTAGATACGCCGGCGTATCCCTTTTGAGGATCTGGCCCTCAGTTCCACCACCTCTGGCTCAGACACTTTGGTTCCTGCTCACCACAATCACTTGTAAACACTGAAGTCTGGTTTCTGTGTTTGCAAGTGACAGCTCTGCACTCTGTGTGTAACCCCCTGAACTCTGCACTCTGTATGTAATGCAATCCTGGTATTTAATGCCCATTTAAGACCCTTCTACTGTTTGTGAAATCTGAACGGGGTCGTGGTTGAGTTCCTGCACCTATTTTCTGAGGAAAAAATGCTCTGGGCCTACCCGGGTGAACAGTACCCACTTGGAGGAAAGTGGTGCGTGTGACTCTTTTTTGAAGTATAAAAGTTCCCCAGTGATCTGCATCGAGTGCCTGAACCTTCCCCTGACCCTCCATCCCTCTACCTGTACAAGTTTGTGCGAAATAAAGCTTAACCAGAAAGGATTTACAACTTGTGTGGACATTGAGGTTTCTATAGAATCTCATCCCCTAGACAACGAATAGTGAGGTAACGTGCAGGCCCAAATCTAAAACAGCAGCTCCTTCGGGGGTAGTGCTACATGTATTTCTCTCCCCCTTGGGGAGTGGAGATGACCCCATCTATAAGGATATATATATATATAGCTGGATTCAGAAAGTCCGCCCTAACTTTGCGACGGCGTAGTGTATCGTGTTTACACTACGCCGCCGTAAGTTAGCGAGGCAAGTACATGATTCACAAAGTACTTGCCTGCTAAGTTACGGCGGCGTAGCGTAAATCTGGCGGGCGTAATGGTGCCTAATTCAAATTTAGCTGAGGGGGCATGTTTTATGGTAATGGGGGGATGACCTTACGTGATTGACGTATTTTACGAACGGCACATGCGCCGTCCGCCTACATATCCCAGTGTGCATTGCGGCAAAGTACGCCGCACGGTCCTATTGGTTTCGACGTGGATCAACTGTGGGAATGGAGTTGGGTGTATAGGATTTTACTGTGTTTTTTATTTTTGTTTTTTTTATTTTTTGTGGTTGAACTGGATGGACTTGTGTCTTTTTTCAACCTGACTAACTATGTAACTATGTAACTATGTGGATGTAAATTACGTAAATCCCTATTCACGGACGACTTACGCAAACAACGTAAAATTTTCGAATTTCGACGCGGGAACGACGGCCATACTTAACATTACTATTCCAGCTATTTGATGGAATAACTTTAGGCCTGATAATGTGTTACGTAAACGGCGTATCTGTACTGCGTCGGCCGGGCGTACATTCGTGAATAGGCGTATCTAGTGATTTACATATTCTACGATGACCGCAATGGAAGCGCCACCTAGCGGTCAGCCTAAAAATTACACTTTAGGATACGACGGTGTAAGACACTTACGCCGCTCGTATCTGAGCCTAATTTAAGCGTATCTGGTTTCCAGAATACGCTTAAATTAGCGCCGGTGCAAATTCAGACTTAGGCTGGCGTATCTACTGATACGCCAGCCTAAGTCTATCTGAATCCACCTAATAGTACAAACACACACACACAGCACAAGGCCGTGTTCAGACTACAAGATGGTTCTCGGGGCCGCAGTTTCTCTGAGCTCCACAAGATGGTGATTTCACTTCTCCCCCGACAGTAAGTCTCTATGGAAGACAGGAAGTGATGTCAGGTACAGACAGGAAGTTCCGGGTGAGAGGTAAGTTGGGAAGAAGTAGAGAGGAGACATTGCTTGAAGTGGCAGCAGAGGAGGTAATAAGATTTTATTTTCTATTTACACCCAGTAACCCCCGTCATGTCCGTCCTCTTCCTCCATAGTCACTATGACGTCTTTTATCTCCAGCAGATGATGATAAACATATGTAGAGTAGTGGAATAGATATTTTCTTCCTAACCAAAGTTCATATAATAAAGACAACCATAATGGAATCTACATCTACATGAATCCTCCATCCCCCGCATGTAATACAAGTTTTATCATTTCTCTTAGGAAAGACTGATACACTGAGAAGGTCGTTGGTGGAAAATCAACACATCTGAGGAAAACATACCGGCCATTCTGTTCCATGGAGGAGGAGGAGTATTTAGAAGGACACAAGGATCTCTACAAGGACGTCATGATGGAGAATCAGCCGCCCCTCACATCACCGGGTAAGAGGAGACTTTATTGTAAAGGAGAGAGCAGTACGGAGGCTCCACCTAGATCCCCCATCATCTGATAATCACATAGAAACAATGTATTCAGTCAGTGTGTGTGTTTCCTACAGATGGATCCAGTAATGGGAACCCACCAGAGAGATGTCCCCGTCCTCTGTATTCCCGGGATTCCACACAGGAAGGTCATACCATCCCCCACCATCATCAGGTAGATGAGGAACAATTATTGGTAGTTATGATTTATACACAAACATGTTTATTATATTGATTGTTTTATTATATATTTAGAGTGGAAACTTCGGGGATGATAATATTGTTGTTAAAGAAGAGTATAAAGATGAGGAGTATGGAGTGATGGAAGACATTTCAGGACACAAGGATATGATGGAGCCACCTAAAACTAGAAACGTACGAAAGAGATGTCCCCGTCCTCTGTATTCCCGGGATTCCACACAGGAAGGTCACACCATCCCCCACCATCATCAGGTAGATGAGGAACAATTATTGGTAGTTATGATTTATATACAGTCCAAGCATGTTTGTTACAATCAATATATTATTATATATTCAGAGTGGAATCCTCGGGGATTATAATATTATTGTTAAAGAAGAATATAAAGAGGAGGATGAGGAGTATGGTGTGATGGAGGAGTTTTTAGAAGGACACAAGGATATGATGGAGCCACCTAATACCAGGAACCCACCAGAGAGATGTCCCTGTCCTCTGTATTCCCGGGATTCCACACAGGAAGGTCACACCCTCCCTCACCATCATCAGGTAGGTGGAGTTGAGGGTCGGGAACATAAAGTGATTGAACACTCTGACATGTGGAGATGATGTGTGGACTCTACAAGATGATATTTTCTATGTGATCTCACATCATAAATACTTCTATGTTACAGATGTTATTTTCTGCCATTCTGTTGGTTTAGGGTGAAGATCTGATTATCGTAAAAGTTGAGGGTGAAGGAGAAGAGACGTATGTGAGGGATGATCAGCAATATACGGAGGATGCTGGAATGACGAGGACATTCATAGAGGAGGACACTCCTACAGAGATCAGCACAGGTGACCCATAATATATTCTTCTCTTATCTCTGCTCTGTTACTGCTCACTGATTGGTCCAGAGTAGGACGGGAGCTGAGTGATATCAGCCAATAATAGGTTGATAATGGTCACCTCCCTGTAGTGATACCCGTCCTGGGGTTCAGCTGGCAGTATTAGGTTCAATAAGATTTTATTGTAGTTTTTCAGACAAGTATAAAAAGAAAGCAAAAGAAGTCGGATCAGACCCCCGACAAAGGGCAGCTGGCAGTATTAGGTTGTGTGTCACTCCTAGTTACAGTAGCACAGAAATGATAACACAGATTGAGCCTTTCTTAGGTTGGTCCTTCTTCTTCCAACAAACTTCTAGCTAAATGTTTCCATAAAATGCTATCGGGATGAAAAGTAAAGAGTAACATAAAGACTGAAACACTTATCTTTCCAGGTGAAAATGCTGCTGCAAGCTCCCCCCAGTGCTGCATATCACCAGAAGCCTAGGTCTATGGCCACTTGTTCTATTGTAAAGGGTCTACAAGTGTGAACTTTGACCCTCTTGTCTATCAGAGATCGCATGACCCAGTGCCTAGGCTTGTGGTTGTGCATAGAGCACGCCCCTCCCAGCCCCCATTGGCTCCTGCTCTTCTCACAAGGCTGGGTAAATGTAGAAGTGATCTGGGAGGAGGACCAAAGGTTCTTTGATGGGGGGGAAGAGTCCCAGCTGGTTGGGACCTCCACAGAGAACATCTCCTCACTCATATCTACCTGATCCAGATGGAATCTTGATGGAAGTGAACTAACCCTCTCATATCTATTGATGATGTTTTTCTATTTTTCCAGGACACGCCATGGAGAAACCCTCAAAGGATCGTCTCACTTTATCTCCAGGTTGTAAAATGGAAGATGAGGACATCACAGGAGATTGTGCAGGAGAAATGATAATTACCTCAACTAAATACGGTGGACTTCTCAGTGTGCATAGACTATGGAATCCCTCTAAGCAACCTTGTACTGTGAGGGGTGGTGCCGGAATTCAGGGGGAGGAGATATGTACCTGGCCTAAATGTGGGGAAAGTTTTAGCTCCGAATTCAGTCTTACTGTACATCAGAGATCTCACATGGGGAAGAAGCTTCATTCCTGCCCTGAGTGTGGGAAATGTTTTCCACGGAAATCAGAACTTGTTAAACATCAAAGAACTCACACGGGTGAGAAGCCGTATTCCTGCCCTGAGTGCGGGAAATGTTTTTCAGAGAACTCCCATCTTTACAGACATCAGAGACTGCACACAGGAGAGAAGCCGTATTCCTGTTCCGAATGTGGGAAATGTTTTTCAGAGAAGACCTCTCTTTCCAGACATGAGCGGTTGCACACGTCGGAGAAGCCTTTTTCCTGCCTTGAGTGTGGGAAAAGTTACACACAGAAATCACAACTTATTGTACATGAAAGATCTCACACAGGGGAGAGGCCGTATTCCTGCCCTGACTGTGGACAATGTTATGCGCTAAAATCGACGCTTATCAGACATCAAAAGTCGCACATTGGTGGGAAGCCGTATTCCTGCCCTGAGTGCGAGAAATCTTTTTTTCAGAAGTCCTCTCTTCTTGTACATCAGCGTTCCCACACAGGCGAGAAGATGTATTCCTGCTCTGAGTGCGGGAAAAGCTATCCATGGAAATCGCATCTCGTTACACATCAGAGGTCCCACACGGGGGAGAAGCCGTATTCCTGCCTTGAGTGCGGGAAATGTTATCCACGGCGATCAGAGCTCGTCATACATCAACGATCTCACACGGGGGAGAAACCGTATTCCTGTTTTGAGTGCGGGAAATGTTTTTCGGAGAAGTCCTATCTTCACAGACATCATAGAAATCACACGGGGGAGAAGATGTATTCTTGCCCTGAGTGCGGGAAGTGTTACAACAATAAATCAGACCTTAATCGACATCAGAGGTCCCACACGGGGGAGAAGCCGTTTTCCTGCCCTGAGTGTGGGAAATGTTTTTCACAGAAGTCCCACCTTTCCAGTCATCTAAACTCCCACACAACGGGGGCGTGGCAACCTCCAGCCGCGATTGAGAACAGCTCCTGTGAGAGCCCCAATGATCCCCTTCCAATCTATGGACAGACTGGTTCATTGGCCACCATAAACCATACAGGTGTGGTGGACCATGCACAGCTTATTCACGAGGAAGAATCGGCGTTAATAGGCAACTGAGCGTCTTAAAATGTTTGCATGACCGGACCTCCATGAGGTAGGCCGGAGGGACCTTGTCCTGAGGAAAGCCAGGCAGAAAACTTGAAGATGCGACCATTGCCATTTTTTCATCATTTCTTAATGAAGTTACGAAAGTAGAGAACCTTGTTTGTAGAGTTTAAACTCAAGTTCTGAGAAAAAAAGGTTTGGTAAGGTCCAAGAGACTACCTGTCCTGGACAATGGGAAACCATCCTTCTTTACCACCCATGGACTGGCTAATCAGAGTCCTACATGGCCATTCCAACAAGGGGTGGAATGGAACTAATCAGAGTCCTACTTGGCCATTCCATCCCTTGTTGGATCTTATAAACCCCATCAGATATCTCATACCACGAATCAAAGGGTTAGCTTTCATCCATGAAGTATAGGGCACATACTGAGCAAAAGTATCAAATAACTCAACAATAAGATCCAACAAGGGATGGAATGGAACTAATCAGAGGCCTACCTGGCCATTCCATCCCTTGTTGGACCTTATTGTTGGGTTATTTGATGCTTTTGCTCGGTATCTGCCCTATACGTCATCATTGAGGTGATATCCTAAACCCCATCAGATATCTCCCACCACTAAGCTAACCCTTTGATTCGTGGTGGGGGATATCTGACGGGGTTTAGGATATCACCTCATTGATGAAGTATCGAGCAGATACCGAGAAAAAGCATCAAATGACCCAACAATAAGGTCCAACAAGGGATGGAATGGAACTAATCAGAGGCCTACCTGGCCATTCCATCCCTTGTTGGACCTTATTGTTGGGTTATTTGATGCTTTTGCTCGGTATCTGCCCTATACGTCATCATTGAGGTGATATCCTAAACCCCATCAGATATCTCCCACCACTAAGCTAACCCTTTGATTCGTGGTGGGAGATATCTGATGGGTTTTAGGATATCACCTCATTTATGACGTATAGAGCAGATACCGAGAAAGAGCATCAAATGACCCAACAATAAGGTCCATCAAGGGATGGAATGGCCAGGTAGCACTCTGATTAGTTCCATTCCATCCCTTGTTGGACCTTATTGTTGGGTCATTTGATGCTTTTTCTCGGTATCTGCTCTATACGTCATGAATAAGGTGATATCCCAAACCCCGTCAGATATCTCCCACCACTAAGCTAACCCTTTGATTCGTGGTGGGAGATATCTGACGGGGTTTAGGATATCACCTCATTCATGAAGTATAGAGTAGATACCGAGCAAATAACCCAACAATAAGATCCAACAAGGAATGGAATGGAACTAGTCAGAGTGCTACCTGGCCATTCCATCCCTTGTTGGACCTTATTGTTGGGTTATTTTCTCGGTACCTACTCTATACTTCATGAATGAGGTGATATTCTAAACCCGGTCAGATATCTCCCAACAAGGGATGGAACGGCCAGGTAGGACTCTGATTAGTTCCTTTCCGATCTGTCAGCCTAGAGATGTTCGCCTTGTACTTGATGTTCATTAAAGGGCTTCTTTGATGGGCTTAGCGTGGAGACTGACCCTTCGTTCCACCAAACTACATTTATAAACGCCCTGGTAGTCAAGGTGTCAAAGCAGGCTCAGGGCCACCGGTGCAGCCGACTCTCGGTTGTCGTGTAAAAGCGGTCCGGAAGGCTTTGGAGCCACCCGATCACTTTTACAGCCTATTGAATGGCCTGTCCCACTGTCAAGGTAAACGTCTTCAGGATGCCAATCAGGAGGAGATTGGGGAACATCCAATCCCCTGATTTCCTCTGCCATAGGAGAACCTGGAAGCAACAAGGACTTTGTCACTTCCAGGTTCGCAGCTGTCGTTCCCAGGCTATAGTAGGCTAGGATGCATCATTTGTGCTTGGCTAGCTAAAATGGACGGTGGGGAAGACATTGGGGGGGGGGGGGGGTCTTAAGCTCCATTCACATGTACGCATGTTGCTTTTGAGCGTTTCTGCAGTGTTTTTTTTTTTGGCGTGTTTTTTTTTACATCGATTTGCAGGTTTTTTTTTCCTATTTTTTTGGGCAAATTAGTTGTTGGGCAGATTTATATACGCAAATTGCGGTAAAAATGCACTACACGTTTTTCTGAAGCTTCTCCATTGAAAGCAGCATTTTGCATTTAAAAAAGTCCCTGACCCTTTTCCAAAAAACGCAGAGGCACAAAAATGCATAGAACCCATGTTAAAAATAATGTCCTGCGTTTCTGCAAAAAGCATGAAAAAAAAATCACATTCATGGGCTTGTCCGCCCCCTTGAGATAACAATAAAGTTACATATAAAAAAATGAAAGTGCGTAAAAAAAAAATGTTTTATTTAATAATTAAAAAAATTCAAATTAGCCCGCTTGTGATAGCATTCAATTAAAAAATTGAAATAAAGAAATGTAATTTAATAATTAAAAAAATTAGAATTAGCCCGCTTGTGATAGCATTCAATAAAAATAAATAAATAAATAAAGAAATGTAATTTAATAATTAAAAAAATTCTAATTCGCCCGCTTGTGATAGCATTCAATAAAATAAATAAATAAAGAAATATAATTTAATAATTTAAAAAATTCTAATTAGCCCGCTTGTGATAGCAATCAATAAAAAAAAAGATATGTAATTTAATAATTAAAAAATTCAAATTAGCCCGCTTGCCATAGCAATAAATTAAATAATTGAAATAAAGAAATGTAATTTAATAATTACAATTTCTTTAATTAGCCCGCTTGTGATAGCATTCGATAAAAATAAATAAAATAAAGAAATGTAATTTAATAATTACAAAAAAATCTAATTAGACCGCTTGTGATAGCATTCAATAAAAAAATAAAAAATAAAATAAAGAAATGTAATTTAACCATAGCAATCAATTAAAAAATTGAAATAAAGAAATGTAATTTAATAATTTTTTTTTTTAATTAGCCCGCTTGTGATAGCATTCAATAAAAATAAATAAATAAATGTAATAATTAAAAATTTTTTGGATTAGCTCGCTTGCCATAGCAATCAATTACAAATTTGAAATAAAGAAATGTAATTTAATGATTAAAACAATTCTAATTAGCCCGCTTGTGATAGCAATCAATAAAAATAAATAAATAAAGAAATGTAATTTAATAATTAAAAAAATTTGAATTGGCCCGCTTGTGATAGCATTCAATAAAAATAAATAATGAAATAAAGAAATGTAATTTAATAATTAAAAGAAATTCTAATTAGACCGCTTGTGATAGCATTCAATTCTAATTAGACCGCTTGTGATAGCATTCAATAAAAAAATAAAAAATAAAATAAAGAAATGTAATTTAATAATTTAAAAAATTCTAATTAGCTCGCTTACCATAGCAATCAATTAAAAAATTGAAATAAAGAAATGTAATTTAATAATAATTGTTTTTTTAACTAGCCCGCTTGTGATAGCATTTAATAAAAATAAATAAAGAAATTTAATAATTCAATTTTTTTTGATTAGCTCGCTTGCCATAGCAATCAATTACAAATTTGAAATAAAGAAATGTAATTTAATAATTAAAACAATTTGAATTGGCCCGCTTGCGATAGCAATCAATAAAAAAATAAAAATAAAGAAAGAAATGTAATTTAATAATTACATTTTTTTTAAATTGGCCCGCTTGTGATAGCAATCAAAAAAAAAATGAAAATAAATAAAGAAATGTAATTTAATAATTAAAAAAAAATCGAATTAGCCCGCTTGTGATAGCAATAAAAAAAAAAGTATAAGAAAATTAAAACGTAATTAAATTAAATAAATAAAAATAATAAAAAAAAATTAAATCACCCCCGTGGCCTGGGCACTCACCTGAATACACACGTAGGGCGCCACACATGTGAGTTTATCGCCATTGAATGTTGGCGTAAGAGCAATAAAATTCTAGAGGCGTAATTCGCGATTAACTCTAAATTGATGATCTGTAAAAAAATATATATTTTTTCAATAGTTTTTTTCAAGAGTCGCCTATGGGCAAATTTTGGGTCTTTTTCTTTTCGTTTCAGGTTTGATATGTTGGGTATCAATTTTACTCGACGCAACCCCATCTTTTATATTTTTATTTAAAAAAATGTATTATATCATTGTTTGTGTGCACTAAAACAAATTTTAGTGTATTGTTTTCAGAAAATATGCTTTTTTTTTTATTTTTTATATAAAATGTTGTTTTGATAAACAGTTGCGCAAGTATTGTGCGCCATAAAACTGCAGCCATTTTATTCTTTAGAGCAGGGGGGTCACCTAACTTTGACCCTCCAGTTGTTTAGGAACTACAATTCCCATCGTGCCTAGTCACGTCTCTGAATGTCAGAGTCTTACAATGCCTCATGGGACGTGTGGTTCCGCAACAGCTGGCGGGCGGAGTTTGGAAATTCCTTATCTTGGGTTTCGGCTTTCAGAAAACACTTGTTTTGTGGGGTTTGAGACCTTTTCTAGCAAAAAAAAAAAATGCAGAATTTATTTGTTTGTACGTTTTGGGAAAAATTCAAAAGTTTCCCGGGTAGACAAGTGGACCTCAGTAAAGACTTACCTCACAGATGCTGCTTCTTGTTGTTCATAAAGCTCCTCTTTCCTCCCGCTTCAGCCGTTATCCTCGATGCTTGCTGTACTTTCTGGTTTTAGGGTGCCTCCTTTCCGAAAATCCTTCAAGTTTTCTTGTCCCGCCCACTTTTTTAAATGGTCGTTCAAACCACACATGTGAGGTGTCGCCGCGTGCGTTAGAGCGCGCGCAATCATTCTCGCACTAGACCTCCTCTGCAACTCTAAACTGGTAACCTGTAAAAATTTTCAAAGCGTCGCCTATGGAGATTTTTAAGTAACAAATACTAAACTGGGCAAAACGGTCACACCAGAAAGAGCGCCAAACAAATGAACCAAGGGCCAGATTCACAACCAGCGGGCGCAACTTTACTTTTCCGATTTAAAGCGGGAGTTCACCCATTTATTTATTTTTTTATCTTTTCCCCTTAGCTTCATGCTCGTTTTGTCTAGGGGAATCGGCTAGTTGTTTTAAAATATGATCTGTACTTACCCGTTTTCGAGATGCATCTTCTCCGTCGCTTCCGGGTATGGGTCTTCGGGAGCAGGCGTTCCTTCTTGATTGACAGTCTTCCGACGGTCGCATCCATCGCGTCACTAGTAGCGGAAAGAAGCCGAACGTCGGTGCGGCTCTATACTGCGCCTGCGCACCGACGTTCGGCTTCTTTCGGAAAATCGTGACGCGATGGATGCGACCGTCGGAAGCCTCTCGGAAGACTGTCAATCAAAATAGGAACGCCCGCTCCCTTATTTTTGAGGTGCCTCTATTACCTTTTGAGGTTCCTATAGGTGGGTTGTCCAAACAAGTCTGCTACGTGCCTTCTCCGAAGGGTTCACTTCCTCGGGTTTACATACCAGTAGTAGCCTTTTCTCATCACCCTCAGGTTCTTCTGGCTCAAGTTTATATAGGACAGACTATGCCCACTCACTATGTCTACCCGGAAGCGGCGGAGAAGATGCATCTCGTAAACGGTAAGTACTGCTCATATTTTAAAACAACTAGCCGATTCCCCTAGACAAAATGAGCATCCATCTAAGGGGAAAAAGTATATTGTACGGGTGAACCCCCGCTTTAAGTTACACCGCCGCAAATTTTCTGCCTAAGTGCCCGATCCACAAAGCACTTACCTGGAAATTTGCAGCGGTGTAACTTAAATCCGTCCGGCGCAAGGCGGGCCCAATCGAATGGGGCGAGTCCCATTTAAATTAGGCGCGCTCCCGCGTCGGATGTACTGCGCGTGCTCCGTCGGGTAAATTACCCGACGTGCATTGCGCTAACTGACGTCGCACCGACGTCATTTCCTTAGGCGTCCAGCGCCATTCAAGGACGTCTTACGCAAACGACGTTGATGTTTAAATTTCGACGCGGGAACGACGGCCATACTTACCATGGCTTAAGAGAACTAGGGCTAAAGCCCTAGTTTTACGCGGCGTAACTCGACGGAAACGACGTAGATTTAGATCGACGGGCCGTTCGGGGATCGCCGTAAGTCTTCATTTGCATATTCTATGCCGGCCGCAATGGCCTCGCCACCTAGCGGCCGGCCTAGAATTGCATTCTTAAGATCCGACAGTGTAATTCAATTACACCTGTCGGATCTTAGGGCTAGCTATGCGTAACTGATTCTATGGGCCAGATTCACAAAGAGATACGACGGTGTATCTCCTGATACACCATCGTATCTCTGACTTAGACTGGTCCTATCTATGCGCCTGATTCATAGAACCAGTTACGCATAGATAGGGCTAAGATCTGACAGTGTTACACTGTGTTACACTGTCGGATCTTTTTTTTGATTTAAAAATGGCGCCGGGGGCGTTCCCGCTGATTTACACTGAATAATATGTAAATCAGCGAGATACGCGAAATTCACGAACGTACGCGGACCCGTCGCAGTGTTCTTACGTCGTTTCCGTAGCGGTTTTCCCATCATATACTTACCCCTTCTTTTATCAGGCGCAGCCAATGTTAAGTATAGCCGTCATTCCCGTGTCGAATTTGAATTTTCCTACGTCGTTTGCGTACGCCGATTCACGAACACGCGCGTCGCAAGTCCCGCTCACGTCGCAACCACTGACGTCCTAGTGACGTCAGTGGGAGCAATGCACGCTGGGAAATATCCCGGACGGCGCATGCGCATTTAAATCGGCGCGGGAACGCGCCTGATTTAAATAGTACACTCCCCTAGCCGCGGAATTTGAATTCCGCCGGGGGACTTAGGATCCGCCGTCGCAAGTTTAGAGGTAAGTGGTTTGTGAATTAGCCACTTGCCTCCTAAACTTGCGGGAGCGGATCTTAATTCACGTAGATCGAGCGGATCTATAGATCCGCTGAGCTACGTGAATCTGGCCCTATGAATCAGTCGCATAGTTAGAAACAGAGATACAACGGCGTATCAGTAGATACGCCGTCATATCTCATTTGTGAATCTGGCCCCAAGAGTCTAGCTATGATTTAGTGGTTAGGTTGGCTGTTCTGTGGTCATTTACTGAGCCAACAACTCATTGTTGGACTCTTGGATCATTTGCTTGGTACTCTTTCTGGTGCAACTACTTAATTTGGGTGAATTTTCGAGGTGCCACCACTTTGTGGAGAGCTCACTAACTCAAAATATTGAAACCGCAAGGTAGCTTGATAGCCAGGCCTTTAGTGTTTTCATCAAGAGGTCCAGCAATGGCAGCCCTCTTATCTATTTTATTACAGGTGTTATTTTTTTAAAAGTGTCACAGGTGTAGGTCAACTTTAATGAGAGGGGAACCCAAAAAAGGTGGAATCTGATTTATTGTATCAGTGCTACTGTAACAAGAGATGAAAAATGAAATGTTCCTGCCATCTGAAGAAGTGTTGTGGTGCCCTGAAACACGTTGACTGTCAGTTCTGTGCTCATTTACTCTTGGATCGTTTGGTGCTCATTCTGGTGCAACTATATGTAGACTACTTGTGAGCAGGCTCGTGATTTGCCTCCAGCAACAACCATGTTGGCCAGAGACTCCTCCCATTTTCCTCTTCCTCAGGGACGAGATCGGGTATGCACATATCTGTAACTGGGAGAAAACTCCACCATCTTTGGTCACTTACATTCAACGGGCCTGAGGCCCACCTCCAGAAAGAACGAATGTCCACACATTCAACCTTTTTAACAGTTTTACTGTCGTGGAAGTACGATGAAAAGTTCTTTACAAGATGAGTTTCACCTCCTTTTCTCCAGAACCAATATGTATATACAGTATATCCTCGATATATTCGACACAGTGCAAGTCCAACATAAAATAGGATAACCGCTCAACCCTTCCACTGTCCTCGCTGCCGGTCCCCCATAGGTGAGTTCTCCAACTGGGTCTGTTACGGGCCTACCGAAAAGGGTTCTTCTGAAGGCTACAGGCTTACATACCAGCGGTAGCCTTTTCCCATCACCCTCAGGGGCCTCCATTACCTTTCGAGGTCACCACAGGTGGGTTGTCCAAACGAGTCTGCTACGGGCCTTCTCCGAAGGGTTTACATACCAGTAGTAGCCTTTTCCATCACCCTCTGGTTCTTCTGGCTTAAGTTTATATAGGACAGACTATGCCCACTCACTATGTCTGCCCGGGTGAGGTGTTCCTTAAAAGGGGTAGAAAACCCTGCTTACATACTCAATTTGGTTGACCCTTATTTTTGAGGTGCCTCTATTACCTTTTGAGGTTCCTATAGGTGGGTTGTCCAAACGAGTCTGCTGCGGGCCTTCTACGAAGGGTTCACTTCCTCAGGCTTACATACCAGTAGTAGCCTTTCCCATCACCCTCTGGTTCTTCTGGCTCAAGTTTATATAGGACAGACTATGCCCACTCACTATGTCTGCCCGGGTGAGGTGTTCCTTAAAAGGGGTAGAAAACCCTGCTTACATACTCAATTTGGCTGACCCGTATTTTTTTAGGTGCCTCCATTACCCTTTGAGGTTCCTATAGGTGGGTTGTCCAAACGAGTCTGCTACGGGCCTTCTCCGAAGGGTTCACTTCCTCAGGCTTACATATCGGTATACCAGGAGTAGCCTTTTCCCATCACCCTCTACCACAGGCTCTACCAGCTCAAGATTTTATAGGAGGACTAGCCCCACCCACTATGTCTTCCCAGGGGAGGGGTTTTTCATAAAAAGGAGGACAAATCCCTGCATACATTCTCAATTTGGGTGACCCGTATTTTTTTTAGGTGCCTCCATTACCTTTTGAGGTCCCCATAGGTGGGTTGTCCAAACGAGTCTGCTACAGGCCTTCCCCGAAGGGTTCACTTCCACAGGCTTACATATCGGTATACCAGGAGCAGCCTTTTCCCATCACCCTCTATATAATCTTGAGCAGAAAGACCCGGAGGATGATGGGAAAAGCCTGTAGTCTTAAAGAAGAGAACCCTTCAGGTAAGGCCTGTAGCAAACTCAATTGGAGAACCCACCAATCTGGGTCAATAAGGGTCACCCAAATTGAGAATGTAAGAAGGGGTTAGTACTCCTTTTTGGGAAACCTCTCCACTGGGCAGATATAGTGGGTGGGCAATCTTATGCAGATAAAGCCAGAGGGTGATGGGAAAAGCCTACCCCTGGTATACTGATATGTAAGCATGTAGCCTTAGGAAGAGAACCCTTTGGGTAAGGCCTGTAGCAAACTCAACTGGAGAACCCACCAATGGGCGACCTCAAAAATAAGGGTCACCCAAACTGAGTATGTAAGCAGGGGTTGTACCCTTTGTAGGGAAACACCTCCTCTGGGCAGACATAGTGGGTGGGACTTGTCTATACTATAAATCTTGATTACAACTCTCTCCCAGCTCAAGATTTTATAGGACGGACTAGGCCCCACCCACTATGTCTTCCCAGGGGAGGGGTTTCCTTAAAAGGAGGACAGATCCCTGATTACATACTCAATTTGACGTTCCTATAGGTGGGTTTTCCAATTGAGTTTGCTACAGGCCTAACCTGAAGGGTTTGCTGCCTAAGGCTACAGGCTTACATATCGGTAGACCAGGGGAAGGCTTTTCCCAACACCCACTGTCCCAAGCTTTCCCACCTCAATATTTTATAGGGCAGACTAGCCACACCCACTATGTCTGCCCAGGGGTGGGGTTTCCTTAAAAGGGATACAAATCCCTAATAACAGTGACCCTTATTTTTGGAGGTCCCCCATAGGTGGATTCTCCAACTGAGTCTGCTATAGGCCTAACCCGAAGGGTTCAATTCCTAAGGCTATAGGGTTAAATATCATTATACCAGGGTTAGCCCATCACTCTTTGCCCCACGTTCCAGATCAAGATTTTATAGGATAGACAAGCCCCACCCACTATGTCTGCCCAGAGGAGGCGTTTCCCTAAAAGGGTACAACCCCTGCTTACATACTCAATTTGGGTGACCCTTATTTTTGACAAGCCTGCGCTTATTTTTTTGTGGTCCCCCATGGTTCTCCAATTGAGTTTGCTACAGGCCTTCCCTGAAGGGTTCTCTTCCTAAGGCTACAGGTTAACATATCAGTATACCAGGGGTAGGCTTTTCCCATCACCCTCAGGCTTTTTCTACATAAGGTTATATAGTGGCTAGGCCCACCCACTATATCTGCCCAGTGGAGAGGTTTACCAAAAAGGAGTACTAACCCCTTCTCAAATTCTCAATTTGGGTGACCCTTATTCTTGAGATCCCCATTGGTGGGTTCTCCAATTGAGTTTGCTACAGGCCTTACCCGAAGGGTTCTCTTCATAAGGCTACAGGTTTTTCCCATCACCCTCCGTCTCTTTCTGCGCAAGATAATATAGGACAGACTAGGCGCACCCACTATATTTGCCCAGTGGAGAGGTTTCCTAAAAGGGGTACTAACCTCCTCTTACATACTCAATTTGGGTGACCCTTATTCTTGAGATCCCCCATTGGTGGGTTCTCCAATTGAGTTTGCTATGGGGCTTCTCTTTCTAAGGCTACAGGTTTTTCCTCGTCACTCTCTGGCTCTTTCTGCTCGAGATTATATAAAACAGACTAGGCTCACCCACTATATCTGCCCAGTGGAGGTGTTTTCCAAAAAGGAGTACCAACCCCTTTTTACATACTCAATTTGGGTGACCCTTTTTTTTTTAGGTCCCCCATTGGTGGGTTCTCCAATTGAGTTTGCTATGGGCCTTACCCAAAGGCTTCTCTTCATCACCCTCAGGCTCTTTCTGTTCAAGATTATATAGGACAGGCTAGGCCCACCCACTATATCTGCCCAGGGGAGGGGTTTTCCTAAAAGGAGTATTAACCCAGTCTTACTCAGTTTGGATGACCCTTAGCTTTGAAGTCCCCCATTGGTGGGTTATCTAATTGAGTTTGCTATTGGCCTTCCCCAAAGGGTTCTCCTCCTAAGGCTTTTCCCATCACCCTCAGACTCTTTCTGCACAAGATTATATAGGACAGACTAGGCCCACCCACTATATCTGCCCAGTGGAGATGTTTCCCTAAAAGGGGTACTTTTTTTAGGTCCCCCATTAGTGGGTTCTCCAATTGAGTTTGCTATGGGCCTTCCCCAAAGGCTTCTTTTCTTAAGGCTACAGGTTTTTCCCCTCGCCCTTAGGCTCTTTTTTTTCGAGATTATATAGGACAGGCTAGGCCTACCCACTATATCTGCCCAGGGGCATGGTTTCACTAACAGGAGCACTAACCCCTTCTTACATGGTCAATTTGGGTGGCCTCTATTTTTGAAGGGCCCTCACTTTGTGGAGAGCTGCCAAACCAAAGCCATTCGCCTCCACTAATGGCTTAATTTCTATTGGTGGAGGTTCCAATTCCAGCGCCTCACCCCAACTTTGTTTTGGTTAAAACGAAGTGGCAGGTTCTTCTGCCGAATACGTCGTCTCTAGAGAAGCGTGGTGATATTTTTTCTTCTCGTTCTTTGGATTCACCAGATATCAACAAAAGAATTATCCAGTTGTTCATTATCCACCAGACGTGTGTATATATATATATATATATATATATATATCTCCCCTGTCCACCGGCACAGGACGGGACGCAGGTCTACCACAAACTCTTAGAGGTGTAGTCAACTACCTCACTCCAGAGCTGTAGGTAGTTTGTCCCACCTTTCTTCTTCATGCTTTAGCTTCCACTCAGAGGCGGCTCTTTAATTAGGCAAATTAGGCGGTCGCCTAAGGCCTCACACTCACAGGGGACTCGCGGCCTCCTAACTTGCCCAATGCATTACCACAGTTTTGAGGGACCTTAACACTGATGTGCTCAGGCAGCGTTAAGAGCCCTGACTCAGGAGCGGGGCCGCCAGCGTCCCTAACAACCAGTAAATATCGGTGACACCACCCCTTGTGACGTCAATGACCCAGCATGCCCTCAGTCAATGACGTCACAAGGGGGCGGGTTCACCAGGTGACATCACAGGGTGGCCCCCGCCCATTAGTTATTACAGAGCAGGATCTGGGGGCCGTCATGTTAAAGGGGGCTTCCAGATTCCGATAAGCCCCCTACACGCAGACCCCCACAACCACCGGCCAGGGTTGTGGGGAAGGGGCTTTTGTCCTTGAATTATTTTTCCCATCATGGGCGTGGGCGGGGCCTCATGTCAAGCTTTGCCTAAGGCCTCACAAAGCCTAGAGCCGCCTCTGCTTCCACTCATCACATGTACTGGAGTTAGACACGCTATGATTTTTTTTTTACCTGGTATGATCTGCACAAGTTTTTGGATTAAAAAGTATTCTATCATCTGCAAGATGTCATTTGGATGGACAACTGGATTAGTTATAGAAATCACACTTCCAGTGCTTAGATGGGGAGGCAGAACAACTTTATAAAGTCTGATTTCGATGTTTTCTATGATCTGCAAGATGTCATTTGGATGGAGTCACTGTCTGCCAAGCAACCGAGACTGTAAGTTAAAGCTATCGCACCACAACTGGATTAGTTATAGAGATCACACTTCCAGTGCTTAGATGGGGAGGCAGAACAACTTTACGAAGTCCGATTTCGATATAACACAAATAGGGAACTCAGGCATGCGATTTCCGAGGCTGGATGGCGAGGTGTCCTCTCAAGATCCACCATTTCCCATCATCAAAGTGCTAGTGTGTTCAGCTCTGAAGCCGATTCATGTAGAAAACATTTCCCGCATGCTATTCTTTCTGGGCCGCGTGTGCCCTCAGATGTCTGGTGAGATCGAAACTTTTTGAAAAACATTTCATGCACTCGGGGCAGGAGTACGGCTTCTCCCCCGTGTGGGACCTTTTATGTACGGTGAGGTCCGTTTTATACACGTAACTCTTCCCGCAGGCGGAGCAGGAATACGGCTTTTCGCCCGTGTGGTACCTCTGATGGTCCGACAGATAGGACTTCCGAGAAAAGCGCTTCCCGCAATGAGAGCAGGAAAACGGCTTCTCCCCCGTGTGGATTCGATGATGCCTTTCGAGATCCGGTTTCCGCACAAAACTTTTCCCGCAGTCGGGGCAGGAAAACGGCTTCTCCCCCGTGTGGTGTCTCAGGTGACTCGAAAGATGGGCCCTCTGCGAGAAGCTTTTACCGCACTTGGGGCAGGTGAAGGGCTTCTCCCCCGTGTGAGTCCTCTGATGTATGGAAAGGGCTCCTTTCTTTTCGAACCTTTTCCCGCACTGGGGACAAGGATGCATCTTTTCCGCCTTGTGAATTTTCTGGTGCTCCATGAGGTTCGATTCGTGTAGAAAAACCATTCCGCAGTCGGAACAGGTATGGAGCTCATTATCGTGAGACTTCTTGTGGGCAGCAAGGCCGCGTGTACTTTTAAAGCTTTTCCCGCATTTCAAACAGATGTACGACTGCCTGTATGGCTTCTTCAGTGCGCCGGGGAAGGAATTGGAGTTTTCTCCTGGATGTGTGAAGTCCTCATCTTCTAATTCATAGTCCGGAGAATAAGTGAGACAATCCTCTGAGGCCTCCTCTCCGATGTCCTGTCCGTGTCCTAAAAAAGAATAAAAAGATTATTGCTAGACATGAGCAGGTAGGTTCACCTAAACCAGGATTCAATCCTCATCCGGGAAAATTTTGGTGCAAGTGGATCCCTGCTGAGGATCTTATGCTTGAATCCCCTGGATCTTCTACTAATTCACATCGGCATTCAAAGAGCCATGTCAGAAAGTAAAAAAGTGTAGGCAGGTGCAGCTAGCTAGTCTGCCACTAGGTGGCTCTGTACCAGCATGTCTGGTTACAGCAGACAGTGTCATCAGGTGCTAGGCCCCTTTTAGTCAGAGCCCCCCTGGTGAGTCAATGCCCAGTTATAAGCCAGGTTGGGAGGAGCCCTAGTGCGCTTGGAGCATGGGAGCCAAGGCGCCCCACACCAGCACAGATGTAACCAGCACGTGGAGGTCCTCTACAGGGCAGGAGGTTGCATAGTCCTGCACCCAGGAGAGTAAGCTGTAGATTTTCGGACCCTAAGGACCCAGCTCTGATGATGCCCCACTCAGTAGTTCCCCCATCTTTGCTAATCCCCCACTCAGTAGTAACCCCCAGCTTTGCTGATCCCCAACTCAGTAGTACCCACATCTCTGCTGATAGCCCACTCAGTAGTACCCACATCTCTGCTAATCTCCCACTCAGTAGTAACCCACAGCTCTGCTGAACCCCCACTCAGTAGTACCCACATCTCTGCTGATCCCCCACTCAGTAGTACCCACATCTCTGCTAATCTCCCACTCAGTAGTAACCCACAGCTCTGCTGAACCCCCACTCAGTAGTACCCACATCTCTGCTAATCTCCCACTCAGTAGTAACCCCCAGCTCGGGATATCAAGGTCAGTGGAATGTCGAGTGGAGGCCTTTGGCATGGAGTGGGGCACAATATGTCGGAGAGTTTGCAAGAGGGGGCAGTGTTCCAGCACGACAGGGGCGGGGGTAGGGACTACTGTAAAGCCCATCTTACAAGAGAAGTGATGAGAATCCTATAAGAACTTTATAAATGTACTGATGCCCCACTCAGTAGTACCCCCAGCCCTGCTGATTCCCCCACACAGTAGTAACTCCCAGCTCTGCTGACCCCCCCCCCTACTCAGTAGTAACCCCCAGCTCTGCTAATCCCCCCACTCAGTAGTAACCCCCAGCTCTGCTGATCCCCCCCACTCAGTAATACCCCCAGCTTTGCTGATCCCCCACTCAGTAGTAACCCTCAGCTCTGCTGATCCCCCACTCAGTAGTAACCCCCAGCTCTGCTGATCCCCCACTCAGTAGTAACCCCCAGCTCGGGATATCAAGGTCAATGGAATGTCGAGTGGAGGCCTTTGGCATGGAGTGGGGCACAATATGTCGGAGGGTTTGCAAGAGGGGGCAGTGTTCCAGCACGACAGGGGCGGGGGTAGGGACTACTGTAAAGCCCATCTTACAAGAGAAGCAATGAGAATCCTATAAGAACTTTATAAATGTACTGATGCCCAACTCAGTAGTACCCCCAGCTCTGCTGATTCCCCCACACAGTAGTAACTCCCAGCTCTGCTGACCCCCCCCCCCCCCGTAGTAACCCCCAGCTCTGCTAATCCCCCACTCAGTAGTAACCCCCAGTTCTGCTAATCCTCCACTCAGTAGTAACCCCCAGTTCTGCTAATCCCCCACTCAGTAGTACCCCCAGCTTTGCTGATCCCCCACTCAGTAATACCCCCAGCTTTGCTAATCCCCCACTCAGTAATACCCCCAGCTTTGCTGATCCCCCACTCAGTAGTAACCCCCAGCTCTGCTGATCCCCCACTCAGTAGTAACCCCCAGCTCTGCTGATCCCCCACTCAGTAGTAACCCCCAGCTCAGGATATCAAGGTCAATGGAATGTCGAGTGGAGGCCTTTGGCATGGAGTGGGGCACAATATGTTGGAGGGTTTGCAAGAGGGGGCAGTGTTCCAGCACGACAGGGGCGGGGTTAGGGACTACTGTAAAGCCCATCTTACAAGAGAAGCAATGAGAATCCTATAGGAACTTTATAAAGGTACTGATGCCCCACTCAGTAGTACCCCCAGCTCTGCTGATTCCCCCACACAGTAGTAACTCCCAGCTTTGCTGATTCCCCACTCAGTAGTAACTCCCAGCTCTGCTGATCCCCCCCCCCCCCCAGTAGTAACCCCCAGCTCTGCTGATCCCCCACTCAGTAGTAACCCCCAGCTCTGCTGATCCCCCACTCAGTAGTAACCCCCAGCTCGGGATATCAAGGTCAATGGAATGTCGAGTGGAGGCCTTTGGCATGGAGTGGGGCACAATATGTCGGAGGGTTTGCAAGAGGGGGCAGTGTTCCAGCACGACAGGGGCGGGGGTAGGGACTACTGTAAAGCCCATCTTATATGAACTATGAGAACTTTATAAAAGGTATGAACTTTTTGCAAGGATTTTGGAGTAAAACACCCTCCATTCCTTCTATGAACCACTGCTAGTACTACATTTCTTTATTTGGTCAATGAATTGAGAATGAATAACAGCGGAACTGAGCCCCACCGAAGGTCAGAGAGTGAGGACGCAGGAAGCCCAAGCAAGATGAAGCCTGCATACCCTACAGTTAGAAGGTACCAAAGGCATATGAGCAAATAAAACACAATGCGCTTACAATTATTATATTTGCCTTCTTCCATGCCAAACTCCTAATCAGGGTCAGGACAAGGGGCAGTCGGAAGGGGCGGCTGCCCTGGGCACAATGGTTTACTGTAGGGATGGGAGCGCCTTCCTTCTGTTATAAGGCTGAGTAACGACAACAGCATTGTGATAGACTCACCCGGGACAGAGGATTTTGGAGGGGACTGAATGCTAGCCTCTTGCCTACTGACTATGGGGCCCCGGCTTTTAACCACTTAAGGACCGCCTCCTGCACATTTACGTCGGCAGAATGGCACGGCTGGGCAGATGCACATACAGGTAAGTCCTGTGCTAGTACCCAGCAATGGGTCGCGGGTGCGCACCCGCGACCCAGTCCAAAGCTCCTGGACCGTGGGACCTGATCGTCGCTGGAGTCCCGCGATCGGTCCTCGGAGCTGAAGAACGGGGAGAGCTGTATGTAAACACGGCTTCCCCGTTCTTCACTGTGGCGGCGTATCGATGGTGTGTTCCCTTTTATAGGGATACACAATCGATGACTTCACACCTACAGCCACACCCCCCTACAGTTAGAAACACACATGAGGTCACACATAACCCCTTCAGCGCCCCCTTGTGGTTAACTCCCAAACTGCAATTGTCATTTTCACAGTAATCAGTGCATTTTTAATGCATTTTTTGCTGTGAAAATGAAAATGGGCCCAAAAATGTGTCAAAATTGTCCGAAGTGTCCGCCATAATGTCGCAGTCACGAAAAAAAAATCGCTGATCGCCGCCATTAGTAGTAAAAAAATAAAAATAATAATAAAAATGCAATAAAACTATCCCCTATTTTGTAACCGCTATAAATTTTGCGCAAACCAACCGATAAACGCTTATTGCGATTTTTTTCACCAAAAATATGTAGAAGAATACGTATCGTCCAAAACTGAGGAAAAACATATTTTTTTTTATATATTTTTGGGGGATATTTATTATAGAAAAAAGTAAAAAATATTGCATTTTTTTCAAAATTGTCGCTCTATTTTTGTTTATAGCGCAAAAAATAAAAACCGCAGAGGCGATCAAATACCACCAAAAGAAAGCTCTATTTGTGGGAAAAAAAGGACGTCAATTTTGTTTGGGAGCCACGTCGCACGACCGCGTAATTGTCTGTTAAAGCGACGCAGTGCCGAAACGCAAAACCTGGCCGGGTCTTTTAGCTGCCTAAAGGTCCGGGTCTTAAGTGGTTAAGGGAACACTACTCTTTAAGAGGTGTATGCATGGGGACCCTTGGAGTAATGTTACTTTGGATTCAAGTCCATTTCTCCCCGAGACACACAGACTCTGGGATCCATGTTAATGACCCACCTGTGCTGATCTCTGTAGGAGTGTCCTCCTCTATAAATGTCCCCGTTATTCCATCCTCCTCCATAGACTGCTGATCATCCCTCACATACGTCTCTTCTTCTTTCTCTTCTACCTCAACTTTTATATCCATCAGATCTTCACCCTAAACATCCAAAAAATGAGAGAAAACAACATCTGTAATGATGCGAGACTACATAGACAAATATCATCTTCCAACCTCCAATCAGAGTCTCCACGTTCTAGATGCTCCGTCACACCAACCTGATAATGTTGTGCGTAATTGTGATCTTCCTGTGTGGAATCCCAATAGGACAGAGGATGGGGGTCGCTTTCTGGTGGGTTTCTGTAGCTGGATGACTCCTCCATGGTGTCCTGGTACAGATCTTTGAGGAACTCTGACTCTTCCATCACCCCATCCTCATCCTCCTCCTCGTCAACTTCATCGTCCTCCTCTTTTATTTCTTCTTTAATTACTATTTTGAAATCTCTCAGGTTTCCACTCTGAATATATAATACAAAAATGACATCAATGGTAACAATGCAGATAATGTACAGATCCTAATGATACTATCAGTGATTGTTCCTCATCTACCTGATGATGGTGGGGGATGGTGTGACCTTCCTGTGTGGAATCCCGGGAATACAGAGGACGGGGACATCTCTCTGGTGGGTTCCTGGTATTAGGTGGCTCCATCATATCCTTGTGTCCTTCTGAAAACTCCTCCATCCCTCCATACTCCTCATCCTCCTCTTTATACTCTTCTTTAACAATAATATTGTAATCCCAGAGGCTTGCACTCTGAATATATAATAAAACATTCATTGTAACGATCATACATGTGTATAAATCAGAACTATCACTATTTGTGAATCATCTACCTGATGATGGTGGGGGATGGTGTGACCTTCCTGTGTGGAATCCCGGGAATACAGAGGACGGGGACATCTCTCTGGTGGGTTCCCATTACTGGATCCATCTGTAGGAAACACACACACTGACTGAATACATTGTTTCTATGTGTTTATCAGATGATGGGGGATCTAGGTGGAGCCTCCGTACTGCTCTCTCCTTTACAATAAAGTCTCCTCTTACCCGGTGATGTGAGGGGCGGCTGATTCTCCATCATGACGTCCTTGTAGAGATCCTTGTGTCCTTCTAAATACTCCCACTCCTCCATGGAGAAATAGACAGTGACATCCTGACACCTTATAGGAACCTGACACACACAATGATACAGTCACCATCCAGACACACCCCTTGTCTGTTACTGGATAATGTCCCAGAATCCTCCTCACCTCTCCTGTCAGCAGCTCCATCATCTTCTTGGTGACTTCTAGAATCTTCTCCATGTTGTGTCTCTCAGGTTTTAGGGAGTCACATGGAGGCACTGTGATGGTCATATGATCACCGGACTTCACAAGAGGAAATCTCTGTATTGGAGAACCAATAGGAATATCATGTTAGAATCCCAGAATCCTCCTCACCTCTCCGGTCAGGTCTGTGTTTTATTAATAGAGATAAGAGTGATGTCATGTGACCTCCCAGAATCCTCCTCACCTCTCCGGTCAGGTCTGTGTTTTATTAATAGAGATAAGAGTGATGTCATGTGACCTCCCAGAATCCTCCTCACCTCTCCGGTCAGGTCTGTGTTTTATTAATAGAGATAAGAGTGATATCATGTGACCTCCCAGAATCCTCCTCACCTCTCCGGTCAGGTCAGTGTATTATTAATAGAGATAAGACTGATGTCATGTGACCTCCCAGAATCCTCCTCACCTCTCTGGTCAGGTCTGTGTATTATTAATAGAGATAAGAGTGATGTCATGTGACCTCCCAGAATCCTCCTCACCTCTCCGGTCAGGTCTGTGTTTTATTATTAGAGATAAGGGTGATGTCATGTGACCTCCCAGAATCCTCCTCACCTCTCCGGTCAGGTCTGTGTTTTATTAATAGAGATAAGAGTGATGTCATGTGACCTCCCAGAATCCTCCTCACCTCTCCGGTCAGGTCTGTGTTTTATTAATAGAGATAAGAGGGATGTCATGTGACCTCCCAGAATCCTCCTCACCTCTCTGGTCAGGTCTGTGTTTTATTAATGGAGATAAGAGTGATGTCATGTGACCTCCCAGAATCCTCCTCACCTCTCCGGTCAGGTCTGTGTATTATTAATAGAGATAAGAGTGATGTCATGTGACCTCCCAGAATCCTCCTCACCTCTCCGGTCAGCAGGTAGATGATCTCCAGGGTGAGGTTTAGTATCCTCTCAGTCATGTGACTCCAGTCCTCCCCCATCCTCATTAATGTGGTCATGTGATCTATGCGGGGTTCCCTGTAGATGGATAATGAAGAATTATCTGGATTGTACAGGTCATACAATATTTACGATAAGAATATATGGGGGATTGATATGAGGATTGATGTTAATTTCAGCACTGTTCTGTACTAGTGTCCGGGTTGGAAGATATATTTAGTCTGCACTGCTCTGGGTTTGCTCTTTTTCATGGGCCCTGGGAGCCAGTTTCTCTTTGGTTGGAATGTCCAACAAAAAATATAAACTCAATCAATTCATGGGTCTTGTTCTAAATTCATTGACCCCAGACTGGTGAATCCCATTGAAGCCTATGGTGGGCAAGCCTTATTGGTAATTTTTGGGCATTTTTAGGGCTAATAGGCAAACTACAGTCAAAAAAGACAAGAGGAGCTGGGCACTGCCTTGGAGGGGACATGTTCGGGAATAGTGTAATTTTATGTGGTTAAGGACAACACTAAAAGAAATTATTTTATTATGGGCTTGATGGTTCAAAACTGTCCCACTGCTGACCAAATTCCACCAAGCTCTCCTTAAGACTTAAAGAAAAAGTATGGGGGGGAAGCTTATTTGGCTGTACTTGTCCTGTGGATCACAGCCAGGAGTGCACTTCTGTCACCAGTTTTCAGCAGACAGCGGGCTGACGCCTCAGAGCCGGTCCAGGTCGGGATCCGCCTACAAGCCTGGACCGATACCCACTGAGAGCCTGAGCCAGTCACTCCCACCCCCTCCACAGCCCAGCACTCTAGTGAGGGGGGGGGCAAAGCAGAGAGTCGGTGACTTATGCCGCGTACACACGATCATTTTTCAGCATGAAAAAAAAATGTTGTTTTTCAGCATGTCGAAAAAACAACGTTTTCCCAACTTCATCATTAAAACGACGTTGCCTACACACCATCGTTTTAAAAAAATGCTCTAGCAAAGCGCGGTGACATACAACACGTACGACGGCACTATAAAGGGGAAGTTCCATTCGCCTTTGGGCTGCTTTAGCTGATTCCGTGTTAGTAAGACGATTTGCGCTTTTCTGTCTGTTACAGCGTGATGAATGTGCTTACTCCATTACTAACGCTAGTTTTACCAGAACGAGCGCTTCCGTCTCATAACTGGCTTCGGAGCATGCGCAAGGTTTTTTACGTCGTTTTAGCCTACACACGATCATTTTTTACAACCCGAAAAACGACATCGTTTAAAACAACGTTAAAAAATGCAGCATGTTCGGAAAAAAAAAGAGATGTTTTACTACAAGAATTAGATGGCACAGCATTGTATAATTTGCAGTACATTTTTAATGAGCAAGGCTAGACCCAACTTTACTAGCAACAAAGAGCACAGGCTGTGGCTTTTCAACAAGATACTGCACAGTATACAGCAGTGTAAAACTGTCCGGCAGCCGGACATTATAATGATGGAGAATTGGCTAAAGGTACTAAAGAAAAAGAGTAGAGAGGGATGTTTTACTACAAGAATTCAGAGGACACAGCAGTGACATTTTTAATGAGAAAGGCTAGGCCCAACTTTACTAGCGACAAGAGCAGAGGCCGGGACTACAAGAATTAAGATACAGCAGAGGACTGTACAGGAAGGGAGAAGAAGTCTAAACCTTGTTCTGCTCGGTTTCCTCACATCCCCTGTCACCTCGGACAAGTGGTGCAAGAGAAGCCCCCTTTTCAGCTCGATCTTCACCAGGTACAAGACAATCTCCATCTATTTGTGTCCTATTGAGGAGATTTCCCTTCAGATCGGTTCCTTGAGACACAACAGGAAGTGAGAATAAATCTGTTCAAAGTGGGGGAAATGACGGTACACGTATCCCCATTGGAAGATTACTCCTTCTCTTCCTTTTCTGGTAGGAATTGTAGCATTTTGGATTTCCCATAATTTTCAGTTCCAAAGAATGACCACCAGGACAAGTAGAGAGGATCCTGACCCTGTCCTTGCCTTTCGATTCGGTACCTCACTGCCCAGCTGGGGAGCCCCCTTTTAAGCTCGATCTCCACCAGCTACGAGACAATCTCCATCTATTTGTGTCCTATTGAGGAGATTTCCATTCAGATCTCGTCTTAGAGATGCAACAGGAAGTGAGAAGAAGTCTCTCCCTCATGCCGCTCTGTTTCTTCACATCCCCTGACACCTTGGACAAGTGGTGCAAGAGACGCCCCCTTTTAAGCTCGATCTCCACCAGCTACGAGACAATCTCTATCTATATGTATCCTATTGAGGAGATTTCCCTTCAGATCGGATCCTTGAGATGCAACAGGAAGTGAGAAGAAGTCTCCCTCGTGCTGCTCGGTTTCCTCACATCCCCTGTCACCTTGGACAAGTGGTGCAAGAGACGCCTCCTTTTAAGCTCGATCTCCACCAGCTACGAGACAATCTCCATCTACTGGTGTCCTATTGGGGAGATATCCCTTCAGATCTGGTCCTAGAAACGCAACAGGAAGAAGTCTAAACCTCGTTCTGCTCGGTTTCCTCACTTCCCCTGTCACCTTGGACAAGTGGTGCAAGAGAAGCCCCCTTTCAGCTCGATCTCCACCAAGTACGAGACAATCTCTATTTGTGTCCTATAAGTAATCTCTAAAAAGTGGGGGGGAAATGAGGGAACAGGTGGAAGACCCCCCCCCCACTTCCAGTTCTGGTGAAAAATGTCTTATTTTGGATCCCACATGACTTTCAGTCCCGGAGAATGACCACCAGGACAAATAGAGAAGATCGATCTTCCTAACGGGGACACAGACAACAAGAAAAACCCGACAGCGGGGGTTTTATCCTTCCACACTCCAACACAAATGAAAAAGTCGTTTTTGGATTAGATACACTTGAAGGCTGAATCCGCCCCACCCAATAGAAAAGGCGCCGTCCGCCCCACCCAATAAAAAAGGTCACAGAACACGTTCAGATAGAAGGATGAATTTTCGAACCAGAATCTCCATGTTCTGACAGAGTGACAGTGTGGTTAGAAATGTTCTGACAGCATTGTTATATATTTACATTATATATACCTATATTGGCGCAGTCATGTCTGCTGGTGATAGAAGGAGACCCAACGGGAGTTACCGGGTGAAAATAGAAAATAAGATCTTATTACCTCCTCTGCTGCCAGTTCCAGCAATGTCTTCTCTCTACTTCCTCCCAGTTCACCTCTCACCCGGTACTTCCTTATTTATACCTGACATCACTTCCTGTCTCTATGGTAGAAGTGTGATCGCCATCTTATGGAGCTCAGAGGAACTGCAGCCCCAAGAAACGACTCATGGCGTAAACACGGCCTTGTTCTGTGTGTATGTACTGTATACAGCATATACCTTATAGGTGGGGTCATCTCCACTCCCTATTGGGACGCCTGTCTTTACACACACATAAACTTTAATGGCATCCCAGTCTTAGTCCGTAGGATTCAATATTGAGTTGGCCCCGCCCTTTGCAGCTATAACAGCTTCAACTCTTTTGGGAAGGCCGTCCACAAGGTTTAGGACGGTGTCCATGGGAATGTTTGATCATTCTCCCAGAAGAGCATATATGAGGTCAGTCATTGATGTTGAACGAGAAGGCCTGGCTCGCAGTCTACGCTCTAATTCATCCCAAAGGTGTTCTATCGGGTTGAAGTCAGGACTCTGTGCAGGCCAGTCAAGTTCCTCCATCCCAACCTTGCTCATCTACACTATATTGCCAAATATATTGGGCCACCCCTCCAAATCATTTGGTGGAGGGAGGATTATGGTTGTTTTTCAGGGGTTGGGTTTGGCCATAGTTCCAGTGAAGGGAACTCTTAAGGCGTCAGCCATAACACCCAACTTTGAGATGGAAATGAGGGACACCTATCAGCAAAAGTATGCAGGCATAGAACACACCCCCTTGCCACGCCCCCTTAACGGAAAATTATACAAAAAACAAGATTGGTTAAACCCACACGTGTTTTTTTTTACCACTACTATTCCTTTATATTGACTTTTGGAATTTACAAATGCAGCAATTTAGAAGTCAGATGAAAAGTTTAGCGCTGAAAAACACTTTTTGAAGGATAAAAAGTGCATTTTATATACATCTGTATAGATCAGACCAGAATGAGGGACAAATGAGGAGGAAAGAGGGACAGAGGAACATTGCTCCAAATCAGGGACAGTCCCTCGAAATCAGCGACAGTTGTGAGCTATGCGTCAGGCCGTCAGCATACCAAGACATTTTGGACAATTTCATGCTCCCAATTTTCCAGCTCAAATTCTCTCGATCCCCAAATCTCCCCTCCTAGCACAAATCCTCTATCCCTCAAATTTCCCCTCTGAGTATAAATCCTCTCCCCCCCCTCATGTCCCCCTCTTCCAGCACAAATGCCCCCCAAATCCCCTCTCCTAGCACTAATTCTGCCCCTCAAATTTCTCCTCCTAGCACAAATCCCCCCCCCCCAATCATCCTTATGCCCCGTACCAGTGGCAGCTGGTGCTTAAATTTTTTTTTGGGGGGGGGGGGGGGTGGTGCAAACAAACGGAAAAAAAAAATCACATCAATTGCAGCCTCACTGTGCCCATTAGACGCAGCTACTGTGCCCATCAATTGCCACCATGGTGCCCATCAAACTTAGCCACTGTGCCCATCAAACTTAGCCACGGTGCCCATCAAACTTAGCCACTGTGCCCATTAATTGTCGCCACTGTGCCCATCAATTGTCGCCACTGTGCCCATCAATCGTCACCACTGTGCCATCAATTGTCGCCACTGTGCCATGCAATCAATTGTCGCCACTGTGCCATCAATTGTCGCCACTGTGCCATGCCATCGAATGCAGCCACTGTGCCATGCCATCAAACGCAGCCACTGTGCCATCAATTGTCGCCACTGTGCCCATCGATTGTCACCACTGTGCCATGCCATCAATTGTCGCCTCTGTGCCATGCCATCAATTGTCGCCACTGTGCCATGCCATCAATTGTTGCCACTGTGCCATGCCATCAATTGTTGCCACTGTGCCATGCCATCAATTGTCGCCACTGTGCCATGCCATCAATTGTCGCCACTGTGCCATGCCATTAATTGTTGCCACTGTGCCATGCCATCAATTGTCGCCACTGTGCCATGCCATCAATTGTCGCCACTGTGCCCATCAATTGCTGCCAGTTTGCCCCCTCAAAAACCGCCAGTATATCCCGTAAACTGCTCACAGATTTCCCCCTCAAATACCACCAGATTGCCCCTGCCCCCCCCCCCCCCCCTCTGTCCAGCATGTATCTTTCTCGGGTCAGCCATCCTGCCTCCACGATCCCTCAATGTCCTCTCCTGCCCTCGATTTCGCTTCAGCCAATCAGGTTACCTTTATTTTTTAGCTTAGGTTATTTTTGTATATCAAACTGCTTTTATATTTCTTGCTCAAGATGGCCGCTAGCAGCACCCCCTCCCATCGAGTGAAAAATGTGTAACTAAGATGGCCCCTCCATCCAGGACTACACCCAAGATGATGACACCGAGATCCTGGAGGAAGTTCACCTTGCATGGACATGACCAATCAGAAGCTACAAGTATCTAGATAACGCTATACTAATGATACACTCCTTCACAGCACTAGTCGCTCACCTATATAACCCTGTGTAGCACTACCCCCGTAGGAGCTGCTGGTTAGTTTTGGGCCTTGTACGTTACCTCTTTCCTCGTCGTCTAGGGGTTGAGAGTCTGTAAAAAGTTCAATGTCCACAAGTTATAGCTCTTTTTCTTTTATTTTCAAACAACTTGTAGAAGTAGAGGGATGAAGGATCAGGGGAAGGTTCAGGCGCACAAGGCAGATCACTGGGGAATTGCTAAACTTCAAAGTCACACTCACCACTTTCTCTTAAGTGGCTATTGTTCACCCGGATAGGCCCCTCTTACCTGACCTAGCAGCCGGGATGATGCACAGACAATAATAATCTCAGTCTCTGCCACAGACTAATTGCAAGTTCAGATGAGGGATTCCGGAATCCTCTACCACAGGATTTGGTACCTGGAGATCCAGCCTTAGGCCCCGTACACACGAGGAGACATGTCCGATAAAAACGGTCCGCGGACCGTTTTCATCAGACATGTCTCCTGGGAGCTTTTAGTCTGATGTGTGTACACACCATCAGACCAAAATCCCCGCGGACAGAGAACGCGGTGACGTAGAAGACACAGACGTTCTCAAACCACGGAAGTGCAATGCTTCCACGCATGTGTCAAATCAATTCGACACATGCGCGGGATTTCGGGACGCTGGTTACACGTCATAACCAGCGGACATGTCCGATTAGGTGTACTAACCATGGGACATGTCCGACGGACAAGTTTCTTAGCTTGCTAAGAAACTTTTGTCCGCTGGAAACCTGTCCGCGGACCAGTTTCAGCGGACATGTTCGACCGTGTGTACGCGGCCTGACAGTTCTAGAGCCTTTAAGAAAACCCGACACACTGCAAGGTATTGAAGGCTACGGTGCATCCTTCAATAAGTTACCAGGCCTCCCTTAAAGTACCAGCCTCCGGCTCGGTCCTTTCTGGGACAGGTCCTCACCTGGCTTCCTCCATTGAGTGGCTCCCTCCTACGGGACAGACAGCACAGGATCATCACAAAAGCGTAGGCCCCAGTCAGGATAACTGGGCCTACCAGGCAGAAATGCAGCCTCGGACCAGCATGGTCCCGAGGCCAAAAATCTGGGATCCTGTGCTGTCTGTCCCGCCAGGAGGGCCACGAGGCGAAAAGGGCCCCGTAAAATGGCATCTGCCCCTTAAGTATCCTTCCCCAGCATGCCCAGCGGGAAGACCACTCCCACTGTTCCTGAGGAAAGACACCCAATACACCATGGCTTGCCTTAGTTTCAACATTGGCCTGTGGTGGTATTGCCACCTACAGGCAAACATAGGGAAATCTCTCCAAGCACAGCCATAGCCAGAACAGAGGCTGATTAATTAAAAACAGGCCGGTATTATTTCATTTAGTTAGCTTTTTCTAGCCAGGTGGTAATCTAACTCGAGTGTCTCTAACAGATCCTCCTCAGCTGCTGGAATACCTGTAAAAAATTCTTAAAAAAAGGTGTCTTTCAAGTTTATATTTATATATCCCTAAGATATACAGTACACATAAACACACAGGACAAGGCCGTGTTACCACTACGAGATGTTTCTCGGGGGTGCAGTTCCTCTGCACTCCACAAGATGGTAATCTCACTTCTACCCAGAAAGGAAGTCTCTATGGAAAACAGGAAGTGATGTCAGCTACAGACAGGAAGTGATTTCAGGTATAAATAGGACGTTCCTGGTGAGAGGTGAGTCGGGAGGAAGTACAGAGGCGATGTTGCTGGAAGTGGCAGCAGAGGAGGTAATAAGATCTTATTTTCTATTTACACCCAGTAACCCCCGTCATGTCCGTCCTCTTCCTCCATAGTCACTGTGTAGTCTTTTATCTCCGGCAGATGATGATACACACATATATAGTGCGGAAACCTAGATGAACCCCTTCAGGGTCAAAACATTCCCCAACTTATGGGGCTGGTATGTTGTCTTCATTTTGGAGACGAGTCACCTTATCACCTTAGCAGTCTCTTGTAACGAGGGATGAGATTTGGAGTCGGGTTGTACTGAAACTTGACCCCCCAATTTCCAGGATTCGAGTTCCGAGATCAGCCAATAATGGTGGAGGAGGTGGATAACCCCGCCCCTCACTATAAGAAGGGATCCAAGCTCATTATGAATTTTTCCAAATGTTTTTGGTTCTCTTCGAAACACGAACTCCGGGGATCCACCTTGAATCCAAGGTCAAGGCAAACCTTGATCGAATTTCTTTAAATCCCCTGCATTGATCTGATCCTATTAATGAGCGTTTCCTGTCTGTTCACTATCACCAGATCCAACACAACATTACTACGGATGATCCCACACCCCTCTGGGCTTGGGGACATACCTGGTCAAGCCTGTAGCTTCTGACTTCACATTTAGGCCTATCGGTGCTTCATAGAAACATGGATATCGCCACTCAAAGCACCAAACAGGCAGCCAGGACAAAGGGTTTGCAGGGGACAAGAGACGCAACAAACACGTAAGTAATCCAATTTACATGCTCTAATTCCCACTTGAGGAAGCCTGCTTATTATCCACATCCTAATATTGTACAACCAATACAGTCCAGATAAATCTCTACTATTCCTCTACAGAGAAACCAGCATGGATCACCTGACCATATCAATCAGGATGGAGGAGGACCGGAGTCACATGACTGAGAGGATATTAAACCTTACCCTGGAGATCATCTACCTGCTGACCGGAGAGGTGAGGAGGATTCTGGGAGGTCACATGACGTCACTCTTATCTCTATTAATAATACACAGACCTGACCGGAGAGGTGAGGAGGATTCTGGGATTCTAACATGATCTTCTTATTGGTTCCTCAATACAGAGTTTTCCTCCTCTGAAGTCAGGCGATCATATGACCATCACAGTGCCTCCATGTGACTCCAAAAAACCAGAGAGAAATAAAATGGAGAAGATTCTAGAAGTCACCAGCAAGATCACTAAGCTGCTGACAGGAGAGGTGAGCAGTGATGGGAATTCTGGGAAATTCTCCATGGAGGAGAGAAACAATTTAGAAGGACACAAGGATCTCTACAAGGACGTCATGATGGACAATCAGCCGCCCCTCACATCACCGGGTAAGAGGAGACTTTATTGTAAAGGAGAGAGCAGTACGGAGGCTCCACCTAGATCCCCCATCATCTGATAAACACATAGAAACAATGTATTCAGTCAGTGTGTGTGTTTCCTACAGATGGATCCAGTAATGGGAACCCACCAGACAGATGTCCCCGTCCTCTGTATTCCCGGGATTCCACACAGGAAGGTCACACCATCCCCCACCATCATCAGGTAGATGAGGAACAATCACTGATAGTATCATTAGGATCTGTACATTATCTGCATTGTTACCATTGATGTCATTTTTATTATATATTCAGAGCGGAAACCTGAGAGATCCTAAAGTTGAGGTTAAAGAAGAGATAAAAGAGGAGGATGAGGAATTTGGTGTGATGGAGCACGTTTCTGAAGGACACAAGAATCTCTACAAGTACATCATGCTGGAGTCACCTAATACCAGGAACCCACCAGAGAGATGTCCCCGTCCTCTGTATTCCCGGGATTCCACACAGGAAGATCACACCATCCCCCACCATCATCAGGTAGGTGGAGTTGAGGGTCGGGAACATAAAGTGATTGAACACTCTGACATGTGGAGATGATGTGTGGACTCTACAAGATGATATTTTCTATGTGATCTCACATCATAAATACTTCTATGTTACAGATGTTATTTTCTGCCATTCTGTTGGTTTAGGGTGAAGATCTGATTATCGTAAAAGTTGAGGGTGACGTAGAAGAGACGTATATGAGGGATGATCAGCAATATACGGAGGAGGGATCTTCTACAAAGAAAAGCAAAAGTGAGCCATCGTATATTCTTCTCTTATCTTCGCTCTGTTACAGCTCACTGCCTAGGCCCATGGTTACTTGTTCTATGGTAAAGGGTCTGAACTTTAAACCACTTGTTTATCAGAGGCAGGGCTGGACTGGGACAAAAAATTGGCCCTGGACTTCATCCAGACCGGCCCACTTTAATTTTGCAAACACGCACAAAAACGGTATACAGTGGAACCTCGGATTGCGAGTAACGCGGTTAACAAGCATTTCGCAATACGAGCGCTGTATTTCTAAAAGTCCTAACTCGGTTTGCGAGTGTTGTCTCATAAAACAAGCAGGATTCAGGCCAAATCGGTGGGGGGTGCCGGAGCCAAACGGCGCCGATGGTCGCCGTTCAGAAAGGCCCGAGGACAGTTTGGCTGACCTCGGCAAGGCTCGTGAACGGAGTCTTTCCGAGGTCAGCTGAACTGTCCTCGGGCCTTTCCGCCCGTTTTCCCAGGGCCACTCCGGCGCCCCCTCCGGCTCTGGCCACATGCGGTATTGCATGCCATTGAAGTCAATGCGGAACAAATTATTTTCGTTTCCATTGACTTCAATGGGGAAATTCGCTTTGATATGCGAGTACTTTGGATTACAAGCATTCTCCTGGAACGGATTATACTCGTAATCCGAGGTTCCACTGTAGATAGTATCTGTCAAAGGTGGGTACATTTTTTTTTTTTTTCTTCTATCTTCTCATGTGACAACACTGAAGAAATAACACTTTGCTACAATGTTGTGTAGTGAGTGTACAACTTGTATAACAGTGGACGTTGCTTCCGCCCTGCAATGATATGGAGATGGGTGGGGGCCATCTTCCCCTCACTCGTCTCCATACCCAGGCAGGGCTCCGGTAAGCGGCAGAGGGCTTTGTCCTGGGGTGGGTTACTAATGGAGAGGGTGCTATGTCCTGGGGGATCTCTACTAATGGAGGGGGTGCTCTGTCCTGGGGGGGGGGGGGTCTTTACTAATGGAGGGGATGCTTTGTTTTGGGGGTCTTTACCAATGGAGGGGGATGCTTTGTCCTGAGGGGGTCTGTACTAATGGAGGGGGAGTTTGTCCTGGGGGGAGTTTACTAGTAGAGGGGGGTGCTTTGTCCTGGGGGTCTGTACTAATGAAGGGGGTCTTTACTAATGGGGGGGGGTGCTTTGTCCTAGGGGGGTTACAAATGGAGAGGGTGCTATGTCCTGGGGGGTCTCTATTAATGGAGGGGATGCTTTGTCCTGGGGGGGTCTGTACTAATGGAGGGCGGTTTATACTTAGTGGAGGGGGATCTACTGAAGGGCGACTATAGTTGGTGGAGGTGGGGTGACGCCATGTTTTACCACACCAGGTGACACCAACCCTAGTGTTGCCACTGGTAAATAGCACGCCCCTCCCAGCCCTCATTGGTTCCTGCTCTTCTGACAAGGCTGTGTAAATGTAGAAGTGATCTGGGAGGAGGACCAAAGATTCTTTGATGAGGGGAAGAGTCCCAGCTGGTTGGGACCTCCACAGAGAACATCTCCTCACTCATATCTACCTGATCCAGATGGAATCTTGATGGAAGTGAACTAACCCTCTCAGATCTATTGATGATGTTTTTCTATTTTTCCAGGACACGCCATGGAGAAACCCTCAAAGGATCGTCTCACTTTATCTCCAGGTTGTAAAATGGAAGATGAGGACATCACAGGAGAAAAGACAACGACCTCAAACGTGGATGGTGGACTTCCCATTGTGGGTAGACCATCTGGATCCTCTGACCAGCCTCGTACTGACTGGAATAATTGTGGAATTCGGGGGGATGAGAATTTTTCCTGTCCTAAATGTGGGGAAAGTTTTTACTCCGAATTAAGCCTTTCTATACATCAGAGATCTCACAGTCCTGAGAAGAAGCAGTATTTCTGCCCCGAGTGCGGGAAATGTTTTTCAAAGAACTCCCATCTAATCTCGCATCAGAGATTGCACACGGGTGAGAAGCCGTATTCCTGTTCGGAGTGCGGAAAGAGTTTTTCCCATAAATCCAATCTAACGTCACATCATAGATTGCACACGGGTGAGAAGCCCTTCACCTGCAATGTGTGTTGGAAAAGTTATACGCGGAAAACCGAGCTCGCTATACATCAGCGGACCCACACGGGGCAGAGTCCGTTCCCCTGCCCTGAGTGCGGGAAATGTTATGTCCGGAGATCAGATCTTATCACGCATCGTAGATCGCACACGGGGGAGTTGCCGTATTCCTGCTCCGAGTGCGGGAAACTTTATGCCCGGAAATCCAAACTTGCTGTGCACCAGAGATCTCACACAGGGGTGAAGCCGTATGCCTGCACCGAGTGCGGGAAAAGTTATTCACTGAAATCAGATCTTCTTATACACCAAGTTTCTCACACTGGGGAGAAGGCGAATTGAGTGCGGGAAATGTTTTTCAGAGAAGTCTGGTCTTACCAAGCATTAGAAAACCCACACAATCCTCGAGGTGTATTGCTGTCCAGAGAGCAAGAAATGTCTTCTATACAGTGACTTGGAAAAAGTATTCACACCCCTTGAAATTTCCCACATTTTGTCATGTTACAACCAAAAATAAATAATAAATGTATTTTATTGTGATTTTATATGATAGACCAACACAAAGTGGCGCATAATTGTGAAGTGGAAGAGGTTCGGATCCCGGTCTCGGCTACATGTGAATTGAGTTTGTTGGTCTCAGCCCGGCTCCCGGTGGGTGTGCTATGCGAGGTAAGCCTGCGCTTAGTACGCCCACCCCCTCCCACAAAAACCACCACACTTACACGCACTCAAAATTGAGTTAACATGCACGCACTTTGACCACGCGGTCTCTAAAAAGAGAGGCGAAGGACTAACGGGGCTGGTTGAGCGGGCTAGATCCTCTCACTCCCTTGTAGGGAGTCCCTCTGCCCCGTTGGGCTTCAAAGTGGAGCAGGTAGGGCGGGCTGTGTGGGAGGACCCCCTCACACACCCACCATTGCCACCCGGGGCATGGAGAAAGGTGGCAAATTGCCTCTGGGGGAGGCCTGCCTACTCCCAACTCCTGCAGTCCGGCTCCTCTCTCGAGTACACGTACAAAATACACTTAAAAAAAAAAGCATAAAAAAAATTGTGAAGTGGAAGGAAAATGATACAAATATGTGAAAAGTGGGGGGGGGGATTTGTATGGCGCCCCCTTTACTCTGATACCCCTAACTAAAATCTAGTGGAACCAATTGCCTTCAGAAGTCACCTAATTAGTAAATAGTGTCCACCTGTGTGTCATTTAATCTCAGTATAAATATAGCTGTTCTGTGAAGCCCTCCGAGGTTTGTGTAGCACAGGTCTACTCAGGGTTCGATAAACCCCGGGCGCCAGGTCGCAATTGCGACTAGAATTAGCGACCTGGGGTGGAACAGCTGGGTGATCGTGTCGGGCTGCGACGAACGGTAATTGAGGCCGCGGCTTTGCGGCCAACTGCAGGCCTATGCTTCCTTCTGTCATCATCTTGTGGTGGCCGTTGGTATAACAAGACAACCAGCAATGCTAATGGAGCTTCCCCTGTCTGTTTTCACTGCCATCTCCTTCCCTCTAATTAGAACCCCCAAACATTATATATATATATATATATATATATATATATATATATATATATATATATATATATATAATTAAAAAATTATATAACACCCTAGGGAATAATATGGCGGTCGTTGCAATACTTTCTGTCACCGTATTTGCGCAGCGGTCTTACAAGCGTCATCCCGGAAGAGGAAACAGCGGTAGTAGTTGGAACAATCATCAATTCCCGACTCAACTACACAAACTCCCTCTACCTCGGACTCCCCAAATACCAGATTTCTTGTCTACAAGTCGTCCAGAACACGGCAGCCAGACTGGTAACAGGTAAAAAAAAACTGGGAATCAATCACTCCGTCCCTGAGGACCCTCCATTGGCTAGCCGTAAAGGATCGGGTCACATTCGAGACCCTCTGCCTCACTCACAAATGCACAGAAGGAAACGCTCCTTAATACTTATGCGAGAAAACACCAACACCAGCCAAACCTCTACATCCCAGTCCTCTCAGACATTCCTCCCAGTCCTCCTGACTTAGTGTTGCCACCTGTCCAAAATTCACCCGGACAGTTCGGGTTTTGAATTATGTGCCCGGGTTTCACTCCACCACTGACGGCGGCTGTTTGAGGGCAGGTTTGGCATCACTGAAGGGTGGGGTGATAATGTCATCAAGAGCAATTTGGCCACACCCACTTTCACGCTCTGTGCGCTACATTACTACTCTCCTTGGGGCACCCAAATGTGTCCCAGGATTTTTATAGACCTATAGTGTTTACTTAAAAAAGAAAATTGCCTTGTGCCGTAAAAGTGTTCGGGTTTGCCTTGAAGTAAAGGTGGCAACCCTAGACCTGACTGTGTGTCACTCACCGGCCCTCTTGGCTGTTCGTGTTGCTTGTGTTCTCCCGCTGTCCTATCCTTGCTCCCACTGTCTCTTGGCCAAGACACCACCGTGGTTTTGGGAAGGTCCCATCTGCACACAAGCCCAAGGTCCCCCCCCCCACTGGGGAGCTCCCTCAAAGGCCACAACAGCCTAACACTCCATCTCCAGCTTCCACCCGAAACTCTCCTGCCTGGCTGGGCTGACTGAGTATTTGAGGGGGCCTGCCACCTGCCAACCCAAGTTGGGGATTGGTCAGGGCCCTCAGAATACTCCAGGCAGCTCCACCTTACTACTCCTCCAATTTTTCTAGAAGGTTCAGTACATTCTAGAATTAGGGGGGAGGTCTCAGTGATGCTGCCTGATAGTCATCCAGTTCTCCCTGGATCTCATCCCATCCCAGGAAAAAACAAAAGCAAAAGAGCAGTGTAGGGTTGGGTTTGCGGCTTGCAGTCTCACCAGAAGAGATGGTTCTGCCAGCTGGACAACCTGTCGTGGTCGGAGGTAGAGGGGAAGCTGTCGCCAGTAAGGGACTATCTGCCTTATTACCAGGGACCACAGTGAGTAACTGAAGCAAGTACCAGAGCAGCATTCTCACCAGATGATGGTGAAGAATTGGGAACTTTCAGCAGGAGTCAAGCCAGGGACCAAGCCAGCGGAGGTGATGCTTGCCGAGCAGCCTTGTGTGTCAAGCCAGGGACTGAGCAGACCAGCATGGGTGAAGCTTGAGAAGTATCGGGAGTGCCAAGCTAGCAACCCTACTGGCGCCCAACAACTTTGACAACTATACACCCACCATGACTCACAACCCACCACATACAAAAGGATGTCAGCTATCCCTGGCCCTGGAGGTTCTCATTAGATCAAAGGAGGCCTGGGACCTATATGCGATGCATACTAGCTTATTATGCCTTTGTCTTGCAGGTTTTTATTTTTTGGGAGTTTACAACCACTTTAATTTGCCACAGAACCTCTGTAATTAATATGTGTTTTGTTTTCAAGGGATGAGGTCACAACAACCCTAGTTTTGCAGCATCAGGGACACTTGGCAAAAATTACAAGACCGTGTTCAAACTACGAGATGTTTCTCGGGGGGGGGCTGCAGTTCCTCTGACTTCCACAAGGTGGTGATCTCATGTCTACCCAGACAGGAAGTCTCTATGGAAGACAGGAAGTGATGTCAGGTACAGACAGGAAGTTCCGGGTGAGAGGTGAGTCGGGAGGAAGTAGAGAGGAGACATTGCTGGAACTGGCAATAGAGGAGGTAATAAGATATTATTTATCATAGCTCTCGTCTCTGTCCCTCTTTTCCCTCACATAGGATGCATGGAGGGTGGAATTATATTTTAGGGGGGCAGTTTTCGACAGGGCAAAGCTTAGCCTGAATTTGGTTTTACGCTACACTCGCTCAAGAGCACATCTACGTCTTTTGAGAGTTCTGTTGTCGTCGCCGGGGTGGGCTTAAAGCAGAACTTCACTCTCTTAATCAACATGAACTATTTTATAATCCTTATGCTGCTATCATTAGTGAATAGATAGGAAAGTAGATTGTATTTACTCTTTTGAAACCGTTTCATTTACTTCCTGGTTTCTGGACTAGGCCAATATGATGTTATTCATCCCAGGAGTCTTCATGGATGGAGGGGCTTCCTCAGCTAACCACACCCTCCTGCCTGCATGCCTGAGCTAAGGGCAGATGGATTTCAAGAAGTAAATGCTACCAGAATCATCTGCCCTTACGTAAGGTGGCTGCAGAAATAAATGCCAGGGGGGAAGGGTGACTAGGGCTTAAAATTGCGCTAAAATAAAACCAAAAACTTAACTTTTTTTTTCTATTTAGAAGGAGCGCCGCAACATGAATGAGAGGATTCCTCGCCATGATCAGGTGCATAATTAGCAATTATTGGTAGTTTATAATATATATATATAATAGGGTTGTCCCGATACCACTTTTTTAGGACTGAGTACAAGTACCGATACTTTTTTCCAAGTACTCACCGATACCGAATACCAATACTTTTTTTTAAATGTGTCCCCAAATGCAGCCATGTCCCCCCCCATATCCAGCCATGTCCCCCCCCAGATGCAGCCATGTCCCCCCACAGATGCAGCCATGTCTGCCCCCATATCCACCCATGTCTCCCCGTATGCAGCCATGTCCCCCCCCCCATATCCAGCCATGTCCCCCCCCCATATCCAGCCATGTCCCCCCCCCCATATCCAGCCATGTCCCCCCCCCCATATGCAGCCATGTCTCCCCCCATATGCAGCCATGTCTCCCCCCATATGCAGCCATGTCTCCCCCCATATGCAGCCATGTCTCCCCCCATATGCAGCCATGTCTCCCCCATATCCAGCCATGTCCCCCCCATATGCAGCCATGTCCCCCCATATGCAGCCATGTCTCCCCCCATATCCAGCCATGTCCCCCCATATGCAGCCATGTCTCCCCCCCCATATCCAGCCATGTCCCCCATATGCAGCCATGTCTCCCCCCATATCCCCCATATGCAGCCATGTCTCCCCCCATATCCAGCCATGTCCCTCATATGCAGCCATGTCTCCCCCCATATCCAGTCATGTCCCCCTTACCTGCATCCCGCTGCCGCCGACTGGTTAATACGCGCAGGGAACATTACAGCTTTCATTTGAATAGCTGTAATGATTCGCGCCGCGCTGTGTATAGACACTCCCCCTTGCTCGGGATTGGACAGTTCACCCGAGCAAGGGGGAGTGTCTATACGAGGCGCGGTGGGAAACACTACAGCTATTCAAATGAAAGCTGTAATGTTCCCTGCGCGTATTAAGCAGTCGGTGGCAGCGGGAATGCGGCGGGATGCGGCGTAACGGTGGCGGGATGCGGCGGGGGGGAGTATTCAATTTCGGTATCGGGGGTATTTGCGGGAGTACGAGTACTCCGGCAAATACTCGGAATCGATACCGATACTAGTATCGGTATCGGGACAACCCTAATATATAAATATAGATATATGCAACTTTGGTATAATTTATTTCTTATATATTTAGAGTGGAAGCCTCGGGGATGATAACATTGGTATTAAAGAGGAGTATAAAGAGGAGGAAGAGGAGTATGGAGTGATAGAGGAGTTATCAGAACAACACAAGGATCTCTACAAGGACGTCATGATGGAGAATCAGCCGCCCCTCACATCACCGGGTAAGAGGAGACTTTATTGTAAAGGAGAGAGCAGTACGGAGGCTCCACCTAGATCCCCCATCATCTGATAAACACATAGAAACAATGTATTCAGTCAGTGTGTGTGTTTCCTACAGATGGATCCAGTAATGGGAACCCACCAGAGAGATGTCCCCGTCCTCTGTATTCCCGGGATTCCACACAGGAAGGTCACACCATCCCCCACCATCATCAGGTAGATGAGGAACAATCACTGATAGTATCATTAGGATCTGTACATTATCTGCATTGTTACCATTGATGTCATTTTTATTCTATATTCAGAGTGGAAACCTGAGAGATCCTAAAGTTGAGGTTAAAGAAGAGATAAAAGAGGAGGATGATGAGGATGGGGTGATGGAGGAAGAACACAAAGATCTGTACCAGGACACCATGGTGGAGTCATCCAGCTACAGAAACCCACCAGAGAGATGTCCCCGTCCTCTGTATTCCCGGGATTCCACACAGGTAGGTCACACCATACCTCACCATGATTATTGACATGTACTGGTTATATAAAAGCTTGTTATAACGAATGTCTTATATATTCAGAGTGGAATCCTCGGGGATGATAATGTTGTCGTTAAAAAAGAGTTTAAAGAGGAGGATGAGGAGTATGGAGTGATAGAGGAGTTTTCTGAGGGCCACACGGATTTCTACAAGCACGTCAAGATGGATCCAACTAGTAACAAAAACCCACCAGAGAGATGTCCCCGACCTCTGTATTCCCGGGATTCCACACAGGAAGGTCACACCATCCCTCACCATCATCAGGTAGATGAGGAACAATCACTGATAGTATCATTAGGATCTGTACATTATCTGCATTGTTACCATTGATGTCATTTTTATTCTATATTCAGAGTGGAAACCTGACTGATTCTAAAGTTGAGGTTAAAGAAGAGATAACAGAGGAGGATGAGGATTATGGAGTGATGAAGCATCTTTCTGAAGGACACAAGGAATTTTACAAGGACATCATGATGGAGCCACCAAGTAAGAGAAACCAACCAGAGAGATGTCCCCGTCCTCTGTATTCCCGGGATTCCACACAGGAAGGTCACACCATCCCCCACCATCATCAGGTAGGTGGAGTTGAGGGTCGGGAACATAAAGTGATTGAACACTCTGACATGTGGAGATGATGTGTGGACTCTACAAGATGATATTTTCTATGTGATCTCACATCATAAATACTTCTATGTTACAGATGTTATTTTCTGCCATTCTGTTGGTTTAGGGTGAAGATCTGATGATCATGAAAGTTGAGTGTGACGTAGAAGAGACGTATGTGAGGGATGATCAGCAATATACGGAGGAGGCTGGAATGACGAGGACATTCATAGAGGAGGACACTTCTACAGAGATCAGCACAGGTGACCCATAATATATTCTTCTCTTATCTCTGCTCTGTTACTGCACACTGATTGGTCCAGAGTAGGACGGGAGCTGAGTGATATCAGCCAATGATAGGTTGATAATGGTCCCCTCCCTGTTCTGATACCCGTCCTGGGGTTCAGCTGGCAGTATTAGGTTGTGTGTCACTCCTAGTTACAGTAGCACAGATATGATAACACAGATTGAGCCTTTGCCCCTCTTGTCTATCAGAGATCACATGCCCCAGTGCCTAGGCTTGTGGTTGTGTAAAGAGCACGCCCCTCCCAGTCCCCATTGGTTCCTGCTCTTCTGACCAGGCTGTGTAAATGTAGAAGTGATCTGGGAGGAGGACCAAAGGTTCTTTGATGGGGGGAAGTGTCCCAGCTGGTTGGGACCTCCACATAGAACATCTCCTCACTTATATCTACCTGATCCAGATGGAATCTTGATGGAAGAGAACTAACCCTCTCATATCTATTGATGATGTTTTTCTATTTTTCCAGGACACGCCATGGAGAAACCCTCAAAGGATCGTCTCACTTTATCTCCAGCTTGTAAAATGGAAGACGAGGACATCACAGGAGATTGTGGAGGAGAAAAGACAATAAGCTCCACTATGGATGGAGGACTTCACAGTGTGGATAGACCATCGGATCCCACTAACGAACCTCATTTTCTGAGGGATGATGCTGGAAGTCCTCATATTTCAGTACTTATCATACATGACAAATCTCACGCAGAAGAGAAGCCATATTCCTGCCCTGACTGCGGTAAATGTTTTTCACGAAAGTCCCATGTTTCTTTACATCAGAGATTGCACACGGGTGAGAAGCCGCATTCCTGTCCTGAGTGTGGAAAATGTTTTTCATTAAAGTCCAATCTTGCCCAACATCAGAGACTACACACGGGAGAGAAGTTGTATTCCTGCCCTGAGTGTGGGAAATGTTTTTCACAGAGGTCTCATCTTTCCATACATCAGAGGTCTCACACGGGCGAGAAACCTTATGTTTGCCCTGAGTGTGGGAAGTGTTTTCCACAGAACTCAGCCCTTGTTAAGCACCAAAGAACTCACACGGGGGAGAAGCCATTTTCCTGCCTTGAGTGCGGGAAATGTTTTTCAAGGAAGGGCAATCTTATCACACATCAGAGGACTCACACGGGGGAGAAGCCGTATTCTTGTGCTGAGTGTGGGAAATGTTTTTCATGGGATACCAGTCTTGCTAAACATCAGATATGCCACGTGCGGGAAACTCAGTTTTCCTGTCCTGAGTGCGGTAAATGTTATTCGCGGAAATCAGATCTTGTCAAACACCAAATTTCTCACACAGAGAAACCTTATCCATGCTCTGAGTGCGGGAAAAGTTTTTCATGGAAGTCTGTTCTCACCAAACATCGGAAAACCCACACAACCCTCGAGGTGAATTAGTGTCCTGAGTGTGGGAAATGTTTTCTATATGGATCATATTTTGCCGTACATCAGAGATCTCACACTGGGAAGAAGCTCACCTTGATATACACCTCAGAAAACACGTGGCTGAGCGCTCCTCTGATCTTTATCATGGAAGAAACACTTTATAAGGAAATCGGAGATCACTAAAGACTTCAAAGTTCTGTCTGGCTTCCTCTGCTAGGAGAGAGAAGGAGGGGTGTCACTGCTGGTTGGGTCCCTCTAGGAGAGAGAAGGAGGGGGTGTCACTGCTGGTTGGGTCCCTCTAGGAGAGAGAAGGAGGGGGTGTCACTGCTGGTTGGGTCCCTCTAGGAGAGAGAAGGAGGGGGTGTCACTGCCGGTTGGGTTTCTCTAGGAGAGAGAAGGAGGGGGTGTCACTGCTGGTTGAGTCCCTCTAGGGGAGAGAAGAAGGGGGTGTCACTGCTGGTTGGGTGCCTCTAGGAGAGAGAAGGAGGGGATGTCACTGCTGGTTGGGTCCCTCTAGGAGAGAGAAGGAGGGGGTGTCACTGCTGGTTGGGTCCCTCTAGGAGAGAGAAGGAGGGGGCGTCACTGCTGGTTGGGTCCCTCTAGGAGAGAGAAGGAGGGGGTGTCACTGCTGGTTGGGTCCCTCTAGGAGAGAGAAGAAGGGGTTGTCACTGCTGGTTGGGTCCCTCTAGGAGAGGGAAGGAGGGGGTGTAACTGCTGGTTGGGTCCCTCTAGGAGAGAGAAGGAGGGGTGTCACTGCTGGTTGGGTCCCTCTAGGAGAGAGAAGGAGGGGGTGTCACTGCTGGTTGGGTCCCTCTAGGAGAGAGAAGGAGGGGGTGTCACTGCTGGTTGGGTCCCTCTAGGAGAGGGAAGGAGGGGGTGTAACTGCTGGTTGGGTCCCTCTAGGAGAGAGAAGGAGGGGTGTCACTGCTGGTTGGGTTCCTCTAGGAGAGAGAAGGAGGGGTGTCACTGCTGGTTGGGTTCCTCTAGGAGAGAGAAGGAGGAGGTGTCACTGCTGGTTGGGTCCCTCTAGGAGAGAGAAGGAGGGGGTGTCACTGCCGGTTGGGTTCCTCTAGGAGAGAGAAGGAGGGGGTGTCACTGCAGGTTGGGTCCCTCTAGGAGAGAGAAGGAGAGGGTGTCGCTGCTGGTTGGGTTCCTCTAGGAGAGAGAAGGAGGGGGTGTCACTGCTGGTTGGGTCCCTCTAGGAGAGAGAAGGAGGGGTGTCACTGCTGGTTGGGTCCCTCTAGGAGAGAGAAGGAGGGGGTGTCACTGCTGGTTGGGTCCCTCTAGGAGAGAGAAGGAGGGGCTGTCACTGCTGGTTGGGTCCCTCTAGGAGAGAGAAGGAGGGGGTGTCACTGCTGGTTGGGTTCCTCTAGGAGAGAGAAGGAGGGGGTGTCACTGCTGGTTGGGTTCCTCTAGGAGAGAGAAGGAGGGGGTGTCACTGCTGGTTGGGTCCCTCTAGGAGAGAGAATGAGGGGGTGTCACTGCCAGTTGGGTCCCTCTAGGAGAGAGAAGGAGGGGGTGTCACTGCTGGTCGGGTCCCTCTAGAAGAGAGAAGGAGGGGGTGTCACTGCTGGTTGGGTCCCTCTAGAAGAGAGAAGGAGGGGGTGTCACTGCTGGTTGAGTCCCTCTAGGAGAGAGAAGGAGGGGGTGTCACTGCTGGTTGGGTTTCTCTAGGAGAGAGAAGGAGGGGGTGTCACTGCTGGTTGGGTCCCTCTAGGAGAGAGAAGGAGGGGGTATCACTGCTGGTTGGGTCCCTCTTGGAGAGAGAAGGAGGGGGTGTCACTGCTGGTTGGGTCCCTCTTGGAGAGAGAAGGAGGGGGTGTCACTGCTGGTTGGGTCCCTCTAGAAGAGAGGAGGGGGTGTCACTGCTGGTTGGGTCCCTCTTGGAGAGAGAAGGAGGGGGTGTCACTGCTGGTTGGGTTCCTCTAGAAGAGAGAAGGAGGAGGTATCACTGCTGGTTGGGTTCCTCTAGGAGAGAGAAGGAGGGGGTGTCACTGCTGGTTGGGTTCCTCTAGAAGAGAGAAGGAGGAGGTATCACTGCTGGTTGGGTTCCTCTAGGAGAGAGAAGGAGGGGGTGTCACTGCTGGTTGGGTCCCTCTAGGAGAAAGAAGGAGGGGGTGTCACTGCTGGTTGGGTCCCTCTAGGAGAGAGAAGGAGGGGGTGTCACTGCTGGTTGGGTCCCTCTAGGAGAGAGAAGGAGGGGGTGTCACTGCTGGTTGGGTCCCACTAGGCGATAATTTTTTTTACGGTTAATCAAGGAATTAATAGTTAATTTCCACAGCCCTATTTCCTACTATTGTATAGAGTCTCGGTCACCATCAAGCTGAAATTGTGTTCCTAAATACCAGAAATGAATGTTAATTATAATGGTTGATGTGACTTGTGCAAATTGTGTGTTCGTTAACATGTTAACATGGATAAAAGTTAAACTGAGTGGATTGCGGCTTTTGCCAGAGGAGGAGGGGTTTCGGATATATGGTTTGCAGTTTGAAAATGGAGGACCAGGATTTGGAGAAATGTCCCCCGAGACTAGAAGAAGGAAGGTGAGGAAGGAAAGATGGGAGTGGGACGTGTCTAACTTCCCTGGTGTTTAGGTCAGCATGTGGGTTCAGTAATTGCAGGTGATGATGGGTGCAGTAGTAGGGAGAGGGTAGGAATGAGGGTGATATGTGTATGCCGCGGGTTAGAGAAGAGGGGTAGAGTAAGGATAATTTGAGGATAGAAGACACCGTGAGACACATGTGAGAAGGAAGAGTAGAAGGAGCATGTTAGTGGATAGAGAGTGGGAATCTGATTTCAAAGAAGTTCGGTGTCAAATGCTGGATTGCTTGCCATCTTTCCAGAGCAGAGTTCTTGTGTCCTGTATCTTCATCCAGCTTTAGTTATCCTGCTTTCCTTAAACTGCGGCGGTGAAACTGTGCACCACTCGTGACAGAGCCACTCAGGAAAGCGTCACGGTGTCTGCGCCCTGCCCCTGTCTGCACAAAGATAAAGTGGCCTTGCACCCAAGATCCTCTTTCCCACCTAAGGTGGTGTTTTGGATTCTGAAAGGGTCTGGCAATTCCTCTATTCGTCACCAGCGCAGTGGTGTAGTGGTTAGCACTTTCACCTAGCAGCAAAAAGGGTCGCTGGTTCAAATCGAGTCTTCCTGTCTGGTGCAGTCATTTACCCCGTAGGATCTCGATGCGCTTGGGTTTCCTCCGGGTACTCCAGTTTCCTCCCACACTCCAAAGACATGCTGGTAGGTTAATTGGATCCTGTGCAAATTGGCCCAGTATATATGTGTGTACGACTGTGTGTCCCAAGCATGTCAAGATCCTACGGGGCAACAAGTGTGTTTTCTACTTCTACGTGCACGTATATTTACACTTGAAATTAGACCAGGTGCAGATGATCAAAAACAGACACTCGTCTTATTCCAAAACAATCTGGCGCCCAACGTGGGGCACCAGATTGTTTTGGATTCTGAAAGGGTCTGGCAATTCCTCTATTCGTCACCTGGTACCGGTTCAGACTATATAACACTCTCAAGTTGACGAGGACAAAACAGATAGTAAGATAATGAGAGGATGTGTCTACAGTGCTCGACTGCCAACAAGGTTGCCCCATGACTAAGTCTACGTTTTGGGAGGACGCGCCAGGGGCAACCTTGGTGGCAGTCGGGCACTGTAGACAAATCCTCTCCCTATCTTACTATCTGTTTTGTCCTCGTTAACTTGAGATTGGGATATAGTCTGAGCCGGTACCAGGTGACGAATAGAGGAATTGCCAGACCCTTTCAGAATCCAAAACTATCTGGCGCCCCACGTTGGGCGCCAGGTTGTTTTGGAGTAAGACAAGTGTCTGTTTTGATCATATGCACCTGGTCTAATTTCAAGTGTACCAGGTGAATGAATGACTTGTATAGCGCTACACATGTACACTGAATCGTCTCTAGGCGCTTTTTGCGGCCAGGCTCTTCCTGGCTGGTGCAGTCATTTACCCCGTAGGATCTCAACACGCTTGGGTTTCCTCCAGGTACTCCCGTTTCCTCCCACACTCCAAAGACATGCTGGTAGGTTAATTGGATCCTGTCCAAAATGGCCCAGTATATATGTGTGTACGACTGTGTGTCCCAAGCGTGTCGAGATCCTACGGGGTAAATGACCGCACCAGCCAGGAAGACACTGATGGCAAAAAGCGCCTAGAGGCGATTCAGTTCACATGTGTAGCGCTATACAAGTCAAAACCGATACAAGTGTATGCTCTATCGCAGTTTTTCCCATAGGAAAACTGCCAGGAAAAAGTCCACCGGGAATCCCCGGCGGGAAAAAAGAGAGCAGGTTCTCTTTTTTTTTTTGTCCGGCGGTTTTTGTCAGTTTTCCTGTCAGAAAAACTGAGAGGGAGCATACACACGACCGGGATTCCCGGCCAAAAGCTCTCCTCGTTTTTTGCATCATCCTTTATATCTTACAAAAGAAAATTGCGTTTGAAAACCAGCTGCGCGAATACCGTGAGACATAAAAAAAAATTGCAATGCTTACCATTTTATTCTCTAGGGCAGGGGTGCCCAACCTTTTGAGGAGCGAGGGCCACTTTATCGACTTAGTAACTGGTCGCGGGCCACAATGAGCGTCAGTGGCGTAGCGTGGGTTGTCAGCTCCCGGGGCAAGGCAAGTAATTTGCGCCCCCTAACCTGTGGAGTTTTAGCACTCCCTGAGTCCCTTCCCTTCCTACAATAGTACTGACCAGCCTGATTCCCACACTGACCACTACACTAACCTACCTGACCACTACACTAACCTACCTACCTACCTGATTCCTACACTGACCTACCTGACCACTGCACTAACCTACTTGATTTCTACATTGACCTACCTGACCCCTACACTAACCTACCTGCTTCCTATACTTGCCACTACACTGACCTACCTGTCCACTATCCTGACCACTACAGTACCTGATTTCTACACTGTCCACTACACTACCCACTACACTACACTTACCACTACACTGTCACCTACATTGCACTGACCTCTGCACTGACCACTACACTACACTACACTGACCACTATACTGCACTGACCACTACATTGTCCACTTCACTGCACTGACCACTACACTTATACTGACACCAGACTTTTTTTTATTTATACTGACTCTAACTCTGGCTGGCTGTTCCCTCTCTCCCCAGACTGTATCTACCCCCTCACCTGCAGTTTGTAGCTTTCATCAGTCCGGAGGAGAGGGGGAGCCTGGAGGGAAGTGAAGGCAGTGGTGATCACAATGCGGTGGAGGCGGAGGCGAGATTCCAGGCTGGCCGCGATCACCGATAGGCCAGCCCCACCGCGATCACCGATAGGCCAGCCCCGTGGCCTTGCCGCGATCACCGATAGGCCAGCCCCACCGCACATGACCCCATTCTTCGCACTAATGCCCGGAAATGGTGGGTCGGGAACCCGCGATCTGGGCTTGCCGACCCGCCATCTCACAGCAAAACACAAGGCGGGCCACATCGGAGGGCGCCACGGGCCACATGTGGCCCGCGGGCCAGCGGTTGGGCACCCCTGCTCTAGGGTCTCTGTTAAAAAAAAAAAGACCACACACTATTTTACCAAAAGTATTGGGACACCTTTTGTCTTTATGAACTGATGGACTTATCATTGGAGTCTACTACAGACGTCCTGAGATTTATCAGAAGGGGGAGGAGTCGGCTGTTCCAACAAGTACAAGCCGGTAAAACCAAAACTACGAAGACACAAGATTAAGACTAAAACTAAAACCTACAGGATGGGCCTTATTTGTAGTGTTAGAAAAAGGGAATAAAGGAAAAGAGAAGAACATTTCGTCATACAGATCTGAAGGAAGACTTTTATCAACCAACTTACAAAAAAAATTCTGGATTTTAAGAACATTTTTATTCTTCATTTGTTTCATACTAAAAAAAAAACAAATATGTTAACATCGTGACAAATAGAAAAGCATGCTTCTTCAGGTAAATACGAAACATTACATCCGACAATGTCATATTTTCCACTTTTAGCCAGCAGGTGGCGCTCTCCAAGCAAATGAAGCTAACAGATAACTACTGTGCTGGAATGGTCAGTCCTGCCATGCAGTCTCATCTTTCCTTCTCTTCATCCATAAGCAATACCTAGCTCAGGGGTCTCCAAACTGCGGCCTGGGGGGCCAAATGTGGCCCTTTACTTGCTTTTATTATTATTATACAGGATTTATATGGCGCCAAGAGTCTGTGCAGCGCTTTACATCAGGGAAGACAGTGCAGTCACAATCCAATACAGGAGGGATCAGAGGGCCCGGCTCGTTAGAGCTTACAGTCTAGAATATCTGGATCTTGGGGCATTATCCCCCCACTGTTGCTGGCATTCCTCCCCCTGACACCAATGATGGGACACTATTCTTCCCACTGACACCAATGATGGGACACTATTTCTCCCACTGACACCAATGATGGGACACTATTCCTCCCACTCACACCAATGATGGGACACTATTCTTCCCACTGACACCAATGATGGGACACTATTCCTTCCACTGATACCAATGATGGGACACTATTCCTCCCACTGACACCAATGATGGGACACGATTCCTTCCACTGATACCAATGATGGGACACTATTCCTCCCACTGACACCAATGATGGGACACTATTCTTCCCACTGACACCAATGATGGGACACTATTCCTCTCACTGACACCAATGATGGGACACTATTCCTCCCACTGACACCAATGATGGGACACTATTCCTCCCACTGACACCAATGATGGGACACTATTCCTCCCACTGACACCAGTGATGGGACACTATTCCTCCCGCTGACACCAATGATGGAACACTATTCCTCCCACTGACACCAATGATGGGACACTATTTCTCCCACTGACACCAATGATGGGACACTATTCCTCCCACTGATACCAATGATGGGACACTATTATTCCCACTGACACCAATGATGGGACACTATTCCTCCCACTGACACCAATGATGGGACACTATTCCTCCCACTGACACCAATGATGGGACACTATTCCTCCCACTGACACCAATGATGGGGCACTATTTCTCCCACTGACGGGACACTATTCCTCCCACTGACACCAATGATGGGGCACTATTCCTCCCACTGACACCAATGATGGGACACTATTTCTCCCACTGACACCAATGATGGGACACTATTAGCCGGATTCACAAAGACTTAATCCGACGTATCTTTATATATGCCGCGTAAGTCCATGAATGCGCCGTCGTATCTATGCGCCCAATTCTTGTAATAAGATACGCCTGAATTCTGGCTCCATCCGACCGACGTTAAGTCTCCTACGCCGTGGTATCTTGGGCGCACATTTACGCTGGCCGCTAGGGGCGCTTCCATAGATTTACGCGTCGAATATGTAAATGACCTAGATACGCCGATTCACGAACGTACTTGCGCCCGTCGCAGTAAGCTACGCCGTTTACGTAAGGTGTACGTCCGGCGTAAAGATAAACCACCAAATAGCTGGTCTAAGTCATGTTAGGGTATGGACGTCGGATTTTACGTTGTTTACGCAAGTCGTACGTGAATGTGGCAGGGCGAAGGTTACGTTTACGTCGTTGCCATTGAGCCGTCGTATCTTAGGGCGTAAATTCGACGTGATTCTGAGCATGCGCGCGCATGCGCCGTTCGTTCGGGAATTCATTTACATGGGGTCACGGCTAATTTTAATACAACACGCCCACTACCTTCCTAATTTTAATTAGGCGGGCTTACGCCGGCCCATTTACGCTACGCCGCCGTAACTTAGGGAGCAAGTGCTTTGTGAATATTGTACTTGCCTCCCTATGTTACGTCGGCAAAGCGCATATGAGATTCGCTCCGTCCGCACAGAGATACGCCGATCTCTGTGAATCTGGGCCTATTCCTCCAACTGATGGGACACCATTCCTTCCACTGATACCAATGATGGGACACTATTCCTCCCACTGATGGGACACTATTCCTTCTACTAAAACCAGTGATGGGACACTATTCCTCCCACTGATGGGACACTATTCCTTCCACTGATACCAGTGATGGGACACTATTCCTCCAACTGATGGGACACTATTCCTTCCACTGATACCAGTGATGGGACACTATTCCTCCCACTGATGGGACACCATTCCTTCCACTGATACCAATGACGGGACACTATTCCTCCCACTGATGGGACACTATTCCTTCTACTGATACCAGTGATGGGACACTATTCCTCCCACTGATGGGACACTATTCCTTCTACTGATACCAGTGATGGGACACTATTCCTCCAACTGATGGGACACTATTCCTTCCACTGATACCAGTGATGGGACACTATTCCTCCCACTGATGGGACACTATTCCTTCTAATGATACCAGTGATGGGACACTATTCCTTCCACTGATACCAGTGATGGGACACTATTCCTCCCACTGATACCAATGATGGGACACTATTCCTCCCACCGATACCAATGATGGGACACTATACATTCTACTGATACCAATAATGGGACACTATTTCTCCCACTGATGGGACACAATTCCTCCCACTAACACCAATGGTGGGACACTATTCCTCCCACTAACACCAATGATGGAGCACTATTCCTCCCACTAAAACCAATGATGGAGCACTATTCCTCCCACTGACACCAATGATGGGACACTATTCCTCCCACTGATGGGACACTATTCATTCTACTAATACCAATGATGGGACACTATTCCTCCCACTGACACCAATGATGGGACATTATTCCTCCCACTGGTGGGACACTATTCCTCCCACTGATACCAATTATGGGACACTATTCCTTCCACTGATACCAATAATGGGACAGTATTCCTTCTACTGATACCAATGATGGGACACTATTCCTCCCACTGATGGGACACAATTCTTTCTACTGATACCAATGACGGGACACTATTCTTTCTACTGACACCAATGAGGGACACTATTCCTTCCACTGACATCAGTTATGGGGCACTATTCCTCCCACTGACACTATTGATGGCACACTAATCCTCCCATTGACACCAATGATGGGACAGTATTCGTCCCATGGATACCAATGATGGGGCACTATTACTCCCCATTATGCCCCCAATTATATAGATAATAGGCGAAAAAAAAAAAGCTCATAATCCCAATCGCGTTCTGCGATCCACCAATCAAAATCTCCTCCAGATACCGAAAGCCAACTACAAGTCCAAAGGAGAAAGGAGATTCGCGGTCCAAGGGCCTAGACTATGGAACGCTTTACCAACCAGCATTCGGTTGGAGGAGAACCACTTGGCGTTCAGGAGAAAGATCAAGACTCATCTCTTTTGATACCAAAGGAGACAGGAACAACAAGCGCCCAGAGGCGATTAAGTTCGCATGTGTTGCGCTATATACGTTTTCATTCCATTCATAATACCAATAATGGGGCACAGTTTACTTCCACCGACACCAGGAAATGTTCTTTCCTCCATTGGCCACAGTGCAGCCCCCCTAAAGTCTGACTAGCCCAATGTTTAGAAAGTCTGGAGACCCTTGAACTTGCTCCTCATGATGTCTTCCTTTGAAGGCTCTCCCGAAGATGAGTGAAAATCAAACTACATTTCTAAAATAACGAAATCTGTGTGAAATTGTTGATGTTTGACAAGTTCTGATGATTGTGGGTATCATTTTCCTCAATCAGGGCAGATTTGATTTGTGCTGAAAGCATTTTTCACATTAAGAACGGGAATGTGACTTCTTACCCAGCTGATTCCTCTGATGCGTTTTCAGATTGGCCTTGAGTGAAAAACATCTCCCGCAATCAGGGCATGAGTACGGCTTCTCCCCCGTGTGAGACCTAAGATGTCTGATCAGCTCAGATTTATGGAGAAAATATTTCCCGCACTCAGAACAGATAAGCGCCTTCTCGCCCATGTGCATTCTCTTATGCTTGGAAAGATTGGACTTCTGCGAAAAATATTTCCCGCACTGAAGGCAGGCATACGGCTTCTCCCCCGTGTGGGTTCTGTGATGTCTGAGTAGTTCTGATTTATGGGAAAAACATTTCCCACAATCAGGGCAGAAATATGCCTTATTGCCCGTGTGATTTCTCTCGTGTTTCGTTAGGTTTGATTTGATTGTAAAACGTTTTCCACACACAGAACAGGAATACGGCTTTTCCCCCGTGTGAGATCTCTGATGCCTGATGAACTCCGATCTATATAAAAAGCATTTGCCGCAATCAGAACAGATACGAATCTTATCACTCTTGTGAGGTCTCTTCCGTGACGAATAACTTAATTCAGGGCAAGAATTTTCCCCATATTCAGGATGGGAAAATTCCCCCTCCTCCTTGATTCTGGCCCCACCCCTCACAGTACGACGTTGCTTAGAGTCGGAGGGATTCCACGGTCTATCCACACTGTGAAGTCCTCCATCCATAGTGGAGCTCATTGTCTTTTCTCCTCCACAATCTCCTGTGATGTCCTCATCTTCCATTTTACAACCTGGAGATAAAGTGAGACGATCCTTTGAGGGTTTCTCCATGGCGTGTCCTGGAAAAATAGAAAAACATCATCAATATATCTGAGAGGGTTAGTTCTCTTCCATCAAGATTCCACCTGGATCAGGAAGATATGGGTGAGGAAATGATCTCTGTGGGTGTCCCAACCAGTTGGGACTCTTCCCCCCATCAAAGGTCCTTTGGACCTCCTCCGAGAGAAGACATTGGCTAAAAATACTCAGCTTCCGCCCAATCAGTGTGCAGCAACAAAGCAGAGATAAGAGAAGAATATGTTATGGCTCACCTGTGCTGATCTCCGTAGGAGTGTCCTCCTCTATAGATGTCCTCGTCATTCCATCCTCCTCCATATATTGCGGATCACCCATCACATAAGTCTCTTCTTCTTCCTCTTCAACTTTTATGTTCATCAGATCTTCACCCTAAAGCAACAGAATGGCAGAAAATAACATCTGTAACATAGAAGTATTTATGATGTGAGATCACATAGAAAATATCATCTTGTAGAGTCCACACATCGTCTCCACATGTCAGAGTGTTCAATCACTTTATGTTCCCGACCCTCAACTCCACCTACCTGATGATGGTGGGGGATGGTGTGATCTTCCTGTGTGGATTCCCGGGAATACAGAGGAGGGGGAGATCTCTCTGGTGGGTTCCTCGTATAAGGTGTTTCCATCATGATATCCTTATAGAGATTCTTGTGTACTTCAAAAAGCTCCTTCACCACACCATACTCCTCATCATCCTCTTTATACTCTTCTTTAACAACAATATTATAATCCCAGATGTTTCCAATCTAAATATATAATAAAGAATTTATTGTAACAAACACGCTTGTGTATAAAATAATATCTTCCAATAATTGTCAATCATCTACCTGATAATGGTGGGGGGCGATGTCATCTTCCTGTGTGGAATCCCGGGAATACAGAGGACGGGGACATCTCTCTGGTGGGTTCCTATTACTGGATCCATCTGTAGGAAACACACACACTGACTGAATACATTGTTTCTATGTGTTTATCAGATGATGGGGGATCTAGGTGGATCCTCCGTACTGCTCTCTCCTTTACAATAAAGTCTCCTCTTACCCGGTGATGTGAGGGGCGGCTGATTGTCCATCATGACGTCCTTGTAGAGATCCTTGTGTCCTTCTAAATACTCCCACTCCTCCATGGAGAAATAGACAGTGATATCCTGACACCTTATAGGAACCTGACACACACAATGATACAGTCACCATCCAGACACACCCCTTGTCTGTTACTGGATAATGTCCCAGAATTCCCAGAATCCTCCTCACCTCTCCTGTCAGCAGCTCCATCATCTTCTTGGTGACTTCTAGAATCTTCTCCATGTTGTGTCTCTCAGGTTTTAGGGAGTCACATGGAGGCACTGTGATGGTCATATGATCACCGGACTTCAGAGGAGGAAATCTCTGTATTGGAGAACCAATAGGAATATCATGTTAGAATCCTCCTCACCTCTCCGGTCAGGTCTGTGTTTTATTAATAGAGATAAGAGTGATGTCATGTGACCTCCCAGAATCCTCCTCACCCCTCCGGTCAGGTCTGTGTTTTATTAATAGAGATAAGAGTCATGTCATATGACCTCCCAGAATCCTCCTCACCTCTCCGGTCAGGTCTGTGTTTTATTAATAGAGATAAGAGTGATGTCATGTGACCTCCCAGAATCCTCCTCACCTCTCCGGTCAGCAGGCAGATGATCTCCAGGGTGAGGTTTAGTACCTTCTCAGTCATGTGACTCCAGTCCTCCTCCATCCTCATTCATGGGATCTAGAGAAGGATAGAGGATATATATATATATATTACCGTAAATGTAGCACATAAATGTTTATAGTTCAAACATTAAAAAAATATCTCCAATAGAAAAGTCCATTCAGTGCTGATCCACACAAAGGAGTGTATAAAGGGGTCCGCCACCAAGAAAGAAGGTTCACACCGACCCTTACCACAAAAGATGGACCACTTAATCAAAAGTAGCCAAATGCACTTCATGAGGATACTTTAACTCCAATTTCCCATACATGGGGTATGATTGAGCCCTTGAAACCAAACACGATCCACCTCAAGCAGGAATTCACCACACCAACATACGGGAATGGGCAAAAAAGAAACTTCATTGCGCAGTATTACTCTCATGTCTGTGTCTCAGCCTTAGATATATACAGTATATAAATGGGGAAATGTTCTCACTCTGAATGGGTTAATCTAGGTTTTCACACTATATATGTGTGTATCATCATCTGCTGGAGATAAAAGACGTCACAGTGACTATGGAGGAAGAGGACGGACATGACGGGGTTACTGGGTGTAAATAGAAAATAAGATCTTATTACCTCCTCTGCTGCCACTTCCAGCAATGTCTTCTCTTTTATTGCTCCCAATTCACCTCTCACCCGGAACTTCCTGTCTGTACGTGACATCACTTCCTGTCTTCCATAGAGACGTCCTGTCTGGGTAGAAGCGAGATCACCATCTTGTGGAGCTCAGAGGAACTGCGTCTCGTAGTGTTTTAGACACTCGGCTTTGAGGGTTGTTTCCTGCATTTTCCGAGTTTATTGACGAAAAAATGTATGATAAAAAAAGGGACAAAAACATAACTTGAAAAATTAAATAGGTGTGACAGATCACCAGCTCACCCCTGGTGTGGAGTGGGGGATCCCAGAGTCAAGAAAAGACTAGAAGAAAATTACTAAGGTAAGGGAAGTATAGGGACTCCAAACGGAAACACACAGCGGTGTAGCTATCAAAATGGTAACGTTTATTAGTACAAAATGTTATCAAAAATACCAGAAACCTTCACCACACCATAATAAAAACTATTTGTGACAACGTTGTCAGAAAAAAAAATTAAAAGAAAGTACCCGGGCTCTCATTCATTACCCACTGACAAGCATACAGCTAGCTTTAGAAGCAAATAGAAATTAAACACTTAGGGCCAGATTCAGAAACAACTTACGGCGGCGTATCTCCAGATACGCCGTCGTAATTTCAAATCTGCGCCGTCGTATCTTTACGCCGATTCTCAAAGGCAGATACGTTGAAAAAATAGGCTTCCTCCGCCGACGTAACTTGCATACGCCGGCGTATAATTGTGTGCAATTTTACGCTGGCCGCTAGGGGCGCTTCTGTAGATTTTCCGCGTCGAATATGCAAATGACCTAGATATGCCGATTCAGAAACGTACGTGCGCCCGGCGCATTTATTTACGTTGTTTACGCAAGGCTTTTTTTCGGCGTAAAGTTACCCCTGCTCTATGAGGCGTTGCCAATGTTAGGTATGGACGTCAGAACAGCGTTGAATTTTTCGCATTTTACATTGTTTGCGTAAGTCGTCCGTGAATGGGGCTTGGCGTAAGTTACGTTCACGTCGAAAGCATGGAGTATTTGCGGCGTAATTTTGAGCATGCGCACTGGGATACGTCCACGGACAGCGCATGCGCCGTTCGTAAGAAGCGTCATTTACGTGGGGTCACGAGTAATTACCATAAAACACGCCCACCTCTTCCACATTTGAATTGGGCGGGCTTACGCCGACCAATTTACGCTACGCCGCCGTAACTTAGGACGCAAGTGCTTTGTGAATACTGCACTTGCCTCTCTAAGTTGTGGCGGCGTAGCGTAAATAAGATCCGCTACGCCCGCACAAAGATCCGCTCATGTCTCTGAATCCCAAGGGCTAGCTAAGACGGCCCAGGGCTCATAGAGATGATGCATAGACCATGCTGCCCCTAGAGGCCAATATAATATATTTAAAAAATATGCAGCACTCAGGCCACTCAGCTGATGTCTCCTTCAGACTGCCTTTCATTAGACAAACGACCCTATGCAGCAATTCAGTCAGAAACACTCCGATCGGAATATGAAAAAGAAAAAAGAGAGAGGACAAGCCTCATAGCACAATACTGTGATGACTAGAGGGATGTACAAGATAATACATCGACGGTGTACCAACTCACACATCCGCCGATACACACAGGCTCAGAGTTAGGAAAAAAGCTGCCGCTCAGTGCGATGGTCTCCTCACAAGGATGTATTCCCGTCACATAGGCTCCTCCCCCACGCGTTACGCCACTCGTCACGTGGCTTAGTCATGGGAGACCCATGACTAAGCCATGTGACGAGTGGCGTAACGCGTGGGGGAGGAGCCTATGTGACGGGAATACATCCTTGTGAGGAGACCATCGCACTGAGCGGCAGCTTTTTTCCTAACTCTGAGCCTGTGTGTATCGGCGGATGTGTGAGTTGGTACACCGTCGATGTATTATCTTGTACATCCCTCTAGTCATCACAGTATTGTGCTATGAGGCTTGTCCTCTCTCTTTTTTCTTTTTCATATTCCGATCGGAGTGTTTCTGACTGAATTGCTGCATAGGGTCGTTTGTCTAATGAAAGGCAGTCTGAAGGAGACATCAGCTGAGTGGCCTGAGTGCTGCATATGGGATTAGTCGGTTAACCCATTATGAACTCACTGCTTTTTCATTATTATTCATTCATAAGTGTTGTTGTTTTCTAATTTATGTTTACACTATTCACTGAATTGAATATGATTATCACTCACTATATTGTACTAAATCAGCACTAGTTGATATTAGCGCTATCTTCACTTTTTACATATTCATTAATTGGTTTTGTTCACCCTTTTGATACGCAGCTTTTATTATTTAATTATTTCTGTTGATTATTTTTCCTTCATATTAGTTTATTTGGTAGCGCAGTAGTACCACTTTTTTTTAATATAATATATTACAACGACTACTGCTTGGCAATATCTCATTGGACAGGAGGTAGGTGGGTGTGGTTACGAGTGGGTGTAAATGTTTGTGCAAAAAGTACACACAAAAAGAGAGATCGGTCTCTTTCGCTCCTGGCCTGCTGGTGAGATGGATATTGGCTTGGGCCTAAGCCATGAGGCTCAGGCCCTCTTTTGCCATCCAGATGAGACTATGTCTAGTGGATTGTGATAATTTTTTTTGATATTCTGCTGTTTAGTGTTTGTATATTCCTATTTTCTTGGGAAATAAATGAAAGCTATTGTTTTACTAAGTAGTGTGTCTACTTTCATAGATATGTAAAAGAAAGAGAAATAAATTGTGCTTGTCTAAACAAACAAATAATAAGCTGCTACACAACAATGTGACACAAATTGGACAAGTGACGAGTAAAAATGTAGCGCTAGTGGTAATAGGAACACTCAATATCATATATGGAGTGATTAAAAACACATATAAACTGAAATTCATAAGAATAAATGTGCAGTGAAAAAACAATGTGCAAATAAGTGTCCATCAATATATGTGGATAAACATTGAAAAACATAAAACCACGTGGATCATCATGGAAATAGATATTCCTCTCGACCACTTGAAATAGATGGAATAGATCAGCGACAGCAGATCATAAAGGCATGGAATGTCTCATGCAGAATATCAAAAAAAAATTATCACAATCCACTAGACATAGTCTAGTGGTGATGGTGATGTGGATGGAGGTGGTGATGGTGATGTGGTTGGAGGTGGTGATGTGGTTGGAGGTGGTGATGTGGATGGTGATGTGGATGGAGGTGGTGATGTGGATGGAGGTGGTGATGTGGATGGAGGTGGTGATGGTGATGTGGATGGAGGTGGTGATGGTGATGTGGTTGGAGGTGGTGATGGTGATGTGGATGGAGGTGGTGATGGTGATGTGGATGGAGGTGGTGATGGTAGCCAAATTGGGTAGTCAGAACAAGCCAGGAAATCAGGAAGCCAGAGATCAGCATAGTCAGAGGCAGCAGACTGGATCAGGAACCAGAAGGGACGTGGTGAGGTGGAGGTGGTGATGGTGATGTGGTTGGAGGTGGTGATGTGGTTGGAGGTGGTGATGGTGATGTGGATGGAGGTGGTGATGGTGATGTGGATGGAGGTGGTGATGGTGATGTGGTTGGAGGTAGTGGTGATGTGGATGGAGGTAGTGGTGATGTGGATGGAGGTGGTGATGTGGATGGAGGTGGTTATGTGGATGGAGGTGGTGATGGTGATGTGGATGGAGGTGGTGATGGTGATGAAGGTGGTGATGGTGATGTGGTTGGAGGTGGTGATGTGGATGGAGGTGGTGATGTGGATGGAGGTGTTGATGTGGATGGAGGTGGTGATGGTGATGTGGATGGAGGTGGTGATGTGGATGGAGGTGGTGATGTGGATGGAGGTGGTGATGTGGATGGAGGTGGTGATGGTGATGGAGGTGGTGATGGTGATGAAGGTGGTGATGGTGATGTGGATGGAGGTGGTGATGGTGATGAAGGTGGTGATGGTGATGTGGTTGGAGGTGGTGATGTGGTTGGAGGTGATGATGATGTGGATGGAGGTGGTGATGGTGATGTGGTTGGAGGTGATGATGATGTGGATGGAGGTGGTGATGGTGATGTGGTTGGAGGCGGTGTTGGTGATGTGGTTTTAGATGGTGATGTGGTTGGAGGTGGTGATGGTGATGTGGATGGAGGTGGTGATGGTGATGTGGATGGAGGTGGTGATGGTGATGTGGTTGGAGGTGGTGATGGTGATGTGGATGGAGGTGGTGATGGTGATGTGGATGGAGGTGGTGATGGTGATGTGGTTGGAGGTGATGTGGTTGGAGGTAGTGGTGATGTGGTTGCAGGTAGTGGTGATGTGGATGGAGGTGGTGATGTGGATGGAGGTGGTGATGTGGTTGGAGGTGGTTATGTGGATGGAGGTGGTGATGGTGATGTGGTTGGAGGTGGTGATGTGGTTGGAGGTGGTGATGTGGATGGAGGTGGTGATGTGGATGGAGGTGGTGATGTGGATGGAGGTGGTGATGGTGATGTGGATGGAGGTGGTGATGGTGATGAAGGTGGTGATGGTGATGTGGTTGGAGGTGGTGATGGTGATGTGGTTGGAGGTGGTGATGGTAATGTGGATGGAGGTGGTGATGTGGTTGGAGGTGGTGATGGTGATGTGGTTGGAGGTGATGATGATGTGGATGGAGGTGGTGATGGTGAGTTGGTTGGAGGTGATGATGATGTGGATGGAGATGGTGATGTGGTTGGAGGCGGTGTTGGTGATGTGGTTTTGGATGGTGATGTGGTTGGAGGTGGTGATGTGGATGGAGGTGGTGATGGTGATGTGGTTGGAGGTGGTGATGTGGATGGAGGTGGTGATGGTGATGTGGATGGAGGTGGTGATGGTGATGTGGTTGGAGGTGGTGATGGTGATGTGGATGGAGGTGGTGATGTGGATGGAGGTGGTTATGGTGATGTGGATGGAGGTGGTGATGGTGATGTGGTTGGAGGTGGTGATGGTGCGGAGGAGGAATTACGGGAGGAATGATAGACAGGTCTATGAAGTGATGGACTTATCATTGGAGTCTACTACAGACGTCCTGAGATTTATGAGAAGGGGGAGGAGTCGACTGTTCCAACAACTACAAGCCGGTAAAACCAAACTACTAAGACAGAAGATTAAGACTAAAACTAAAACCTACAGGATGGGCCTTACTTGTAGTGTTAGAAAAAGGAATAAAGGAAAGGAAAAGAACATTTCATCATACAGAGCTAAAGGAAGACATTTATCAATCCACTCACAAAAAATGTCATGAGTTTAAGAACATAAATGTTTCATTTTCATTTGTTTCATGTTAAAAAATATCAAACAATGACAAGTTCTGATCATCGTGAAAAACATCTCCCACACTCAGGGCAGAAAAACAGAAAATTTCCATAATTTTCCTTTCCTGATGGGCTCCATGGCAGCATACATTTGGGTAGCTTTGCCCTCGCTCCTACCCCATAGGACCCCGTCCTTATAAATTTTTGCTCAGTGCCAGAGGCTGCGTTGCGTAACTAACCTACTCATGACACTGGGAGGGAACTCCTGCTACCATGAAGCCCATCAGGAAATAAAAATTAAGGTAAGTATCTGATAGGAAATTTTCCATTTTCTTGACATGGCAGAATACATTTGCAAACTAACTAGCGCAAAAAACAAGAATGAGATGCCAAAAAATTGTAAAAATGGTACAACTGGTAAACATAGTCAAAACAGCCAGGGTTTGGTAGCCAAATTGGGTAGTCAGAACAAGCCAGGAAATCAGGAAGCCAGAGATCAGCATAGTCAGAGGCAGCAGACTGGATCAGGAACCAGAAGGGACGTCAGCCAGGCAAGTCTTCAACAGGAACACATCAGAGAGTCTCTAGATATGTTGACCATGGCGAAGGCACATGAGATCTGATCCATGCAGATTAAATAGCCAACAAGGCTGACTGACTAACAGGATAGGATCATAAGGTCAGTCACTGTAGAATGATGAGTGCTGGCAATTAATCGACAGCTGAGAAGCCTGAGATCAGAGAAGGGAGGACCAAGCCCAGCCCTGACAGCCCCATGACGTCAGCCAGTTAAGTCTTCAGCAAGACTGACTGACAAACAGGATATCATCACCAGTGTAGTCACTGTGGAATGGTGAGTGCTGGCAATTAATCGACAGCTGAGCAGTCTGAGCTCAGAGAAGGGAGGACAGAGCCCAGCCCTGACACCCCATGACTAAGCTCCGGGGAGGCAGAGTGAAACGCGTTGGGGGCATAGCCTGGTCGGAGTCCAGGCTGAGGTTGCCAAGGTTCAGTAGCCAAATCGGGTAGTCAGAACAAGCCAGGAAAATAGGAAGCCAGAGATCAGCGTATTCTGAGGCAGCAGACTGGATCAGGAACCAGAAGGCACGTCAGCCAGGCAAGTCTTTAACAGGAACACAGCAGAGAGTCTCTAGATATGTTGACCATGGCGAAGGCACAGGAGATCTGATCCAGGCAGATTAAATAGCCAACAAGGCTGACTGACGAACAGGATAGGATCATCAGGTGAGTCACTGTGGAATGATGAGTGCTGGCAATTAACCGACAGCTGAGAAGCCTGAGATCAGAGAAGGGAGGACCAAGCCCAGCCCTGACAGCCCCATGACGTCAGCCAGGCAAGTCTTCAACAGGAACACAGCAGAGAGTCTCTAGATATGTTGACCAAGGCGAATGCACAGGAGATCTAATCCAGACAGTTTAAATAGCCAACATGGCTGAATGACGAACAGGATATGACCATCAGGTGAGTAAAAACGCATTGGGGCATGGTCTGGTCGGAGTCCAGGCTGAGGTTGCCACTCCATTCATTGCAGTAGGACACCATAGATGAGCGACTTCTAGGGGTCGCCCTTCCTTCCTTGTTTCAACATAGCACTTAGCCAACAGAAACCTTATGGATAGATACTAACTATAAGGCAGCCAGACGATCCCAGAGGTAGGAACAGCAGAGCACACCATCATGCTGGCCACACTTCAGAGGTCACCCGACCTGGTGCAACTGCTTGGCAGAACTTCCATTATTACAGGTGTCAATCTTCTGCACATGTGTGCCATTCACCCCCTGCTAGCTGGGGACTCTGACTACTGGTGCCATCTCGGAAACTTCTGCACACCACGAGGTGCTCCCAATATCCACATCAGACCCCGGCCACCACATTTTCCAAAAGGTAGGAAACTTCATACGAAATTATTCTATAAGTGAGAAGGACAAATAAGGAATGGGGCCTCTGGCTCTGCCTGAAAATGTATGGGGTCCTATGGAGTAGGAGCGAGGGGGGGGCTACCGAAACGTATGCTGCCACCATGGAACCCGTTAGGAAAATAGCTTCACCCGTGCAAGGCATATCTGATATAAAGTAAGACTGGATTTTGTTTAAAGCATTTTCCACACTAAGAACAGGAATGCGTCTTCTTACCTACGTCTTCTTATCTACGTGAGACCTCTGATGTGTTTTAAGATTGGACTTGAGTGAAAAACATTTCCCGCATTCGGGGCATGAATACGGCTTCTCCCCCGTGTGAGATCTGTAATGTCTGACCAGCTCTGATTGATGAAAAAAACTTTTCCCGCACTCAGAACAGGAAAGAAGCTTCTCACCTGTGTGAGATCTCTGATGCGTTTTAAGTTGGGAACTCTGTGAAAAACACTTCCCACACTCAGAGCAGGAATACGCCCTCTCACCTGTGTGAAATTTTCGATGTTTATTAAGGTATGATTTCTGTAAAAAACACTTCCCGCACTCAGCACAGGAGTATGCCTTCTCCCCCGTATGAAACTTTTGATGTTTATCAAGGTCTGATTTCTGTAAAAAGCATTTTCCACACTTAGGACAGGAATACGGCTTCTCACCCGTGTGAATCCTCTGATGTATATTAAGATAGAACCTCTGTGAAAAATATTTCCCGCACTCAAGGCAGGGATACGGCTTTTCCCCCGTGTGGGTTCTGTGATGTCTGACTAGTTGTGATTTATGGGGGAAACATTTGCCGCATTCAGAACAGGAATGAAGTTTCTCACCCGTGTGAGACTTCTGATGTGTATAAAGGTGGGAACTCTGTGAAAAACATTTCCCGCACTCAGGGCAGGAATACGCCTTCTCACCCGTGTGAGTTCTTTGATGTTTTACAAGGCCTGACTTTTGCATAAAACATTTTCCACACGCAGAACAGGAATGCGGCGTCTCACCTGTGTGAGACCTCTGATGTGATTTAAGATAGTACTTCCGTGAAAAACATTTCCCGCACTCAGGACAAGAATACGGCTTCTCACCTGTGTGAGATTTGTAATGTGTGACCAGTTCTGATTTACGAAAAAAATATTTCCCGCACTCAGAACAGGAATGAATCTCCTTACTTGTGTGAGATCTTTGATGTACAGAAAGATCCAATTCAGAACTAAAACTTTCCCCACATTCAGGACAGGGAAATGTCTCCTCCCCCTGGTTCCTGGCACCACCCCTCACAGTACGAGGTTGCTCAGAGTCGGAGGGATTCCATGGTCTATCCACACTGTGAAGTCCTCCATCCATAGTGGAGCTCATTGTCTTTTCTCCTCCACAATCTCCTGTGATGTCCTCATCTTCCATTTTACAAGCTGGAGATAAAGTGAGACGATCCTTTGAGGGTTTCTCCATGGCGGGTCCTGGAAAAATAGAAAAACATCATCAATGGATCTGAGAGGGTTAGTTCACTTCCATCAAGATTCCATCTGGATCAGGTAGATATGAGTGAGGAGATGTTCTCTGTGGAGGTTCCAACCAGCTGGGACTCTTCCCCCCATCTCTTTCGCTCCTGGCCTGCTGGTGAGATGGATATTGGCTTGGGCCTAAGCCATGAGGCTCAGGCCCTCTTTTGCCATCCAGATGAGACTATGTCTAGTGGATTGTGATAATTTTTTTTGATATTCTGCTGTTTAGTGTTTGTATATTCCTATTTTCTTGGGAAATAAATGAAAGCTATTGTTTTACTAAGTAGTGTGTCTACTTTCATAGATATGTAAAAGAAAGAGAAATAAATTGTGCTTGTCTAAACAAACAAATAATAAGCTGCTACACAACAATGTGACACAAATTGGACAAGTGACGAGTAAAAATGTAGCGCTAGTGGTAATAGGAACACTCAATATCATATATGGAGTGATTAAAAACACATATAAACTGAAATTCATAAGAATAAATGTGCAGTGAAAAAACAATGTGCAAATAAGTGTCCATCAATATATGTGGATAAACATTGAAAAACATAAAACCACGTGGATCATCATGGAAATAGATATTCCTCTCGACCACTTGAAATAGATGGAATAGATCAGCGACAGCAGATCATAAAGGCATGGAATGTCTCATGCAGAATATCAAAAAAAAATTATCACAATCCACTAGACATAGTCTAGTGGTGATGGTGATGTGGATGGAGGTGGTGATGGTGATGTGGTTGGAGGTGGTAATGTGGTTGGAGGTGGTGATGTGGATGGTGATGTGGATGGAGGTGGTGATGTGGATGGAGGTGGTGATGTGGATGGAGGTGGTGATGGTGATGTGGATGGAGGTGGTGATGGTGATGTGGTTGGAGGTGGTGATGGTGATGTGGATGGAGGTGGTGATGGTGATGTGGATGGAGGTGGTGATGGTAGCCAAATTGGGTAGTCAGAACAAGCCAGGAAATCAGGAAGCCAGAGATCAGCATAGTCAGAGGCAGCAGACTGGATCAGGAACCAGAAGGGACGTGGTGAGGTGGAGGTGGTGATGGTGATGTGGTTGGAGGTGGTGATGTGGTTGGAGGTGGTGATGGTGATGTGGATGGAGGTGGTGATGGTGATGTGGATGGAGGTGGTGATGGTGATGTGGTTGGAGGTAGTGGTGATGTGGATGGAGGTAGTGGTGATGTGGATGGAGGTGGTGATGTGGATGGAGGTGGTTATGTGGATGGAGGTGGTGATGGTGATGTGGATGGAGGTGGTGATGGTGATGAAGGTGGTGATGGTGATGTGGTTGGAGGTGGTGATGTGGATGGAGGTGGTGATGTGGATGGAGGTGTTGATGTGGATGGAGGTGGTGATGGTGATGTGGATGGAGGTGGTGATGTGGATGGAGGTGGTGATGTGGATGGAGGTGGTGATGTGGATGGAGGTGGTGATGGTGATGGAGGTGGTGATGGTGATGAAGGTGGTGATGGTGATGTGGATGGAGGTGGTGATGGTGATGAAGGTGGTGATGGTGATGTGGTTGGAGGTGGTGATGTGGTTGGAGGTGATGATGATGTGGATGGAGGTGGTGATGGTGATGTGGTTGGAGGTGATGATGATGTGGATGGAGGTGGTGATGGTGATGTGGTTGGAGGCGGTGTTGGTGATGTGGTTTTAGATGGTGATGTGGTTGGAGGTGGTGATGGTGATGTGGTTGGAGGTGGTGATGGTGATGTGGATGGAGGTGGTGATGGTGATGTGGATGGAGGTGGTGATGGTGATGTGGTTGGAGGTGATGTGGTTGGAGGTAGTGGTGATGTGGTTGCAGGTAGTGGTGATGTGGATGGAGGTGGTGATGTGGATGGAGGTGGTGATGTGGTTGGAGGTGGTTATGTGGATGGAGGTGGTGATGGTGATGTGGTTGGAGGTGGTGATGTGGTTGGAGGTGGTGATGTGGATGGAGGTGGTGATGTGGATGGAGGTGGTGATGTGGATGGAGGTGGTGATGGTGATGTGGATGGAGGTGGTGATGGTGATGAAGGTGGTGATGGTGATGTGGTTGGAGGTGGTGATGGTGATGTGGTTGGAGGTGGTGATGGTAATGTGGATGGAGGTGGTGATGTGGTTGGAGGTGGTGATGGTGATGTGGTTGGAGGTGATGATGATGTGGATGGAGGTGGTGATGGTGAGTTGGTTGGAGGTGATGATGATGTGGATGGAGATGGTGATGTGGTTGGAGGCGGTGTTGGTGATGTGGTTTTGGATGGTGATGTGGTTGGAGGTGGTGATGTGGATGGAGGTGGTGATGGTGATGTGGTTGGAGGTGGTGATGTGGATGGAGGTGGTGATGGTGATGTGGATGGAGGTGGTGATGGTGATGTGGTTGGAGGTGGTGATGGTGATGTGGATGGAGGTGGTGATGTGGATGGAGGTGGTTATGGTGATGTGGATGGAGGTGGTGATGGTGATGTGGTTGGAGGTGGTGATGGTGCGGAGGAGGAATTACGGGAGGAATGATAGACAGGTCTATGAAGTGATGGACTTATCATTGGAGTCTACTACAGACGTCCTGAGATTTATGAGAAGGGGGAGGAGTCGACTGTTCCAACAACTACAAGCCGGTAAAACCAAACTACTAAGACAGAAGATTAAGACTAAAACTAAAACCTACAGGATGGGCCTTACTTGTAGTGTTAGAAAAAGGAATAAAGGAAAGGAAAAGAACATTTCATCATACAGAGCTAAAGGAAGACATTTATCAATCCACTCACAAAAAATGTCATGAGTTTAAGAACATAAATGTTTCATTTTCATTTGTTTCATGTTAAAAAATATCAAACAATGACAAGTTCTGATCATCGTGAAAAACATCTCCCACACTCAGGGCAGAAAAACAGAAAATTTCCATAATTTTCCTTTCCTGATGGGCTCCATGGCAGCATACATTTGGGTAGCTTTGCCCTCGCTCCTACCCCATAGGACCCCGTCCTTATAAATTTTTGCTCAGTGCCAGAGGCTGCGTTGCGTAACTAACCTACTCATGACACTGGGAGGGAACTCCTGCTACCATGAAGCCCATCAGGAAATAAAAATTAAGGTAAGTATCTGATAGGAAATTTTCCATTTTCTTGACATGGCAGAATACATTTGCAAACTAACTAGCGCAAAAAACAAGAATGAGATGCCAAAAAATTGTAAAAATGGTACAACTGGTAAACATAGTCAAAACAGCCAGGGTTTGGTAGCCAAATTGGGTAGTCAGAACAAGCCAGGAAATCAGGAAGCCAGAGATCAGCATAGTCAGAGGCAGCAGACTGGATCAGGAACCAGAAGGGACGTCAGCCAGGCAAGTCTTCAACAGGAACACATCAGAGAGTCTCTAGATATGTTGACCATGGCGAAGGCACATGAGATCTGATCCATGCAGATTAAATAGCCAACAAGGCTGACTGACTAACAGGATAGGATCATAAGGTCAGTCACTGTAGAATGATGAGTGCTGGCAATTAATCGACAGCTGAGAAGCCTGAGATCAGAGAAGGGAGGACCAAGCCCAGCCCTGACAGCCCCATGACGTCAGCCAGTTAAGTCTTCAGCAAGACTGACTGACAAACAGGATATCATCACCAGTGTAGTCACTGTGGAATGGTGAGTGCTGGCAATTAATCGACAGCTGAGCAGTCTGAGCTCAGAGAAGGGAGGACAGAGCCCAGCCCTGACACCCCATGACTAAGCTCCGGGGAGGCAGAGTGAAACGCGTTGGGGGCATAGCCTGGTCGGAGTCCAGGCTGAGGTTGCCAAGGTTCAGTAGCCAAATCGGGTAGTCAGAACAAGCCAGGAAAATAGGAAGCCAGAGATCAGCGTATTCTGAGGCAGCAGACTGGATCAGGAACCAGAAGGCACGTCAGCCAGGCAAGTCTTTAACAGGAACACAGCAGAGAGTCTCTAGATATGTTGACCATGGCGAAGGCACAGGAGATCTGATCCAGGCAGATTAAATAGCCAACAAGGCTGACTGACGAACAGGATAGGATCATCAGGTGAGTCACTGTGGAATGATGAGTGCTGGCAATTAACCGACAGCTGAGAAGCCTGAGATCAGAGAAGGGAGGACCAAGCCCAGCCCTGACAGCCCCATGACGTCAGCCAGGCAAGTCTTCAACAGGAACACAGCAGAGAGTCTCTAGATATGTTGACCAAGGCGAATGCACAGGAGATCTAATCCAGACAGTTTAAATAGCCAACATGGCTGAATGACGAACAGGATATGACCATCAGGTGAGTAAAAACGCATTGGGGCATGGTCTGGTCGGAGTCCAGGCTGAGGTTGCCACTCCATTCATTGCAGTAGGACACCATAGATGAGCGACTTCTAGGGGTCGCCCTTCCTTCCTTGTTTCAACATAGCACTTAGCCAACAGAAACCTTATGGATAGATACTAACTATAAGGCAGCCAGACGATCCCAGAGGTAGGAACAGCAGAGCACACCATCATGCTGGCCACACTTCAGAGGTCACCCGACCTGGTGCAACTGCTTGGCAGAACTTCCATTATTACAGGTGTCAATCTTCTGCACATGTGTGCCATTCACCCCCTGCTAGCTGGGGACTCTGACTACTGGTGCCATCTCGGAAACTTCTGCACACCACGAGGTGCTCCCAATATCCACATCAGACCCCGGCCACCACATTTTCCAAAAGGTAGGAAACTTCATACGAAATTATTCTATAAGTGAGAAGGACAAATAAGGAATGGGGCCTCTGGCTCTGCCTGAAAATGTATGGGGTCCTATGGAGTAGGAGCGAGGGGGGGGCTACCGAAACGTATGCTGCCACCATGGAACCCGTTAGGAAAATAGCTTCACCCGTGCAAGGCATATCTGATATAAAGTAAGACTGGATTTTGTTTAAAGCATTTTCCACACTAAGAACAGGAATGCGTCTTCTTACCTACGTCTTCTTATCTACGTGAGACCTCTGATGTGTTTTAAGATTGGACTTGAGTGAAAAACATTTCCCGCATTCGGGGCATGAATACGGCTTCTCCCCCGTGTGAGATCTGTAATGTCTGACCAGCTCTGATTGATGAAAAAAACTTTTCCCGCACTCAGAACAGGAAAGAAGCTTCTCACCTGTGTGAGATCTCTGATGCGTTTTAAGTTGGGAACTCTGTGAAAAACACTTCCCACACTCAGAGCAGGAATACGCCCTCTCACCTGTGTGAAATTTTCGATGTTTATTAAGGTATGATTTCTGTAAAAAACACTTCCCGCACTCAGCACAGGAGTATGCCTTCTCCCCCGTATGAAACTTTTGATGTTTATCAAGGTCTGATTTCTGTAAAAAGCATTTTCCACACTTAGGACAGGAATACGGCTTCTCACCCGTGTGAATCCTCTGATGTATATTAAGATAGAACCTCTGTGAAAAATATTTCCCGCACTCAAGGCAGGGATACGGCTTTTCCCCCGTGTGGGTTCTGTGATGTCTGACTAGTTGTGATTTATGGGGGAAACATTTGCCGCATTCAGAACAGGAATGAAGTTTCTCACCCGTGTGAGACTTCTGATGTGTATAAAGGTGGGAACTCTGTGAAAAACATTTCCCGCACTCAGGGCAGGAATACGCCTTCTCACCCGTGTGAGTTCTTTGATGTTTTACAAGGCCTGACTTTTGCATAAAACATTTTCCACACGCAGAACAGGAATGCGGCGTCTCACCTGTGTGAGACCTCTGATGTGATTTAAGATAGTACTTCCGTGAAAAACATTTCCCGCACTCAGGACAAGAATACGGCTTCTCACCTGTGTGAGATTTGTAATGTGTGACCAGTTCTGATTTACGAAAAAAATATTTCCCGCACTCAGAACAGGAATGAATCTCCTTACTTGTGTGAGATCTTTGATGTACAGAAAGATCCAATTCAGAACTAAAACTTTCCCCACATTCAGGACAGGGAAATGTCTCCTCCCCCTGGTTCCTGGCACCACCCCTCACAGTACGAGGTTGCTCAGAGTCGGAGGGATTCCATGGTCTATCCACACTGTGAAGTCCTCCATCCATAGTGGAGCTCATTGTCTTTTCTCCTCCACAATCTCCTGTGATGTCCTCATCTTCCATTTTACAAGCTGGAGATAAAGTGAGACGATCCTTTGAGGGTTTCTCCATGGCGGGTCCTGGAAAAATAGAAAAACATCATCAATGGATCTGAGAGGGTTAGTTCACTTCCATCAAGATTCCATCTGGATCAGGTAGATATGAGTGAGGAGATGTTCTCTGTGGAGGTTCCAACCAGCTGGGACTCTTCCCCCCATCAAAGAACCTTTGGTCCTCCTCCCAGATCACTTCTACATTTACACAGCCTTGTCAGAAGAGCAGGAACCAATGGGGACTGGGAGGGGCGTGCTCTTTACACAGCCACAAGCCTAGGCACTGGGTCATGTGATCTCTGATAGACAAGAGGGTCCAAGTCCTGACTTGTAGACCCTTTACCATAGAACAAGTGACCATAGGTCTAGGCGCTGTGTTATCATATCTGTGCTACTGTAACTAGGAGTGACACACAACCTAATACTGCCAGCTGAACCCCAGGACGGGTATCAGTACAGAGAGGGGACCATTATCAACCTATCATTGGCTGATATCACTCAGCTCCCGCCCTACTCTGGACCAATTAGTGTGCAGTAACATAGGAGAGATAAGAGAAGAATATATTATGGGTCACCTGTGCTGATCTCTGTAGGAGTGTCCTCCTCTATGAATGTCCTCGTCATTCCAGCCTCCTCCGTATATTGCTGAATATCCCTCACATACGTCTCTTTTACTTCACACTCAACTTTCATGTTCATCAGATATTCACCCTAAACCAACAGAATAGCAGAAAATAACATCTGTAACATAGAAGTATTTATGATGTGAGATCACATAGAAAATATCATCTTGTAGAGTCCACACATCATCTCCACATGTCAGAGTGTTCAATCACTTTATGTTCCCGACCCTCAACTCCACCTACCTGATGATGGTGGGGGATGGTGTGACCTTCCTGTGTGGAATCCCGGGAATACAGAGGAGGGGGAGAGCTCTCTAGTGGGTTTCTGTAGCTGGAGGTCTCCACCATGGTGTCCTGGTACAGATCTTTGTGTCCTTTTAGAAACTCCTCCATCACCCCATCCTCATCATCCTCCTCTTTTATCTTTTCTTTGAGATCAACTTCAGAATCTCTCAGGTTTCCACTCTGAATATAGAATAAAAATGACATCAATGGTAACAATGCAGATAATGTACAGATCCTAATGATACTATCAGTGATTGTTCCTCATCTACCTGATGATGGTGGGGGATGGTGTGACCTTCCTGTGTGGAATCCCGGGAATACAGAGGACGGGGACATCTCTCCGGGGGGTTCCCATTACTGGATCCATCTGTAGGAAACACACACACTGACTGAATACATTGTTTCTATGTGTTTATCAGATGATGGGGGATCTAGGTGGAGCCTCCGTACTGCTCTCTCCTTTAAAATAAAGTCTCCTCTTACCCGGTGATGTGAGGGGCGGCTGATTCTCCATCATGACGTCCTTGTAGAGATCCTTCTGTCCTTCTAAATACTCCCACTCCTCCATGGATAATGTCCCAGAATTACCGGCACCGCTCACCTCTCCTTCCAGCAGCTCCATCATCTTCTTGGTGACTTCTAGAATCTTCTCCATGTTGTGTCTCTCAGGTTTTAGGGAGTCACATGGAGGCACTGTGATGGTCATATGATCACCTGACTTCACAAGAGGAAATATCTGTATTGGAGAACCAAAAGGAATATCATGTTAGAATCCCAGAATCCTCCCCACCTCTCCGGTCAGGTCTGTGTTTTATTAATAGAGATAAGAGTGATGTCATGTGATCTCCCAGAATCCTCCTCACCTCTCTGGTCAGGTCTGTGTTTTATTACTAGAGATAAGAGTGATGTCATGTGATCTCCCAGAATCCTCCTCACCTCTCCGGTCAGGTCTGTGTATTATTAATAGAGATAAGAGTGATGTCATGGGACCTCCCAGAATCCTCCTCACCTCTCCGGTCAGCAGGTAGATGATCTCCAGGGTGAGGTTTAGTATATTCTCAGTCATGTGACTCTGGTCCTCCTCCATCCTCATTGATGTGGTCATGTGATCTATGCTGGTTTATCTGTAGACGAATAGAGGAGAATTATCTGGACGGTATTGGTTGGACAATATTAGGATGGGGATATAAGAGGTTAACAGTCAAGTCGGTAACTTTGTGTTTCTTGCCCCCCAGCAAACCGGTTATATTTTGCCCTACCTCCCTGATCAGAAATGACATTGTTTGTTTTTTGTCTCTGAAGTATTTTTGGTTAATTTTCTATCTGCAGACAATATGAGGCGTTCTGAGATCAGTCAATAATGGATGGAGAAGGTTGATAACCTCACCCCTCATTATACGAGGGGGCCAGAGATCAGCCAATAATGGGGGAGGAGGTGGATAACCCCAACTCTCACATTTAGAGGGGGTCTAAGATCAGTCAATAATGGGTGGGGGAGATGGATAACCTCACCCCTCATTATACGAGGGGGTCTGAGATCATCCATAGTGTCAGTGTGTTAGATCTGGTGATAGTAAGTGGACAGGGAAAGCTCATTCATAGGCACAGATCAGTGGAGATGACTTATAGGGATGAGATTCAGGTAGACCTCAACCCTGGGTTGAATGTGGATCTCCGGGATTTGGGTTTTGGGAGAACCTTTGGTAAATATTGCGTACCCTAAATTTGGAATAACTTCAAATTCAAAAATGGCGGACCAATAGTCTTAGAGTTTGGGGCAGGCCCTAAACATATGGATATATGTACTGTCAGGAGAGTGACATCGCGGGCAGTTCGGCGAGCTCCTCTCCTATTATTGGCTGATCTCCGACCCCCTCTAATAGTGAGAGTCGGGGTTCTCCACCTCCTCCTCCATTATTGGCTGATCTCAGACCCCCTCTAATAGTGAGAGTCGGGGTTATCCATCCCCCCCCCCTATTATTGGCTAAGCTCCGACCCCCTCTAATAGTGAGAGTCAGGGTTATCCACCTCCTCGTCCATTATTGGCTGATCTCCGACCCCCTCTAATAGTGAGAGTCGGGGTTCTCCACCTCCTCCTCCATTATTGGCTGATCTCAGACCCCCTCTAATAGTGAGAGTCAGGGTTATCCATCCCCCCCCCCTATTATTGGCTTATCTCTGACCCCCTCTAATAGTAAGAGTCTGGGTTATCAATACCCACCCACCATAATTGGCTGATCTCCGACCCCCTCTAATAGTGAGAGTCTGGGTTATCAATACCCACCCACCATAATTGGCTGATCTCCGACCCCCTCTAATAGTGAGAGTCAGGATTATCCACCTCCCCCCCATTATTGGCTGATCTCAGACCCCCTCTAATAGTGAGAGTCAGGGTTATCCACCCCCCCCCCATTATTGGCTGATCCTCGACCCCCTCCAATAGTGAGAGTCAGGGTTATCCACCTCCTCGTCCATTATTGGCTGATCTCCGACCCCCTCTAATAGTGAGAATCGGGGTTATCCACCTCCTCCTCTATTATTGGCTGATCTCTGACCCCCTCTAATAGTGAGAGTCGGGGTTATCCACCCCCCCCCCCATTATTGGCTTATCTCTGACCCCCTCTAATAGTAAGAGTCTGAGTTATCAATACCCACCCACCATAATTGGCTGATCTCCGACCCCCTCTAATAGTGAGAGTCAGGATTATCCACCTCCCCCCATTATTGGCTGATCTCAGACCCCCTCTAATAGTGAGAATCAGGGTTATCCACCATCCCCCCCATTATTGGCTGATCCTCGAACCCCCTCTAATAGTGAGAGTTGGGGTTATCCACCTCCCCCCCCCATTATTGGCTGATCTCCGACCCCCTCTAAATGTGAGAGTTGGGGTTATCCACCACCTCCCCCATTATTGGCTGATCTCCGACCCCTTCAAAAAGTGAGAGTTGGGGTTATCCACCTCCTCCCCGACCCCCTCTAAAAGTGAGAGTTGGGGTTATCCACCTCCTCCCCCATTATTGGCTGATCTCCGACCCCCTCCAAATGTGAGAGTTTGGGTTATCCACCTCCTCCCCCATTATTGGCTGATCTCCGGCCCCCTCTAATAGTGAGGGGCAGGGTTACCCACATCTTCTCCTATTATTGGCTGATCTCAGACCCCTCTTATAGTCAAGGGTGGGGGAACTCAACCTCCTTCCCATTATTGGCTGCTTTTAAGCTGCTGACCATAATCAAAGGCTGTGCGAGGCATTATGGGCGAGCACCAAAAGGAATCAACCAAAATTTCTGCCAAAATTTGAGTCCCGGAAATTGGGGTCAGATTTATGTACAACCCAAATATGAATCTCATTACTTAGAGACTGCTATGGTCGGAAGGTGATTCGTGGAAAAGGCGACACATCTCCAAAATGAAGGAAATGTTCCGGCCCCGTAAGTGGGGAAATGTTCTGACTCTGAAGGGGTTAATCTAGGTTTCCACACTATATATGTGTGTATCCTCATCTGCTGGAGATAAAAGACGTCACAGTGACTATGGAGGAAGAGGACGGACATGACGGGGGTTACTGGGTGTAAATAGAAAATAAGATCTTATTACCTCCTCTGCTGCCAGTTCCAGCAATGTCTTCGCTCAACTTCCAACCAACTCACCTCTCACCTGGAACTTCCTATTTACACCTGACATCACTTCCTGTCTGTACCTGACATAATTTCCTGTCTTCCATAGAGACTTCCTGTCTGGGTAGAAGTACGATCACCACCTTTTGGAGCTCAGAGGCAATTGAGTACTGTTTGTGATACTTTTTTTTATTTGCACTAACATACAATGGTCCAGATTTACAGAGAGCAAGGCACACATTACGCCACCGTAGGGCAAACACTGTACGCTACGCCAATGCAGCACAGAGAGGCAAGCATGGCATTCAGCAAGCCAGTGCTCCCAACGCTGCGCCAGCGTGGCGTGAGTTTCGAAGACGCACGTCGGCGTAGGTGGAAGTGGGCGTGAACCCATGCAAATGATGGGCCGAGCGCCAGACAGGTACTTATCACGAACTGCGCATGCGCCGTGACGTGGACGCAAGCACAGCACCCCCATGCGCATGCTCACAACCACGCCGGCAAAACTGCCTAAGCTACGCCGGATCACTGCGTACGCAGTGAACATAACGTACGCCCAGCCAGACACACGTCCAACGCACAATACGCCGGCTTGTGTTCCCTGGTGTAGACCTGTGCATGTCTGTTGCTGGGTTGCACCTCCTTTATGGGGAATAACTTTACGCCGGACGTACAACTTACGCGCACCTCGCGTAGCATGCGCCGGGCACACGCACGTTCGTGAATCGCCGTATTTTCCTCATTTGCATGTTTGAATGGCTAATCAATGGGAGCAGCCCCATGCGTCCAGCCTAAATGTGCGCCCACCCTACGTCGGCGTGTGCAAGCTACGTCGGCGGGGTGTAGCCTGTTTTTAGGCGCATATTAGTTTGTGGGTCTGGCGCACAGATACGATGGCGCACATTTGCACTTACGTCGGCGTAACTTGTTATACGTCGGCGTAAGTGCTTTGTGAATCTGGGCCAATGTTTCAGGACAAGCTTTCGGGGGATGTCCCCTTCATCAAGGTCCAAGCAGTACCGATTCACAAAAGTTTTAGCAGATCCCATTTTATTGTTCATTATCACTATGCACTCACTACAGGCTGTCTGCAGAAAACTACAGGATAAGTGCTACAAACTTTTTTTTTGATAAAAGCCCAGCAGAGAAAAAGCTGACTGGAGGACTATACCATAGGATAACAATAAAGCTAAATTAAGTGATAGAGAGAGCGACAGAGAGAGAGAGTGCCAAGATAATGAACCAGTTTTCCTGTGATCACTTAATGCTGGGAGTCCTGTTTCATAAGGAAATTGTGGACCAGCTATAACAGGCGTTAAGTGACTTTTGGTGTATACAGACCATTACTTACACTCATTGTCTAGAAAATATTAGCTAGTGTATGAATGTTTTTATGTATGTATTTTTTATGTATGTATAGCAATGCCTTATCAGTGCAGCCACATCACTGCCTGTCATTGAAGAAGAAAACATACTTATTTACAAAACAAATTAAGAGAAACAAAGAAAAACTTTTTTTTTCAAAAGTCTTTTTTTATTTGTTGCGCAAAAAATAAAAATCACAGGGGTCATAAAATACCACCTAAAGAAAGCTCTAGTTGTGGGAACAAAATGATAAAAAATTTGTTTGGGTACAGTGTAGCACGACCGCGCAATTGTCATTCAAATTTCAACAGCGCTGAAAGCTGAAAATTGGCCTGGGCAGGAAGTCGTATAAGTGCCCGGTATTGAAGTGGTTAAACACAGCAATCTTCTTTAGTAAAAGCACATTAATATACTATTGGGTTTGTTTCTTTTAGGATTACTATACGAATCAGACAGCCAAAAAACTAAAATATTTTGTGATTGAAGATTGTGATGGTGCACTGCAATTGTCAGTCCTGTCACGTAGTCTGATCTCCCCGTCTCTTCATCGACAAGCAATATCTACCTCATTTTCTCACTATTATGTCTTCCTATGAAGCTTCTGCTGAAAAGCAAGGGAGATCAGACTACACTGCTAGAGGGACTTAACCAGCAGTAATATTTCCTCCTCTCAGAGTAAGCCAGACAGAACTTTATTAGGAAAAAAAGAGTTTACTGAGGACTTCAAAGTGTTTCTTCCATGATAAAGATCAGAGGAGCGCTCAGCCACGTGTTTTCTGAGGCGTATATGAAGGTGTGCATCTTCCCAGTGTGAGATCTCTGATGTACGGAAAAATATGATCCATATAGAAGACATTTCCTGCACTCAGGACACTAATACACCTCGAGGGTTGTGTGGGTTCTCTGATGTTGTTTGGTAGAACAGAAAACATTTCCAGCACCCAGGGCAGGAATATGGCTTCTCCACAGTGAGATCTTTGATGTATAACAAGCTCTGATTTCCGTGGTTAACATTTCCTTCACAGCTTTTCCCATGCCTGGCGTCTTAAGACTTGACTTTTGTCAAAGCATTTTTCACACTAAGAACAGGAATGTGTCTTTTAACCTATGTGAGTCCGCTGATGTTTGCTAAGCAGAGGCTTTTTCGAAAAAGATTTCCCGCAGTCAGGGCAGGAATACGGCTTCTCACCTGTGTGAGATCTCTGATGTCTAACAAGCTGTGATTTCTGTGCAAAACATCTTCCGCACTCAGGGCAGGAATACGGCTTCTCACCCGTGTGGGTTCTTTGATGTTTTACAAGGCTTGATTTTTCGGCAAAGCATCTTCCGCACTCAGAACAGGAAAAAGGTTTCTCCCCCGTATGAGACCTCCGATGTGCGTTAAGATGGGGCTTGTGTGCAAAACGTTTCCCGCAATCAGAGCAGGAATACGGCTTCTCTCCTGTGTGAGACCTGAGATGTGCGTTGAGATTGGACTTGAGCGAAAAACTTTTCCCGCACTCAAGGCAAGAATACGGCTTCTCACCTAGGTGAGATCTTTGATGTAAAACAAGGTCTGATTTGTGCGAAAAAGAGTTCCCACACTCGGGGCAGGAATATAAAAGACATGAAATATTTTTCTCCCACTGAATCCCGGCACCATCCCTCACAGTACGAGGTTGCTCAGAGTCGGAGGGATTCCATGGTCTATCCACACTGTGAAGTCCTCCATCCATAGTGGAGCTCATTGTCTTTTCTCCTCCACAATCTCCTGTGATGTCCTCATCTTCCATTTTACAACCTGGAGATAAAGTGAGACGATCCTTTGAGGGTTTCTCCATGGCGTGTCCTGGAAAAATAGAAAAACATCATCAATAGATATGAGAGGGTTAGTTCACTTCCATCAAGATTCCATCTGGATCAGGTAGATATGAGTGAGGAGATGTTCTCTGTGGAGGTCCCAACTAGCTGGGACTCTTCCCCCCATCAAAGGTACTTTGGTCCTCCTCCCAGATCACTTCTACATTTACACAGCCTTGTCAGAGGAGCAGAAACCAATGGGGACTGGGAGGGGCGTGCTCTTTACACAACCACAAGCCTAGGCACTGGGTCATGTGATATCTGATAGACAAGAGGGGCAAAGTTCAGACTTGAAGACCCTTTACCATAGAACAAGCGACCATAGGACTAGGCTTCTGGTGATATGCAGCACTGGGAGGAGGTGGAAGCAGTATTTTCACCTGTAAAAATAAGTGCTTCAGTCTTTATGTTACTCCTTTACTTTTCATCCCGATACAGTTTTATGGTAACATTTATCTATAAGTCTGCTGGAAGAAGAGGGACCAACCTAAGAAAGTCTCAATCTGTGTTATCATATCTGTGCTACTGTAACTAGGAATGACACACAACCTAATACTGCCAGATGAACCCCAGGATGGGTATCATTACAGGATGGTGACCATTATCAATCTATTATTGGCTGATATCACTCAGCTCCCGCCCTCCTCTGGACTAGGGATTTGTCGAACACCCCATGTTCGGTTCGCACCAGAACCTGCGAACAGACCAAAAGTTCGCGTTTACTTTAGAACCCCATTAAAGTCTATGGGACGCAAATGTTTGAAACCTAAAGTGCTAATTTTAAAGGCTAATATGCAAGTTATTGTCCTAAAAAGTGCTTGGGGACCCGGGTCCTGTCCCAGGGGACATGTATCAATGCAAAAAAAAGTTTTAAAAACGGCAGTTTTTTCGGGAGCAGTGATTTTAAATGACTTTTTATCCTTCAGAAATGACACTTTGTGCAGGGACAGTTCTAATGCCGCGTACACACGATCATTTATTGGGTTGAAAAAACAAAGTTTTTCAGCCGCTAGAAAAAAACAATGTTTCTTCAACTTCATCATTAAAGCGACGTTGCCTACACACGATAGTGAAAAAAAAATGCTCAAGCAAAGCACGGTGACGTACAACACGTACGACGGCACTATAAAGGGGAAGTTCTAATGCGGATGGCGCCACCCTTTGGGCTGCTTTAGCAGATTTTGTGTTAGTAAAAGACGATTTGCGCTTTTCTGTCTGTTACAGCGTGATGAATGTGCTTACTCCATTACGAACGCTAGTTTTACCAGAACAAGCGCTCCCGTCTCATAACTTGCTTCTGAGCATGCGCTGGTTTTTCACGTCGTTAAAGCCCACACATGGTCATTTTTTACAACCCGAAAAACTACATAGTTTAAAACATCGTGAAAAAAAAATGTTTTTCAGAACCTGAAAAATGCTCTAAAGCCCACAGACGATCGTTTTAAATGACATTTTTAAAAAAGTTGTCATTTACAACCCGAAAAATTATCGTGTGTATGCTGCATTAGAACGGGACACAAGCGCTGCTTTACTGCCATACTATACACACCTCCTAGGTACGAAATTTAAAGGAATATTTCACTTTTATTGTTTCACTTTAAGCATTATTAAAAATCACTGCTCCTAAAAAAAATTCCGTTTTTTTTATAACAAAAATTTGCATTGATACATGTCCCCTGGGGCAGGACCCCGGTCCCCAAACACTTTTTATGACAATAACTTGCATATAAGTCTTTAAAATTAGCACTTTAGATTTCTCCCATAGACTTTTCCAGGGTGTTCTGCGGCTTTTTGAATTTGCCGCGAACACCCCAAATTGTTCGCTGTTCGGTGAACAGGCAATGTTCGAGTCGAACTCGAAGCTCATCCCTGCTCTGGACCAATCAGTGAGCAGTAACAGAGCAGAGATAAGAGAAGAATATATTATGGGTCACCTGTGCTGATCTCTGTAGGACTGTCCTCCTCTATGAATGTCCTCGTCATTCCAGCCTCCTCCGTATATTGCTGATCATCCCTCACATACGTCTCTTTTACTTCACCCTCAACTTTCATGTTCATCAAATTTTCACCCTAAACCAAGAGAATTGCAGAAAATAACATCTGTAACATAGAAGTATTTATGATGTGAGATCACATAGAAAATATCATCTTGTAGAGTCCAAACATCGTCTCCACATGTCAGAGTGTTCAATCACTTTATGTTCCCGACCCTCAACTCCACCTACCTGATGATGGTGGGGGATGGTGTGACCTTCCTGTGTGGAATCCCGGGAATACAGAGGATGGGGACATCTCTCTAGTGGGTTTCTGGTATTAGGTGGCTCCATCATATCCTTGTGTCCTTCAGAAAACTCCTCAAACACTCCATACTCACCATCCTCTTCTATAAACTCTTCTTTAACAACAATATTATAATCCCCAAGATTTTCATTCTGATAAAAAATTAAACATTTATTGTAACATATAGGCTTCTATTCAAATTATAACCACTAATAATTGTTAATTACCTACCTGATCATCTTGAGGGACGGTGTGACCTCCATGTGTGAAATCCCGGGAATACAGAGGACGGGGACATCTCTCTGGTGGGTTTCTGTAGCTGGATGACTCCACCATGGTGTCCTGGTACAGATCTTTGTGTTCTTTTGGCATCTCTGACTCCTCCATCACCCCATCCTCATCTTTTAGATCAGCTTTAGGATCTCTCAGGTTTCCACTCTGAATATATAATAAAAATTACATCAAAGGTAAACAATGCAGATAATGTACAGATCCTAATGATACTCTCAGTGATTGTTCCTCACCTACCTGATGATGGTGGGGGATGGTGTGACCTTCCTGTGTGGAATCCCGGGAATACAGAGGACGGGGACATCTCTCTGGTGGGTTCCCATTACTGGATCCATCTGTAGGAAACACACACACTGACTGAATACATTGTTTCAATGTGTTTATCAGATGATGGGGGATCTAGGTGGAGCCTCCGTACTGCTCTCTCCTTTACAATAAAGTCTCCTCTTACCCGGTGATGTGAGGGGCGGCTGATTCTCCATCATGACGTCCTTGTAGAGATCCTTGTGTCCTTCTAAATACTCCCACTCCTCCATGGAGAAATAGACAGTGACATCCTGACACCTTATAGGAACCTGATACACACAATGATACAGTCACCATCCAGACACACCACTTGTCTGTTACTGGATAATGTCCCAGAATTCCCAGAATCCTCCTCACCTCTCCTGTCAGCAGCTCCATCATCTTCTTGGTGACTTCTAGAATCTTCTCCATGTTGTGTCTCTCAGGTTTTCGGGCATCACATGGAGGCACTGTGATGGTCATATGATCACCTGACTTCACAAGAGGAAATCTCTGTATTGAGGAACCAATAGGAATATCATGTTAGAATCCCAGAATCCTCCTCACCTCTTCGGTCAGGTCTGTGTTTTATTAATAGCGATAAGAGTGATGTCATGTGACCTCCCAGAATCCTCCTCACCTCTCCAGTCAAGTCTGTGTTTTATTAATAGAGATAAGAGTGATGTCATGTGACCTCCCAGAATCCTCCTCACCTCTCCGGTCAGGTCTGTGTTTTATTAATAGAGATAAGACTGATGTCATGTGACCTCCCAGAATCCTCCTCACCTCTCCGGTCAGCAGGTAGATGATCTCCAGGGTGAGGTTTAGTATCTTCTCAGTCATGCGACTCCGGTCCTCCTCCATCCTCATTGGTGCCGTCATGTGATCTATACAGGTCTCCTTGTAGATGGATAACTTTGGGAAATGAAAGTAAGAATTATTTGGATGGTATTTGTCACACAATAATAGGATGTAAGGGGGGTGGGGGTAATAGGAGGGTTGCTTTACATTTAAGGACTACTGTCCCCCTGGTAACACATTTCATTTGGGCTGCTTAGTGTTTTTTTATTTTCATGAATCCGGGACCCTCTAGGCCAGTGGTTCTCAACCTGGGGGTCGGGACCCCCTCGGGGGTCAAATGATGATTTGCCAGGGGTCACCAAATCCTGGGCTGTTCCTGAAGCCCGCGCTGTTCTCTCAGGAAGGGAGATAAGAGGGGGAGGAACGAAGAAAAAGGGAGAGAAAGGGGGAAAAAAAGAGAGAGAGAAAGACAGAGGAATTAGGATAGAGAGAGATGAAAGGGAAAGAAAGTTGAACAAAGAGAGTGTGGTACATCCTAAAATGTACCATAAGGGGTTTTAATACTGTACGAGTGGAAAGCACTCAGGGAACGCTAAATGTCCGCGGGTTAGGGACGCAAATTACTTGTCTTGCCTTGGGTGCTTTTAACCCACGCTATGGAAATCATTTTACTGTTATGGCGCGTACACACGATCAGTCCATCCAATGAGAACGAACCGATGGAACGTTTTCACGATCGTGTCAGAACGCGGTGACGTAAAACACAACGACGTGCTGAAAAAAACTAAGTTCAATGCTTCCAAGCATGCGTCGACCTGATTCTGAGCATGTGTGGATTTTTAACCGATGGTCGTGCCTACTAACGACCGTTTTTTTTCCCATTGTTTAAATTTAAAGCAAGTTGGCTTTTTTTTTTAACCGATGGTTAAATAACCTATGGGGCCCACACATGATCGGTTTTGACCGATGAAAACGGTCCACCAGACCGTTGTCCTCTGTTTAACCTATCGTGTGTACGAGGCCTTAGGGGTCCCCACAACTTGAGAAATTTTATCAAGGGGTCACGGCACTAGAAGGTTGAGAACCACTGCTCTAGGCCTACTGGATCAGACATTCCCTTTTCTCTGTTTGGTATCTGAACTGGACTTGATTAGTTTTAGATCTGCAGACAAGGAATAATAAATACCCTTCCTGTGACCTGTTTGCTCTGAGGCAGTGCTGTGAGGTCAAAAAGGGGGGGGGGGCGGGGATTGGGGTTATCATGATGTCCAGGAAGTGGAACTTGCTTTTGGCTGGAGGTTCCGGCTTAACTGGATTACTGCCAGAACTCCATCTGGAAGGCTCCAGAGAGCATGTGCAGAGTACTGACCCCTGGCCACCTGTGCCCACTAAGGGGTGAAAGACTGCCGTTCTTCATTCCTGCTAATATCCAGTAACATTTGATTTGACCATTGAAGGTGAAGTCTGCCCTAATTTCTTGGCAGCAGTTCTGTAAGGAGGTCTGAAAAGTAACTGTGGGTGGGAGGACCATCATAGACCAAGACCCCCTCCCTACCTTAGAGTCCCCCCAGCCCTGCCACCTTCTTTTTCTCAGAGCTCCGCAGCCCACCAGAGAACGGACATGGCGGAGATTACTGGGTGTAAATAGAAAATAAGTTCTTATTACCTCCTCTGCTGCCACTTTCAGCAATGTCTCCTCTCTACTTCCTATCGACTTACCTCTCACCCGGAACTTCCTGTCTGTTTGTAACATCACTTCCTGTCTGTAACTGACATCACTTCCTGACTTCCACAGAGACTTCCTGTCTGGGTAGAAGATCACCATTTTGTGGAGCTCAGAGGAACTGCAGCCCCTGAGAAACGTCTCTTGGTGTAAATACGGCCTTGTGTGGTATGAACTGTAGATCAGCCATAACATTGTAACCACTCACCTAATATTGAGTAAGTTTCCCTTTTTGCTACCAAAACAACAACCCATCAAGGCATGGACTCCACTAGACCTCTGAAGGTATGCTCATAGTTGCCAACATTGTAGTTGTAGTCTTATTATAATTAGGGGGCGGGGCATGTACTTGTAGGCGTGATATAGCAAAAAAGAAAAAATGCAACCCCCCTGTACATAGTTACCCCCCCCTGTACATTATAGTTACATCGCTGTACACCAAGAGGGACAATGGCAGAGCAGAGCAAACTCCACGAGTGGCACCGTGTGTTTAGTGGAGAGGGAAGGGAGATCTGTGCAGCTAACCCCGGCTTCAGAATTGTGAAGAGTGAAGCCGATTCATTGGCTACACGTATCGAGCTTCTCAGCCTTTTGGCTAAGATCAAGTGTAGTATCTGTTCTTATCAGTTGCCAATAGGTGGTGCTAAGCTGACTGTCCCCGGTACCCTGTGAGAGGGGGAAAGGGATGGCAGTCGGCGGACGCTAAGTCTGTTGGCGTGGAGGTGGAAGCCTTCTGATCGGGACAGAGAGGCATGAGGTCGAAGCCAAGAGGCCGGGTCCCTGGCCGTTGGCCTGGATTTGGTGGTATCTGCCCGTCAGTTGTTCTGGAGGGAACCCTTGCTTCTCCTTTAACCGGGAAGGAGCGGGTAGTACTTCCAGAATGTGATTAGGTGGGAGAGATAGGGGTTGTGGGTAGAGCTTGCCTAGGTGGGCTCTCCCCGACCTCTTCTCCCACCTTCCTGGCTGGGAAGGGTGCTGCCGGTCCGGACCGGGGGCTAGGGACCGTTGAAAAGCCTGTGGAGATTGTGCCCCTGGAGTGGCAGTCCAGGGGTGCCATACATTGCATGAGTGTTTGAAAGGGGCACTCATCGTGTGGCACCTTCAGGTCGCTGATCTCCACAACACACTTTTCACACCTGCCTCTAGGGATGGGCCTTTTGGCTAGGACCAGTGGAATTTTTGTTTCCTGGCCGGAGGGCCGGCCCATGTATAGCACATTGGTCACTTTATCTCACTCTGCCATCTTCCTTCTCTCCACTTTCATTTTTTATTTTCCCCGTGTTTGTCTGTTTTGTCACTTTTTTGTTTGGTGCACTGCACTTTTAGTGTGATGAGTAGGGTGCTGGTCCTCGGACCTGCTCTGAAAGTCTTGGGAGTTGGTGGACTCGGCCTTCTGGCTAAGTTTGCCGGCTCTCATGGGGTCTCCCTTCGGGGGAGCCTCACCGAGGAGGGTTCTGTTTCGGCAGTCCCTCCGAGGATGTTGGGTCCTTGTGGCTTCGGCTGCTTGGACCAAGATGGGTCCATATGGCTTCGGCTGTATGGACCACAGTTACTCTAGTCCCTGCCAGGAGCCTAACGCCCCGGGGGATCAGAGACGGGTCCTCTTCGGAGGACCATTTGACAATGCACCCATCACAGTTTTTTGTTGCACCTCTTTATGTGTGTGCACATTTTTCCTGCACCGGGTGGAGTTTTTGGGCTGTGTTTTGCACGCCACAGGCTTTTCAACAGAAAAAATCTGTTCTTATCAGTTGTCAGAGGTGCGCTGAAGCACCTCCTATATGGGGAGGGTGGATGCAATCCAATGACGTCATTGCACCTGGAAGGATGGTTTCAGCAGGGACTATGCCTTGCTGCCTGACAGATACTGGGGGCCGGCCTATAGTTGCGTCTGAGCCATCTGGAAGGGTGCTCCTGGTGAGGATGGGTGGCTGCACTTGGTCTGGTCTCTTTGCCGAGTTCTAGTCCGGCCTTCTGGTTGGCTGGTGTAAGTGCTATCTCTGTCAGCGATCCGGTTGGAGGAGCTGGTAATGCCCTGGGATGAGACGGGGTAGGACCATGCAAATCTGCCGGGTTGATGGGGGGTCTGGAAGGGCTAGTATTGGCGGAGGCTGCTAACTGGAGCGGCAGTTCTCTCTAAGAAAACATTGAAGGGCTCTCTAGCTGGCAGGGGTGGAGGGCTGCACTTAGGGTTGCCACCTGTTCGGGATTCACCCGGACAGTTCGGGTTTTAAATCATGTGTCCGGATTTCAGGCGGACTAAAACCCGGACACATTATTTAGACTGGAATGTGGCTCCCCAAGTAACCATGACAGTCACACACAAATCTGTTGCTGTCCGGGAGCTGCGGTTAGCTGTCTGGGGGGCAGGTTCAACTTTACTTGGGGGCAGGGCAATGACGTCAGCAAGAGCAATTTGGCCACACCCACTGCAGCACACTATGCGCACAGCATTACTACTCTCCTTGGGATCACCCAAAGGTGTCCCAGGCCGCTAAAGTGTTCGGGTTTGGTTTGAAGAAAAGGTGGCAACTCTAGCTGCACTGGCCGGTTGGGGGGTTGGATTTGGAATGGAAAAGCCTATGGTGCATGTGCCCCTGGAGTGGCAGTCCAGGGGTATCTGAGAATCACTGTGAGTCACTTTGATTTAAAGATACCACAGTCACTGCACCAGCAACACGCTTTTTTTTAGCACCTGCCTCCCGGGCCGGGCCTTTTGGCTAGGACCGGAGATTTTTTTTTATTCCTGGCTGGAGGGCCTGGTCATTGTAGAACACAATGACCACTTCTTTCACTCTCCTCTCCACTATCCCTTTCCCCCACTTTATTTTATCTATTGCCTATGTTTGTCACGTTTTTGTCTTTTTTTGTTTGTGCACGTTATTTGTTCACTGTGTTACTAGTAGGGTGCGTGTCCTCGGGCCAGCCCTGAACGTCTTGGGAGTGGGTGGACATGGCCTTCTGGCTTAGTTCGCCTGCTCTCATGGGGTCTCCCTTCGGGGGAGCCCCACACCTAGTACTGGGAGGGTTCTGTTTTGGCAGACCATCCAAGGAAGTTGGGTCCGTGTCGGCTTCGGTTGCTCGGACCACAGTACCTCAGTCCCCGTCTGGAGCCTAACGACCTGGGGGATCAGGGTTTGGGTCCTTTTTCACAGGAGGACCACTTTACGTTGCACCCGTCTGCACGTTTTTGTGAACACTCTTTATGTGTGTGCACATTTTTCCTGCACCGGGTGGAGTTTTTTGGGTGTGTTCACATGCCATAAACTTTAAATGGAGGAGGTGATGGTGATGTGGTTGGAGGTGGGGATGTGGTTGGAGGTGGTGATGGTGATGTGGTTGGAGGTGGTGATTTGGTTGGAGGTGGTGATTTGGTTGGAGGTGGTGATGTGGTTGGAGGTGGTGATGTGGATGGAGCTGGTGATGGTGATGTGGTTGGAGCTGGTGATGTGGATGGAGGTGGTGATGGTGATGTGGTTGGAGGTGGTGATGGCAAAGTGGTGATGTGGTTGGAGGTGGTGATGATGATGAGGAGGTTAGAGGTGGTGATGGTGATGTGGATGGAGGTGGTGATGGGGTTGGAGGTAGTGATGGTGATGTGGTTGGAGGTGGTGATGGTGATGTGGATGGAGGTGGTGATGGGGTTGGAGGTGGTGATGTTGATGTGGATGGAGGTGGTGATGGTGATGTGGATGGAGGTGGTGATGGTAATGTGGATGGAGGTGGTGATGGTAATGTGGATGGAGGTGGTGATGTGGATGGAGGTGGTGATGTGGTTGGTGATGGTGATGTGGATGGAGGTGGTGACGGTGATGTGGATGGAGGTGGTGATGTGGATGGAGGTGGTGATGTGGTTGGAGGAGGTGATGGTGATGTGGTTGGGGGTGGTGATGTGGATGGAGGTGGTGATGGTGATGTGGTTGGAGGTGGGGATGTGGATGGAGGTGGTGATGATGATGTGGTTGGCGGTGGTGATGGTGATGTGGATGGAGGTGGTGATGTGGTTGGAGGTGGTGATGGTGATGTGGATGGAGGTGGTGATGGTGATGTGGTTGGAGGGGTGATGGCAAAGTGGTGATGGTGATGTGGATGGAGGTGGTGATGTGGATGGAGGTGGTGATGTGGTTGGAGGAGGTGATGATGATGTGGATGGAGGTGGTCATGGTAATGTGGATGGAGGTGGTGATGTGGTTGGAGGTGGTGATGGTGATGTGGTTGGAGGTGGTGATGGTGATGTGGTTGGAGGTGGTGATGTAGATGGAGGTGGTGATGTGGTTGGAGGTTTAGATGGTGATGTGGATGGAGGTGGTGATGGTGATGTGGATGGTGATGTGGTTGGAGGTGATGATGGTGATGTGGTTGGAGGTGGTGATGGTGATGTGGATGGAGGTGGTGATGGTGATGTGGTTGGAGGGGTGATGGCAAAGTGGTGATGGTGATGTGGATGGAGGTGGTGATGTGGATGGAGGTGGTGATGTGGTTGGAGGAGGTGATGATGATGTGGATGGAGGTGGTCATGGTAATGTGGATGGAGGTGGTGATGTGGTTGGAGGTGGTGATGGTGATGTGGTTGGAGGTGGTGATGTGGATGGAGGTGGTGATGTGGTTGGAGGTTTAGATGGTGATGTGGATGGAGGTGGTGATGGTGATGTGGATGGTGATGTGGTTGGAGGTGATGATGGTGATGTGGTTGGAGGTGGTGATGGTGCGGAGGAGGAATTACGGGAGGAATGATAGACGGGTCTATGAACTTATCATTGGGGGTCTCCTACAGACGTCCTGAGATTTATGAGAAGGGACAACCTGGTAAAACAAAACTTCTAAAGACACAAGATTGAGATTGTATTTACATTTTTATCAGCTACATATGAAATGTTCCACTTTCAGCCAGCAGGTGGCACTCTCCAAGGAAATGAAGCTGCCTGTGCAGGCTGCTGACCATTGAAATTGACAGTCTTGTAATCTGATCTCCCCTTCTCTCTCATCCATATCTAGAGTCTCTCACCAGGATGTCTTCCTATGAAGCTTCTGCTGAAGATCAGGGGAGATCAGACTACACTGCTAGAGGGACTCAACCACCAGTAATATTCCCTCCTCTCAGAATAAGCCAGAGAGGACTTTAGGAGGGAAAAAATAATCTTACTAAAGGCGTCAAAATGTTTCTTCCATGATGAAGATCAGAGGAGCGCTCAGCCACGTGTTTTCTGAGGTGTATATCTCCCAGTGTGAGATCTCTGGGCATTTTCCGCACTAAGTAGCGACACATCTACTCCCCTGTGTGAGACCTACAGTGTTGGTTAAACTCGTACTTGAGTGAAAAACATTTCCCGCACTCAGGACAGGAATACGGCTTCTTCCCCGTGTGAGATCTCTGATGTTTATAAAAACTGGATTTATCTGAAAAACATTTCCCGCACTCATGGCAGGAATACGGCTTCTCCCCCGTGTGAGATCTTTGATGTTTAACGAGGTCTGATTTCTGTAAAAAACCTTTTCCGCACTCAGGACAGGAATACGGCCTTTCACCCGTGTGAATTCTCCGATGTATTTTAAGATAGGAATTTGCTGAAAAATATTTCCCGCACTCAGGGCAAGGATACGCCTTCTCCCCCGTGTGACTTGTTCGATGTTTTAGAAGGTGGGATTCTTGTGTAAAACATTTTCCACACTCTGGACAGCAATATGGCTTTTCACCCGTGTGAGTCCTCAGATGTACATGAAGAGTTTCCTTCCGTGAAAAACATTTCCCGCACTCAGGGCAGGAATAGGCCTTCTCACCCGTGTGAATTCTCTGATGTGTTACAAGGACTGATTTTAAGCTAAAACATTTTCCACACTCAGGACAGGGATGTGGTTTCTCAAGTTTGTGAGATTTCAGATGGCTGTTAAGATGGGACTTGAGAGCAAAACATTTTTCGCACTCAGGGCAAGAATACGGCTTATCCACTATGTGAGATCTCTGATGTTGAACAAGGTATGATTTCTGTGAAAAACATTTCCCGCACTCAGGGCAGGAATACGGCTTATCCACTATGTGAGATCTTTGATGTTTAACAAGGTATGATTTCTGTGAAAAACATTTCCCGCACTCAGGGCAGGAATACGTCTTCTCACTCGTGTGAATTCTTTGATGTTTTACAAGGCCTGGTTTCCCTGCAAAAGATTTTCCACACTCAGGACAGGAAACTGGCTTTTCACCCGTGTGAGACATCTGATGGGAAATAAGACTGGCCTTCTGTGAAAAACATCTCCCGCACTCAGGGCAGGGAAATGGCTTCTCACCTGTGTGAGTTCTTTGATGTATCACCCAGTGCGATTTTATTGCAAAGCATTTTCCGCACTCAGGACAGGAATACGGCTTCTCCCCGGTGTGAAATGTCAGATGATAGTTAAGATTGGACATTTGAGAAAAGCATTTCCCGCACTCAGGGCAAGAATACGGCTTCTCCCCCGTGTGAGATCTCTGATGTCGAAGAAGTTCATGTTTCTCTAAAAAACATTTCCCACACTCAAGGCAAGAATACGGCTTATCCCCTGTGTGAGATCTTTGATGTCTGACAAGGTGTGATTTATATGGAAAATATTTCCCGCACTCAGGGCAAGAATACGGGTTCTGCCCCGTGTGAGATCTCTGATGTTTAACAAGTTCATGTTTCTCTGAAAAACATTTCCCGCACTCAGGGCAGGAAAAAGCCTTCTCCCCCGTGTGAGATCTCTGATGTTTAACAAGTTCATGTTTCTGTGAAAAACATTTCCCGCACTCAGGGCAGGAATACACCTTCTCACTCTTGTGAATTCTTTGATGTTTTACAAGGCCTGGTTTCCTTGCAAAAGATTTTCCACACTCAGGACAGGAAAATGGCTTTTCGCCCGTGTGAGACTTCTGATGGGAAATAAGATGGACCTTCTGTGAAAAACATCTCCCGCACTCAGGGCAGGGAAATGGCTTCTCACCTGTGTGAGTTCTTTGATGTTTCGCACAGTTCGATTTTATTGCAAAGCATTTTCCGCACTCAGGACAGGAATACGGCTTCTCCCCCGTGTGAGATCTCTGATGTGTGATGAGTCGTGATTTACAAGGAAAACATTTGCTGCACTGAGAACAGTGAAATGTCTCCTCCCCCTGAATTCCGGCCCCACCCCTCACAGTACGAGGTTGCTCAGAGTCGGAGGGATTCCATGGTCTATCCACACTGTGAAGTCCTCCATCCATAGTGGAGCTCATTGTCTTTTCTCCTCCACAATCTCCTGTGATGTCCTCATCTTCCATTTTACAACCTGGAGATAAAGTGAGACGATCCTTTGAGGGTTTCTCCATGGCGTGTCCTGGAAAAATAGAAAAACATCATCAATAGATATGAGAGGGTTAGTTCACTTCCATCAAGATTCCATCTGGATCAGGTAGATATGAGTGAGGAGATGTTCTCTGTGGAGGTCCAAACCAGCTGAGACTCTTCCCCCCATCAAAGAACCTTTGGTCCTCCTCCCAGATCACTTCTACATTTACACAGCCTTGTCAGAAGAGCAGGAACCAATGGGGGCTGGGAGGGGCGTGCTCTTTACACAACCACAAGCCTAATCACTGGGTCATGTGATCTCTGATAAACAAGAGGGTCAAAGTTCAGACCTAAAGACTCTTTACCATAGAACAAGTGACCATAGGCCTAGGCTTCTGGTGATATGCAGCACTAGAGGGAGCTTGCAGCAGTATTTTCTCTTCAGAATATATTGGTTTTAATGTCCAGTCCTTATTTCAGTGAGACGTTTAATACAGTTTTATGGCAACAGACTCGTTTAACTACTCTATTCTACTCTGTCTTTTGCTGCCGTCACTTTTCTATGGTAACATTTTTCTAGAAGTCTGCTGGAAGAAGAGGGACCAACCTAAGAAAGTCTCAATCTGTGTTATCATTAGACATGTGCACTGCCGAATTTCCCAATTTTAATTTTCGAATTTCCGATTTTTGGAATTTTAATTTTCTAACTTTCTAAATTCGCTAATTCCGAAATTTCAGGATTTTCGAAGTTCAGAAATTCGAAAAGCCAAAATGTGAAATTTCGGAAATCCGCATTTTTGGAATTAACGAATTTGTCAAAATTAGTTAAACAAATTCGGAACCAAATAAATTGCACATGTCAAGTTAGTTATCATATCTGTGCTACTGTAACTAGGGGTAACACACAACCTAATACTGCCAGCTGAACCCCAGGACGGGTATCAGTACAGGGAGGGGACCATCATCAACCTATTATTGGCTGATATCACTCAGCTCCCCGCCCTACTCTGGACCAATCAGTGAGCAGTAACAGAGCAGAGATAAGAGAAGAATATATTATGGGTCACCTGTGCTGATCTCTGTAGGAGTGTCCTCCTCTATGAATGTCCTCGTCATTCCAGCCTCCTCCGTATATTGCTGATCATCCCTCACATACGTCTCTTCTACGTCACACTCAGTTTTCATGATCATCCGATCTTCACCCTAAACCAACAGAATGGCAGAAAATAACATCTGTAACATAGAAGTATTTATGATGTGAGATCACATAGAAAATATCATCTTGTAGAGTCCACACATCATCTCCACATGTCAGAGTGTTCAATCACTTTATGTTCCCGACCCTCAACTCCACCTACCTGATGATGGTGGGGGATGGTGTGACCTTCCTGTGCGGAATCCCCGGAATACAGAGGATGGGGACATCTCTCTGGTGGGTTCCTGGTATTAGGTGGCTCCATCATATCCTTGTGTCCTTCAGAAAGCTCCATCATCACCCCATACTCCTCATCCTCCTCCTTATACTCTTCATTAACTATACAATTGCTGAAGTTTCCACTCTAAATATATAAATAAATGAATTACAACAAAAAAGCTTGTGTATAAAATAAAATCATCAGCGATTCTTATGCCCCGTACACACGACCGGTTTTCCCGTCTGAAAGATGAAAGCTTTTTGTTGGGAATCCCGATGGCGTGTATGCTCCATCTGACTTTTTCCCATAAGAAACCACCCCCCCCCCCATCAGGAAAAAATCCTAGCGGAAAAAATGTATGCTTTTCCGACAGGAAAAAAATTACGCATGCTCGGAAACAATTTAATGCATGCTCGGAAGCATAGAACTTAATTTTGTCGGCCCAACGTACTCTTTTATGTCACCGCGTTCTTTGCAGTCAAAAGTTCACTGGACTTTTGTGTGACCGTGTGTATGCAAGGCAGGCTTGAGAGGAATTCCGTCGGAACCCCATCAGGTTTTTTTCCGACGGGAAAACCATTTGTGTGTCAGTCGCATAACTCCTCTACCTGATGATTGTGGGGGATGGTGTGCTCTTCCTGTGTGGAATCCCGGGAATACAGAGGACGGGGACATCTCTCTGGTGGGTTCCTGTAGCTGGATGACCCCACCATGGTGTCCTGGTACAGATCTTTGTGTTCTTTTAGAAACTCCTCCATCCCCCCATCCTCATCATCCTCCTCTTTTATCTCTTCTTTAATCTCAACTTTAGACTCTCTCAGATTTCCACTCTGAATATAGAATAAAAATGACATCAATGGTAACAATGCAGATAATGTACAGATCCTAATGATACTATCAGTGATTGTTCCTCATCTACCTGATTAGGATTTGCATAGTTATGACCTTCCTGTGAGGAATCCCCAGAATAAGGAGGACTTGGACATTTCTCTGGGGGATTTTTGTAGCTGGATGACTCCACCACGGTGTCCTGGTACAGATCTTTGTGCCCATTTGAAAACACTGACTCCTCCATCACTCCATCCTCCTCATCCTCCTCTTTTATCTCTTCTTTAATAATGGCCTGTGTGGAATCCCGGGAATACAGAGGACGGGGACATCTCTCTGGTGGGTTCCCATTACTGGATCCATCTGTAGGAAACACACACACTGACTGAATACATTGTTTCTATGTGTTTATCAGATGATGGGGGATCTAGGTGGAGCCTCCGTACTGCTCTCTCCTTTACAATAAAGTCTCCTCTTACCCGGTGATGTGAGGGGCGGCTGATTCTCCATCATGACGTCCTTGTAGAGATCCTTGTGTCCTTCTAGATTGTCCATCATGACGTCCTTGTAGAGATCCTTGTGTCCTTCTAAATACTCCCACTCCTCCATGGAGAAATAGACAGTGACATCCTGACACCTTATAGGAACCTGACCCACACAATGATACAGTCACCATCCAGACACACCCCTTGTCTGTTACTGGATAATGTCCCAGAATTCCCAGAATCCTCCTCACCTCTCCTGTCAGCAGCTCCATCATCTTCTTGGTGACTTCTAGAATCTTCTCCATGTTGTGTCTCTCGGGTTTTAGGGAGTCACATGGAGGCGCTGTGATGGTCATATGATCACCTGACTTCACAAGAGGAAATCTCTGTATTGGAGAACCAATAGGAATATCATGTTAGAATCCCAGAATCCTCCTCACCTCTCCGGTCAGGTCTGTGTTTTATTATTAGAGATAAGAGTGATGTCATGTGACCTCCCAGAATCCTCACCACCTCTCCGGTCAGGTCTGTGTTTTATTAATAGAGATAAGAGTGATGTCATGTGACCTCCCAGAATCCTCCTCACCTCTCCGGTCAGGTCTGTGTATTATTAATAGAGATAAGAGTGATGTCATGTGACCTCCCAGAATCCCCCTCACCTCACCGGTCAGGTCTGTGTTTTATTAATAGAGATAAGAGTGATGTCATGTGACCTCCCAGAATCCTCCTCACCTCTCCGGTCAGGTCTGTGTTTTATTAATAGCGATAAGAGTGATGTCATGTGACCTCCCAGAATCCTCCTCACCTCTCCGGTCAGGTCTGTGTTTTATTAATAGAGATAAGAGTGATGTCATGTGACCTCCCAGAATCCTCCTCACCTCTCCGGTCAGGTCTGTGTTTTATTAATAGAGATAAGAGTGATGTCATGTGACCTCCCAGAATCCTCCTCTCCTCTCTGGTCAGGTCTGTGTTTTATTAATAGAGATAAGAGTGATGTCATGTGACCTCCCAGAATCCTCCTCACCTCTCCGGTCAGGTCTGTGTTTTATTAATAGAGATAAGAGTGATGTCATGTGACCTCCCAGAATCCTCCTCACCTCTCCGGTCAGGTCCGTGTTTTATTAATAGAGATAAAAGTGATGTCATGTGATCTCCCAGAATCCTCCTCACCTCTCCGGTCAGCAGGTAGATGATCTCCAGGGTGAGGTTTAGTATCTTCTCAGTCATGTGAGTCCGGTCCTCCATCCTCACTGGTCATGTGATCTATGTCGTTTTCCCTGTAGACCAATAAATTATTTTTTAAATAAGCATTCTATTTAAGCACATCATTTATCTAAGGCACAAATAAAACGACATCTACAAACAGAGCTCCTGACCGACTGCAGGTGAACCTGTATTTCCCCATCCATGTTTTTTCTTCCCAGACTGACAACTACTCTGTCCTCCCTGTAATATGTTCCCTCTTCCACAATAGCGTCTTCTCTTTCTAAACTCTCATTTCTCTACCCATCTTCTCCAGCCCCAAAATACGCCCTTTCTTAACCAATGACACCTCAAATCAACAAATTCACTCCCAGCTTATCTCTCGTCTTGACTCCTGTAACTCCCTTCCATTGGCCGACCTCTACAGAGACTATCCCCCCTTCAGTCTATCATGAATGCTACCAGACTCATCCACCTTACCAACGGCTCAGTGTCCTCCACCCCTCTCTGCCAATCCCTCCAATGACTTCCATTCAGTGTCCTTCACCCCTCTCTGCCAATCCCTCCAATGACTTCCATTCAGTGTCCTTCACCCCTCTCTGCCAATCCCTCCAATGACTTCCATTCAGTGTCCTTCACCGCTCTCTGCCAATCCCTCCAATGACTTACATTTAGTGTCCTTCACCCCTCTCTGCCAATCCCCCCCAAAAAATATATTTCTCTTGTCGTCCATGGACGGACACAGCCTCTTAATTCTTCACACATGGGTTATGTTCCCTGTTTACAGGAGAGGACTAGGCAGAAACATGTTAGATATTCATATACATGTCATTTTTAACAGAGCTGAACAGCCCCGCCCAGGGGGCGGTCCCTCCGGACATAACCCTCCTCCCTGCAGCATGCAGCCTCCGTTTCATTCTGCCTAGCAAAGGAGAAGGAGAGCTGACTGCGCAGGCGCCATATAGAGCCGACTCGCAGGTCGGCTATTTACGGAAAACTGGTGACGTGCTTTATGCGCCATGGCAAGTTTTTCACAAGACGTCAATCTTCTAAGCTCTCTATAGGAACGCCCAGTCCCGCGGGAATCAGAACCCTGAAGCCTGGGTGAAAATAACAATTAAACGGTACGTACTGCAAAAAAAAAAAAAATACCAGCATACTGTACATGTCGTTAGTATGCTGGATGTAATGTTAGATAATTGTTTTAAGGTGAACCTCCACTTTAAAGCGGGGGTTCACCCTAGCATAAAATTTGGCATAGTAGCGCGAGCTACAGTATGCCTGTATTTATTTTTTTAGCCCGGTACTCACTGTGCAATCGTATATAGAAGATTCCGACTCCCCGCGGGGAATGGGCGTTCCTATCCAGAGGGAAGGTGATTGACGGCCGGCTCTGGCACGTCACGCTTCTCCGGAAATAGCCGAAATAGGACTTGGCTCTTCACGGCGCCTGCACATAGTCTGTGCGCAGGCGCCGTATAGCGCCGTGAAGAGCCGAGACCTACTCCGGCTGTCTTCGGGGAGCGTGACGTGCCAGAGCCGGCCGTCAATCACCTTCCCTCTGGATAGGAACGCCCATTCCCCGCGGGGAGTCGGAATCTTCTATATACGATTGCACAGTGAGTACCGGGCTAAAAAAATAAATACAGGCATACTGTAGCTCGCGCTACTATGCCGAATTTTATGCTAAAATGTTGTTATGGAGGGTGTACCACCGCTTTAAGTCTAGGCTATCTGGAGGCAATGGATTCCCTTGCCCCTGTCCGCTTGTCCTCCCCTGGGGTAAGGGACTTCTATCAAGGGGTATTCCTCACCTCTATACCACACCATACCTCATAGGAGGTTTACTTAATCTCTTGGACCCTGCTGGGGCACCCAGTGCATGGATTATGGCGTTGGTTAAAGTTTCAAGGATCGATCTGTTCATCTCTGAGGCTATGCTACTATCTGGAGAGTTTAAGGAAGTAGGATTGGGGTCTTGGCCAGAGGCGGTTCCTCTGACAGGGGTGGATGTCACAGGGAGGGTGGTACTCTGGGAAGTGGCTTGCACCTGAGGGGGAGGGCTAATATAAGGAGGTGGTCTTTGGGTGCAACAAATGAAATCATCCTCTTTGTCCACTAGGGGCATTTGGGCTTGGTATTTTTCTTTTGTCCTCTTTCCCTGTGCTCTGATCCTAGCGTCTTCAAGCCAGTGTTCTGCCATTTCTAACCCATAACTTTTTTGGTCTCTAGGACCTAACAATCTAAGTTTATCCACCAAATCTTGACATCCGTTTTACAGTTAATTTACCATTTAATCCAAATTTTGTTTCCCATTTAGCACAGTACTGAACAGATTTAGGTTCTATACTATGCATACATTTCTAATCTCCTTCAAACAGCACTACTAGGAACACAACAGCAACTTACAACCCATGGCAATGGACACCTTTTAAAGTTTTTCCTTGTCTCATATCCAGCAATCCTCATTAATAATTCTACAACATTCTGTCCACTTTCTTCATAATGCAATTCACTTTTCATGTTCTTTTAACCACTTCAATACCGGCCCATAGTCATATGACGTCCACAGAGGGGATCTCCCATCCCGGGTGGACGTCTTATGAAGTCCTGGGCTTTGTGGGGGGATATCTGAATGATGCCTGCACCTAGAGGCATCGTTCAGATATCCTTCTCTTCTGCCGGCGATTCCGTGCAACATAAGAATGATCATAGCGGCGGTTCCGCCGCTTGATCGTTCTTATAGGCGGCGGGAGGGGACACCCCCCCTCCCGCCGCCATCCGGTGCTTCTCCGGGCTCTCCTGTGCCATCGGGGGCCCGGAGAAAGAATCGTCCGGCGCTGGCAGGAAGCATAGAGATGACTGGTGACCAGATGGTCACCAGTCATCTCTATGACCGTCGGAGGACCCGGGCGCGATGTGATGACATCACGCCCGGGTCCCCGTAAGTAAACAAAGCCGCGATTGTGGCTACTAAGCAAAACTAATCATGAGATCGGTGACATTTTTTTTCACCGATCTCGTGCTTTCCAGCCTGGAGGAGAGATGTGAGATCTTATTGACCCCGCATCTCTCCATAAAGAGGACCTGTCACACACATTCCTATTACAAGGGATGTTTACATTCCTTGTAATAGGAATAAAAGTGATAAAAAAAAAAAACGCCCCTGTCCCCGGTAGCTCGCGCGCAGAAGCGAACGCACACGCAAGTCCCGCCGACATATGTAAACGCCGTTTAAACCACATATGTGAGGTATTGACCTCCTCTGTAAATCTAAACTGGTAACCTGTAAAAATGTTCAAAGCGTTGCCTATGAAGATTTTTAAGTACCGAAGTTTGGCGCCATTCCATGTGCAATTTTAAAGCGTGACATGTTAGGCATCTATTTACTCGGTGTAACATAATCTTTTTCTATTTTACAAAAAAATTGGGCTAACTTTACTGTTTTGTTATTTTTTTGAATTCATGAAACAATTTTGTTCAAAAAAAAAGGCGTTTGAAAAATTATTGTGCAAATACCGTGCAAGATAAAACGTTTCAATGACCGTCGTTTTATTCCCTAGGGTGTCTGCTAAAAAAAAACATATATAATGTTTGGGGGTTCTGCGTATTTTTCTAGCAAAAAAATTAGGATTTGTACATGTAGGAGAGAAGTGCCAGAATAGGCCCGGTATGGATGTGTGTATAAAAGCCCGGTATTGAAGGGGTTAATTAAACCATTTCCTCTTATAAATAAACTCGCCTTTCTCCACTTTCATGTTCAGTAGCCTAGAATGGAGAGCTTTTAAATAATTATAATAATCATGGCTACCTTTTGCTTTCTTTGTTTTAAAACGAATCCTAGAGTTGCATAACAAAAACTAACAATTTTAACTAGGATTTCACGTCGCCACATAATTAAACATTTCTTGGATATTCAGAACTATCTGGCTGCTTTACACAGGAATTTGAAGGGAGGGGGAGGAAACTGCAAAAGATAGCAGGCTCGTCTCATCAGTTTTCTGCTTCTCAAACATTTCTTAAACATTTATAGAACAATGGCATTGCCTGGTCTTATGCCGCGTACACACGATCATTTTTCGGCATGAAAATAAACGTAGGCCCGGATTCTTAGAGGACTTACGACGGCGTAGCGCCATGTACGCCGGCGTAAGTCCGAATCCGAGCCGTCGTATCTATGCGCCTGATTCTTAGAATCAGTTACGCATAGATTTCTATTCTATCCGACCGGCGTAAGTGTCTTACGCCGTCGGAGCTTAAGTGCATTTTTACGTTGGCCGCTAGGGTGCGTGTAAGCTGATTTACGCGTCGAAATATGTAAATCAGTTAGATACGCGAATTCACGAACGTACGCCCGGCCGACGCAGTACAGATACGCCGTTTACGTTAGGCTTTTCCCGGCGTAAAGTTACACTTCTATTATATGAGGCATAACTGCGGCGTACCAATGTTAAGTATGGCCGTCGTTCCCGTGTCGAAATGTGAACATTTTACGCTGTTTGCGTAAGTCGTCCGTGAATGGGGCTGGACGTCATTTACGTACACGTCGAAACCAATACGTCCTTGCGGCATACTTTGCCGCAAAGCACACTGGGATATTCCAAGGACAGCGCATGCGCCGTAAGTGCAAAACGTCAATCACGTCGGGTCACAGCACATTCACATAAAACACGCCCCCCTGTTCAATATTTGAATTAGGTGGGCTTATGCCGGCCGATTTACGCTACGCCGCCGCAACTTACGGAGCAAGTGCTTTGAGAATACAGCACTTGCCCGTCTGAGTTGCGGAGGCGTAACGTAAATCGGATACGTTACGCCCGGGCAAAGTTACGCGGATCTACCTGAATCTGGCCCGTTTGTTTTTAAAAATGTCCAAAAAACAAAGTTTTTACAACTTCATCATGAAAAACGACGTTGCCCTCACACCATCGTTTTTAAAAAATGATGAACAAAGCGCGGTGACGTACAACACGTACGACGGCACTCTAAAGGGGAAGTTCTATTCGTCTTTGGGCTGCTTTAGCTGATTCCGTGTTAGTAAAAGACGATTTGCGCTTTTCTGTCTGTTACAGCGTGATGAATGTGCTTACTCCATTATGAACGGTAGTTTTACCAGAACGAGCGCTCCCGTCTCATAACTTGCTTCTGAGCAATCCGCAGGTTTAAAACGTTGTTTTTGCCCACACTCAATCATTTTTTACAACCCGAAAAATGTCATTTTTTTAAAACGACGTTAAAAAATGCAGCATGTTCGAATTTTTTTTTGTTGTTTTTCAGAAGCCGAAAAACGATGTGAAGCCCACACATCATCATTTTAAATGAAGTTTTTAAAAACGTTGTTTTTTTCATGCCGAAAAATGATCGTGTGTATGTGGCATCAGGCCTCGTACACACCACTCAACATGTCCGATGAAAATGGTCCGCGGACATGTCTGATGAGTCGTACTGACCATCGGACATGTCCGACGGACAGGCTTCCAGCGGACAAGTTTCTTAGCATGCTAAGAAACTTTTATCCGCTGGAAACCTGTCCGCTAGGCCGGGAAACTGTCCGGTCGGCCCTACACACGACCGAACATGTCCGACGGACCAGTTTCAGTGGACATGTTCGGTCGTGTGTACAAGGCCTCAGATATTCAGAACTATCTGGCTGCTCTAAACAGGAATTTGAAGGGAGGGGGAGGAAACTGCAAAAGATAGCAGGCTCGTCGCATTAGTTTTCTGCTTCTCAAACATTTCCTAAACATTTATATAACAATGGCATTGTCTGGTCTAATTCTCTAACTTTGATAGGCTCATAATTAGTTAGTTTCATCACGTTGCATACTTTCAAAAATACATACATTTTTAATCAACTCTGTCATTAAAATTAAACCCAAATTGATCATAACTCCTTCTGTTGGTATTCGCATTTATAATTGTCGGCTCTATTATTTCTGCAACAGGTAAAAGGAGTTATTTGGCTCAAACTGTGTAACATCGGCATTACTCTTCACCATATCATCAACAGAAAGGTTAAACATAAGAAAGAAGAAACTAAAACACACACAGGGCCAGATTCTCGTACATCCGCGTATCTTTCCGCGGGCGTAACGTATCCAATTTACGTTACGCCTCCGCAAATTAGACGGGCAAGTGCTGTATTCTCAAAGCACTTGCTCCGTAAGTTGCGGCGGCGTAGCGTAAATCGCCCGGCGTAAGCCCGCCTAATTAAAATTTGGAACAGGGGGGCGTGTTTTATGTAAAATATCCCTGACCCGACGTGATTGACGTTTTTCACGAACGGCGCATGCGCCGTCCGTGGACATATCCCAGTGTGCATTGCTCCAAATACGCCGCAAGGACGTATTGGTTTTGACGTGAACGAAAATGACGTCCAGCCCCATTCACGGACGACTTGCGCAAACGACGTAAAATATTCAAAATTCGATGCGGGAACGACGTCCATACTTAACATTGGTACGCCGCATGTAGGCCACCATATAGCAGGGGTAACTTTACGCCGGGAAAAGCCTAACGTAAACGGCGTATCTGTACTGCGTCGGCCGGGCGTACGTAACGTGAATTCGCGTATCTAGCTGATTTACATATTTCTAAGCGTAAATTAGCGCACACGCCCCTAGCGGCCAGCGTAAATATGCAGTTACGATCCGACGGCGTAAGAGACTTACGCCGGTCGGATCTAATAGAAATCTATGCGTAACTGATTCTATGAATCAGGCGCATAGATACGACGGCACAACTCAGAGATACGCCGTCGTATCTCCTCTGTGAATCTGGGCCACACAGAATAGGGTTAACTTTGGGGTCTTCCTAGGCCCAGTACACACGACCAAACATGTCTGCTGAAACTGGTCCGCGAACCAGTTTCAGCAGACATGTTCGGTCGTCTGTACAGCCGAGCGGACAGGATTCCAGCGTACATTTGCCCGCCAGACCGTTTTCGAGCAGACAAATGTTTCTAAACATTCTGGAATCCTGTCCGTCGGACATGTTCGGTCGTCTGTACAGACTTACCGTACATGTCCGAGCGGCCGCCATCCCTCGCATGCGTCGAATGACTTTGACGCATGTGTGGAAGCATTGAACTTCCAGGGCCGCGCACGTCGCCGCGTCATTGTCGCGGCCTCGTCACCGCGTATCGTGTACGCGCGGATTTCTGTATGATGGTGTGTACAGCCATCATACAGAAATCTCTGGGCGGGCATGTACGCTGAAAACGGTCCGGCGGACCGTTTTCATCGTACATGTGTGCCCGGGTGTACGGGGCCCTAGATCACTCCGCCAACTAGCGCTTAAAAACCATCAAACATTCAACCTCCTACGACATCAGGCAATCAACCTCTGACGTTTTTGGTATACCACAAATCTTTTTTTTTTATCTGTCCGGACAGTGGGTGACGTCTATTTTACCTTAGGCAACGTCCCCAAATGCCTCTGTCTTCGACTATTGGATTACCGAGATTATTATACGATCAATGCCAATGTCGCTACCACAATTCATACGCAAAACACAAACAAACCAGAGACAAGAAAAAGAGAAGAGACTTAGAAAAGAATGAGAAGCAATGTAAATGATCTTACCCTCTCAAACACCAGAAGACTAAGTCAATTCAGGTTCAGAACCAGATGGTGGATTTGGGTCAAATCCGGCGCCAAGCAGTCCCTGTTTAATACGAACGTGAGTGGGGTTTCTCAGTGAGCTTTTGAGGTCCAATACTCACTGGATTCTGTCGGTATCGGTGTCAACCCAAGGGCTCCATCCATTGATTTTCGCTCGGAGGACCAAAATGTTATGTTATTTCTTTCCTTGTAATCAATCGAAATCCAGGTGTTTGAAAGTGAAGATCATTTAATCCAAAATGCAGTAATACATTTTAGTGATGCTTACAAGGTGAGAGAAAAGGCAAAAGAGAGAGAGAAGAAGGGAGCCCCCTCCTTCTCATCCTTACAGTGAAACAACGATAACACTTCTTATTGGCTGAATTAGCTAAGGAAGATCTGTCTGTACCTGGCACAGACTGGCACTTTATTACCAGACAGAGCTTCCTGCACAATCTGTTATCTATATATTACGTATGAGGTTAGTCAGAACAAAAGAATGTAACATGTGCTCGGAAGCCATGTTGGAAGAATGAGTGTCAGCTCTGTTTTAAATAGACACACAAATAAAACTTTTCTAACACTCCTCCGGTGCGGTGAGTCCCCTGGGTAACCCCTCCCCCCCCCCCCCCGGTCAGCGCAGCAGGAGTGGTGGGTTTGTTTCTGAACTGGGCCCTGGGAGTTTTGTTTTTTTCCTAAAATATAGAGTAGGTATCTGGTCCTCCTTCCCCCAGCATGATAGAGGCGGCAGCTGGTACTTCTGCTCCTGCACTCACAATAGACTCAGGTAGAATCGCGCAATATTTGCGTGGGCAAAGAGCAAAAATTTTTCTCTGCGCCCACGCAAATATTGTGCTTTGCCCGCGATTCACGGAGCAGTTGCTCCGTAAATTGCGCGGGCGATATGCTAAATAGCCCTGCGTAAGGGCGCCTAATGTAAATGATCCAGCCGGGGGCGGGAATCATTTAAATTAGGCGCGCTCCCGCGCCGAGCGAACAGCGCATGCTCCGTCGGGAAACTTTCCCGACGTGCATTGCGGCAAATGACGTCGCAAGGACGTCATTTGCTTCTAAGTGAACGTGAATGGCGTCCAGCGCCATTCACGGTTCACTTACGTAAACGACGTAAAATTTGAACGTCGCGAGCGGGAAGCGCAGCTATACTTTAGCATTGGTTGCGCCTGCTATTAGCAGGAGCAGCCTTATGCTAAAGTGGCCGTACGGAAACTCCGTACCTTGCGTGCGCAGGGCCCGCGCAACTTTTGTGAATCGGTGGTAGTTTGCAATTTGCATACTATACGCCGATCACAATGGCCGTGCCCCCTAGCGGCCAACGCAAGTATGCAGCCTGGGATGTGAAGGCATAAGGAGGCTTATGTCTGTCACATCCTAGGCTGCAGTCGGTGTAACGAGGTTCCTGAATCAGGAGCACTCGTTACACCGGAGCAAGTAAGCCCTTGCGCCGCGCAACCTATGGTTGCGCGGGCGCAAGTGCTTCTTGAATCTGGCCCTTTGTCGGCAGTCCTGGAGACATTTGTTGCCAGGGTGGAAGCGGCGTGCGGCGGTAAAAAGCGCCCCCTCCCTCCGCTATCCCCTGGGGAATGTTCAGATTCAGACCAGGATCCGGTTGCGGCTCAGGTGCCTGGTTCTGTTTTGTCTGAAGACCCGGACCAGGACCTTCCTTGTGAGGAAGAACCTTTAACTGGGTCGGGGCATGATAAGGCACTTGTCAGGGAACTTATCAATGCTGTAAGGGACTCCCTTAAGCTGGGTAGTGCAGCTGAGGTATCCACTGAGGGCTCGGTCTCCTTTGGGTCACACAAATCAGACCGCTCTATTAAGGTTTTTCCTTATGTGTCTTTCTTTGATAAATTCATTGATGCGGAATGGGAAAAGCCGCAGAAGGCTTTTGTAGTCCCTCACCGCCTGGCGGTTCGGTACCCTTTTGAGGAGAACCTTTTTAAAAAGTGGACTTCTCCTCCGGTGGTGGACCCTCCGGTTGCCTGGTTAAACAAGGTGACCACTCTCCCTATAGAGGGAACCCCTGCTTTTAAGGATCATTCTGATAGAAGATCCAAAGCACTGACCCGTTCCATGTTTACCATGCTGGGGTCTGCCTTGCGGCCTCTACCCTGGTGTCTCAGACACTTACTGAGTGGGCAAAAGTTTTGCGCCAGACCGCGGAGGAGCACCAACTCCCATCCGAAGTTATTCGACTGGCTGACCAGCTGGTCCAGGGCCTTGTCTATGTTTGTGATGCTTCACTAGATGCAGCACCCTTGATATCCAGAGCTTCTGTTTTGGCGGTGGTTTTACGCCGCCTGCTTTGGCTGAAATGCTGGTCTGCGGACCAGGCCTCTAAGAAAGCCCTGGCGGATTTACCCTTCAAGGGTGGGAGGCTTTTTGGGTCTTCACTGGATGATATTATCAAGGATGTCACGGGAGGGAAGAGCACTCTTCTTCCTCAGTCCTCCAAGAGGAAGGAACCCCTCTGTAAGCCGGGTCCTTCCTTTCCCACACAGAAGCGGTATTTTCGGCAGTCAGGGCCCGCAGGTAAACCCTCCCAGACCGACAAGGCCTCAACTGGGGGACAGAAACGTCCCTGGGTGCGGAAGCTGAACAAGCCGGCACCAAAGCCCGCAACTGCATGAAGGCCTGCCTCCGCCCGACTCATGGGTGGGGGGACGGCTTCACGGGTTCACGACTCGGTGGACCTTTCTGCTCTCCGACCAATGGGTCTGCGAGGTGGTCTCTTCGGGGTACAAGATAGTTTCTTTCCTATCCCCCGAACAGATTCTTTCCCTCAAGTCTCCCTCTCCAACCGTCTCGTCGGGCTGCCCTGTTGGGGGCAGTAAGGGACTTGCTAGGTTGTGGAGTAATTTTACCCGTTCCGCAGGACGAGAGGTTTCAGAGTTTTTATTCGAATCTGTTTGTGGTCCCGAAGAAGGACAGGGTCCGCCCGATCCTGGACCTCAAGGCTTTGAATGTCTTCGTGAAAGTAAGGAAGTTCCACATGGAATCGATTAGCTCGGTGGTAGCTCCAATTCATCCGGGGGACTTTCTGGCGTCCTTGGACATCAAGGACGCATACTTACATGTCCCAATCTGCGCAAGTCACCAGAGGTTTCTGCGTTTTGTAATCGGGGAGGATCACTATCAGTTTGTGGCCCTCCCTTTTGGCCTGGCTTCAGCACCAAGAGTTTTCACCAAGGTGCTCGCGCCGATCCTAGCTTTGCTGAGACAGCGAGGCATTGCCATCGTGGGCTACTTAGACAATCTTCTTCTGAGAGCAGCTTCTGGCTCAAAATTAAGGGAGGACCTGTCTATAATCAGCCAGACCCTCCAAAAATTCGGGTGGGCCTTAAACATTCAGAAGTCGGTCCTGGTTCCGACTCAGCGTTTGGAATATCTGGGGTTGATTCTGGAATATCTGGGGTTGATTCTGGACTCCTCGGAAGCGAGGGTTTTTCTACCCCTGGAAAAATTGCAGACGCTCCAGTCTGCTGTGGGAGTTTTGACGTCCCGCAAATGGTCGTCTCTCCGATTTTGTATGCGAGTTCTGGGCCTCATGGTGGCCTTGTTCGAGGCTGTACCGTACGCCCAGTTCCACACTCGAGTACTACAGAGGGACATCCTGTCCAAGTGGAACAGATCCCCATCGTCGCTGGATCGCCAGATTCAGGTCAGGGCTTCTCTGAATTGGTGGCTGAGATCCCCGGCTCTTCGGGCAGGGAAGTCCTTTCTCCCCTTTCAGTGGACGGTGGTTACGACGGACGCCAGCCTCTCGGGCATGGGGGTCCAGTCGGCCCAGGGTCGTTGGACTCTAGAAGAGTCCCGTCTGCCGATCAATGTCTTGGAACTTCGGGCAATCAGGATATGCCTCTCCTCATGGTCAAGAAGGTTGCAAGGCCACCCAATCAGGATCCAGTCGGACAACGCCACGGCGGTGGCTTATATCAACCATCAGGGGGGAACCCGGAGCTCGGCTGCAGCGTCCGAGGTCGCTCACATCCTAAGGTGGGCAGAAAGAAGTGTGCCAACTCTATCAGCCGTCTACATTCCAGGCGTGGAGAACTGGCAGGCAGACTACCTGAGTCGCCAGATGCTGGACCAGGGAGAATTGCATCAGGAGGTGTTTCAACTCCTTTGCAGGAGATGGGGAACACCGGATGTGGATCTCCTGGCCTCTCGCCTCAACCACAAGGTGTCGAGGTTCGTGGCCAGGTCCAGGGATCCCTGGGCGGACACGTTGGTAGCCCCGTGGGGTCAGTATCGATTAATCTATGCCTTTCCCCCACTGAAGTTGCTTCCTCGACTGCTCCGCAGAGTGGAGGCCGAGGAGATCCCGATGATTCTAATCACCCCGGATTTGCCCCGGCATCCTTGGTACGCCGATCGTGTGTGCCTAGTGGCGGATGCGCCTTGGCGGCTGCCAATGCGGGAGGACCTTCTGTCACAGGGTCCTATACTCCATCCTGCTTTACAGTCGCTGGCTTATACGGCATGGCTATTGAAAGCCAGGTTCTAAGGGACCGAGGTCTTTCCGACTCTGTCATTCCAACTATGCTGCGGGCTCGGAAGTCTTCTTCGAGGAAGATTTACCACCGCACTTGGAAGGCCTACATCTCTATGTGCGAAGAGATGGGTTGGTGTCCACGGACGTATTTGGTATCCAGAATCCTGCTGTTTTTACAGCGTGACATGGATCAGAAGCTTGCCTAAGCACCATTAAGGGTCAGATTTCAGCCTTGGCTGTGTTCTTTCATCAGCCTTTGGCGGCCCATTCTCTGGTGGGTACCTTTGTGAAGGGGGTTCGTCATATACTTCCCCCTCTTAGAACACCTCTTCCCCCATGGGATTTGAATCTGGTGCTCTCGGTTCTTCAGAAACCTCCCTTTTAGGACATCAGAGAGATTCCTCTCAACGTTTTCTCAGAAGGTGGCCATTACGTCTGTCAGATGGGTTTCTGAGCTGGCGACCTTGTCCTGCAAGTCGCCATACTTGGTCCTCCATAAGGATAAGGCGGTGTTACGTCCGCGACCTTCCTTTCTTCCGAAGGTGGTTTCATCTTAACAAGGACATTGTGCTTCCGTCCTTGGCTAGTGCATGCTACGGAGGTCGCACTTCATTCCTTAGACATGGTACGTGCTCTGCGGGTGTACCTGTCGGCTACAGCTCAGTTTCAGGGGTCTGACTCGCTTTTTGTGTTGGTATCTGGTCCACAAAGGGGCCTGGCGGTCTGGTCAGCCACCATTTCTCGGTGGATCAGACAGACTGTCATACAGGCTTATGCTCTTAGGGGGCGGGCGCCCCACTTTCTGGTCACGTTCCATTCGACCAGGGCAATTGGTGCTTCCTGGGCTTTCCGATATCAAGCGTCTGTCTTACAGGTGTGTAAAGCGGCGACTTGATCATCCGTTCACACTTTCTCAAAATTTTACAAGGTTGATGTGAGTGCATCTTCAGATGCTTCCTTCGGCTGCAAGGGTTTGAAGGTGGCTGTCTAAAGTTGCATCTCCTCCGTTGAGGAGCTCTGCCTGTTTGGGGTGAACTTGTGTGTTTTTTTGACTGATACTGTTCCCACCCCTCATTTTTTTTACACTGCTTGGGGACGTCCCACTTGTCAAGAATTAAGAGGCTGTGTCCGTCCATGGACGACAAGAGAAAATAGAATTTTTTGTACTCACCGTAAAACTATTTTCTTTGTCGTCCATGGACGGACACAGCACCCACCCCTTCTTTTTAGGTTTGTACTGCTTGTTACGAACTGAGGCTGCAGGGAGGAGGGTTATGTCCGGAGGGACCGCCCCCTGGGCGGGCTGTTCAGCTCTGTTTAAAATGACATGTATAGGAATATCTAACATGTTTCTGCCTAGTCCTCTCCTGTAAACAGAGAACATATCCCATTTGTCAAGAATTAAGAGGCTGTGTCCGTCCATGGACGACAAAGAAAAGGATTTTACGGTGAGTACAAAAAATCCTATGTATATAAACAACCACATAGAAAGCCATCCACAGTTCTGCCCCGAGCTACATCACCAATTTCATCTCAATTTATCACCCAAACTGTTCTCTCATCCCAAGACCTCCTGCTCTCTATCTCCCTCATTACTTCCTCCCATGTTCACCTCTGAGACTTCTCCAGAGCCTCCCCCATCCTCTAGAACTCCCAATCCTGATCTGCGAAAATAAATAAGATCTTATTACCTCCTCTGCTGCCAATGTCGGCAATGTCTTCTCTCTATTTCCTGCCGACTCACCTCTCACCTGGAATTTCCTGTTTATACCTGACATCACATCCTGTCCTCCATGGAGACTTCCTATCTGGGCAGAAGTGAGATCACTACCTTGTGGAGCTCAGAGGAACTGCAGCCCCAAAAAAACTCTCCCTGATTTGGAGCAATGTTCCTCTGTTCCTCCTCATTTTAGTCTGCTCTATATAGATTAGGGTTGTCCCGATACCGATACTAGTATCGGTACCGATACCAAGCATTTGCCCGAGTACTTGTACTCGGGCAAATGCTCCGATGCTTCACCCGATACCTGGACAGTCAGGGTGATCAGTGCTGTGGGGGAGTTACAAGCACCGATCACAGCTGACTGTCCTTGTATCCTCCTCCAGCCCCCCTCCATTCTGCTGCTGTCTCCCTCCGTGTCCCCCTCTGTGCTGCCGTCTACCTCCATGCTGCCATCTCCCTCCGGGTTTCCCCTCATACTGCCATCTCACTCAGTGTCCCCCTCCGTGCTGCCGTTACGGTGACCACGAGTCACACACAAATCTGATGCCATCTAGAAGCTGCAGGTGGCTGCCCAGTGCCCAACCCGAGTCCCGCTGCGCAGCTCATTGCCCGACTTCTCCTCCTCAGTTCCGCGGCCCGAGCCACCTGACTGTCTGCAGCCTGGACCAGGGAACGAACATAGACCAGCGCTCAGTCAACCGCTCACCACACAAGACAAGTCCAGCAGCCAGCTTAGAAGGTGAGCAAATTAATTTGGAGCAGCCGGGTCAGGTGACAAGTCGGGGCACTAAGGCTGCTGGGTACAGTACAGTGATAAATGAGGCTGACAAAGTGGGGCCCAGCCCGGGGGGGGGCAATAAAAAATGTAGTCTCCCCGACCCCCACTTGTCAGCCTAATTTATTACTGTCCCCAGACCCCCACTTGTCAGCTTCATGTATCACAGTAATACATGAAGCTGACAAGTGGGGTGCAGACTAACCAGCTACCTAAACATTGTTGGTGACCAAGTACAACCCTTCATGGAAACAGTATTCCCTGATGTCAGCGGAAGTTCAAGAATGGTTGGAGGAGAATAACAAGTTTGAGGTGTTGACTTGGCCTCAAATTCTCCTGATCTCAATCCATTGAGCATCTGTGGGGTGTGCTAGAAAAAAGTCCGGTGCATGGAGGCCCTACCTCGAAACTTACATGTGGTGATGTGGATGGAGGTGGTGATGGTGATGTGGATGGAGGTGGTGATGGTGATGTGGATGGAGGTGGTGATGTGGTTGGAGGTGGTGATGGCGATGTGGTTGGTGATGGCGATGTGGTTGGTGATGGCGATGTGGATGGAGGTGGTGATGTGGTTGGAGGTGGTGGTGGTGGTGATGTGGTTGGAGGTGGTGATGATGATGTGGATGGAGGTGGTGATGATGATGTGGATGGAGGTGGTGATGATGATGTGGATGGAGGTGGTGATGGTGATGGGGGTGGTGATGGTGATGTGGTTGGAGGTGGTGATGGTGATGTGGTTGGAGGTGGTGATTGTGATGTGGATGGAGGTGGTGATGGTGATGTGGTTGGTGATGTGGATGGAGGTGGTGATGTGGTTGGAGGTGGTGATGGTGATGTGGATGGAGGTGGTGATGGTAATGTGGATGGAGGTGGTGATGGTAATGTGGTTGGAGGTGGTGACGGTGATGTGGATGGAGGTGGTGATGGTGATGTGGATGGAGGTGGTGATGGTGATGTGGTTGGAGGTGGTGATGGTGATGTGGATGGAGGTGGTGATGTGGATGGAGGTGGTGATGTGGATGTGGTTGGAGGTGGTGATGTGGTTGGAGGTTGTGATGGTGATGTGGTTGGAGGTGGTGATGTGGATGGAGGTAGTGATGTGGTTGGAGGTGGTGATGGTGATGTGGTTGAAGGTGGTGATGGTGATGTGGATGGAGGTGGTGATGATGATGTGGATGGAGGTGGTGATGATGATGTGGATGGAGGTGGTGATGTGGATGGAGGTGGTGATGTGGTTGGAGGTGGTGATGTGGTTGGAGGTTGTGATGGAAATGTGGGTGGAGGTGGTGATGGTGATGTGGATGGTGATGGTGATGTGGATGGTGATGGTGATGTGGATGGAGGTGGTGATGTGGATGGAGGTGGTGATGATGTGGTTGGAGGTGGTGATGGTGATGTGGATGGAGGTGGTGATGGTGCGGAGGAGGAATTACGGGAGGAATGATAGACGGGTCTATGAACTTATCATTGGAGTCTCCTACAGACGTCCTGAGATTTATGAGAAGGGACAACCTGGTAAAACAAAAACTTCTAAAGATTGAGATTGTATTTACATTTTTATCAGCTACATATGAAATGTTCCACTTTCGGCCAGCAGGTGGCACTCTCCAAGGAAATGAAGCTGCCTGTGCAGGCTGATGACCATTGAAATTGACAGTCTTGTAATGTAATGTGATCTCCCCTTCTCTCTCATCCATATCTAGAGTCTCTCTCACCAGGATGTCTTCCTATGAAGCTTCTGCAGAAGATCAGGGGAGATCAGACTACACTGCTAGAGGGACCCAACCAGCAGTAATATTGCCGCCTCTCAGAGTAAGCCAGAGAGGACTTTAGGAGGGAAAAAAGAATCTTACTAAAGGCGTCAAAATATTTCTTCCATGATGATGATCAGAGGAGCGTTCAGCCACGTGTTTTCTGAGGTGTATATCTCCCAGTGTGAGATCTCTGGGCATTTTCCGCACTAAGTAGCGACACATCTACTCACCTGTGTGAGACCTACAGTGTTTGTTAAACTCGTACTTGCGTGAAAAACATTTCCCGCACTCAGGACAGGGATGTGGTTTCTCAACTGTGTGAGATTTCAAATGGCTGTTAAGATGGGACTTGAGAGTAAAACATTTCCCGCACTCAGGGCAAGAATACGGCTTCTCCCCCGTGTGAGATCTCTGATGTTTATAAAAACTGGAATTATCTGAAAAACATTTCCCGCACTCAGGACAGGAATACGGCTTCTCCCCCGTGTGAGATCTTTGATGTTTAACGAGGTCTGATTTCTGTAAAAAACCTTTTCCGCACTCAGGACAGGAATACGGCCTTTCACCCGTGTGAATTCTCTGATGTATTTTAAGATAGGAATTTGCTGAAAAATATTTCCCGCACTCAGGGCAGGGATAGGCCTTCTCCCCCGTGTGACTTGTTCGATGTTTTAGAAGGTTGGATTCTTGTGTAAAACATTTTCCACACTCTGAACAGCAATATGGCTTTTCACCCGTGTGAGTCCTCAGATGTGCATGAAGAGTTTGCTTCCGTGAAAAACATTTCCCGCACTCAGGGCAGGAATAGGCCTTCTCATTCGTGTGAATTCTTTGATGTGTTACAAGGACTGATTTTAATCTAAAACATTTTCCACACTCAGGACAGGGATGTGGTTTCTCAACTGTGTGAGATTTCAGATGGCTGTTAAGATGGGACTTGAGAGTAAAACATTTCCCGCACTCAGGGCAAGAATACGGCTTCTCCCCTGTGTGAGATCTCTGATGTTTAACGAGGTATGATTTCTGTGAAAAACATTTTCCGCACTCAGGGCAGGAATACGCCTTCTCACTCGTGTGAGTTATTTGATGTTTCGCACAGTTCGATTTTATTGCAAAGCATTTTCCACACTCAGGACAGCAATATGGCTTCTGCCCTGTGTGAGATCTCTGATGTATGATGAGTAGTGATTTAGAAGGAAAACATTTGCTGCACTCAGAACAGTAAAATGTCTCCTCCCCCTGAATCCCGGCCCCACCCCTCACAGTACGAGGTTGCTCAGAGTCGGAGGGATTCCATGGTCTCTCCACACTGTGAAGTCCTCCATCCATAGTGGAGCTCATTGTCTTTTCTCCTCCACAATCTCCTGTGATGTTCTCATCTTCCATTTTACAAGCTGTAGATAAAGTGAGACGATCCTTTGAGGGTTTCTCCATGGCGTGTCCTGGAAAAATAGAAAAACATCATCAATAGATATGAGAGGGTTAGTTCACTTCCATCAAGATTCCATCTGGATCAGGTAGATATGAGTGAGCAGCTGTTCTCTGTGGAGGTCCCAACCAGCTGGGACTCTTCCCCCATCAAAGAAGCTTTGGTCCTCCTCCCAGATCACTTCTACAATTACACAGCCTTGTCAGAAGAGCGGGGAATTTCTGAAAATTCGCAATTTTGGAATTAACGAATTTGTCAAAATTAGTTAAAAAACGAATTCGGAACCAAATAAATTGCACATGTCTAGTTATCACATCTGTGCTACTGTAACTAGGAGTGACACACAACCGAATACTGCCAGCTGAACCCCAGGACGGGTCTCAGTACAGGGAGGGGACCATCATCAACCTATTATTGGCTAATATCACTCAGCTCCCGCCCTTCTCTGGACCAATCAGTGAGCAGTAACAGAGCAGAGATAAGAGAAGAATATATTATGGGTCACCTGTGCTGATCTCTGTAGGAGTATCCTCCTCTATGAATGTCCTCGTCATTCCAGCCTCCTCCGTATATCGCTGATCATCCCTCACATACGCCTTTTCTACGTCACACTCAGTTTTCATGATCATCCGATCTTCACCCTAAACCAACAGAATGGCAGAAAATAACATCTGTAACATAGAAGTATTTATGATGTGAGATCACATAGAAAATATCATCTTGTAGAGTCCGCACATCATCTCCACATGTCAGAGTGTTCAATCACTTTATGTTCCCGACCCTCAACTCCACCTACCTGATGATGGTGGGGGATGGTGTGACCTTCCTGTGTGGAATCCCGGGAATACAGAGGACGGGGACATCTCTCTGGTGGGTTCCTGGTATTAGGTGGCTCCATCATATCCTTGTGTCCTTCAGAAAGCTCCATCATCACTCCATACTCCTCCTTATATTGTTCATTAACTATACAATCGCTGAAGTTTCCACTCTAAATATATAAATAAATGAATTACAACAAAAAAGCTTGTGTATAAAATATAATGATCAGTGATTCTTATGCCCCGTACACACGACCGGTTTTCCCGTCTGAAAAACTCAGATGAAAGCTTTTTGTTGGGAATCCCGACGGCGTGTATGCCTCATCTGACTTTTTCCCATAGAAAAACTGCCAGAAAAAAAGAGAGCAGGCTCCCCCCCCCCCCCCCCCCATCAGGAAAAAAATCATAGAAAAAAGCATAGAACTTCAATTTGTCGGCTCAACGTAGTCTTTTACGTCACCGCGTTCTTGGCAGTCAAAAGTTCACCGTACTTTTGTTTGACCGTGTATGTGCAAGGCAGGCTTGAGAGGAATTTAGTCGGGAAACTCATCGGGTTTTTTTCCGACGGGAAAACCACTCGTGTGTCAGTCGCATAACTCCTCTACCTGATGATTGTGGGGGATGGTGTGATCTTCCTGTGTAGAATCCCGGGAATACAGAGGACGGGGACATCTCTCTGGTGGGTTTCTGTAGCTGGATGACTCTCCCATGGTGTTCTGGTACAGATCTTTGTGTTCTTTTAGAAACTCCTCCATCACCCCATCCTCATCATCCTCCTCTTTTATCTCTTCTTTAACCTCAACTTTAGGATCTCTCAGGTTTCCACTCTGAATATAGAATAAAATGCCATCAATGGTAACAATGCAGATAATGTACAGATCCTAATGATACTATCAGTGATTGTTCCTCATCTACCTGATGATGGTGGGGGATGGTGTGACCTTCCTGTGTGGAATCCCGGGAATACAGAGGACGGGGACATCTCTCTGGTGGGTTCCCATTACTGGATCCATCTGTAGGAAACACACACACTGACTGAATACATTGTTTCTATGTGTTTATCAGATGATGGGGGATCTAGGTGGAGCCTCCGTACTGCTCTCTCCTTTACAATAAAGTCTCCTCTTACCCGGTGATGTGAGGGGCGGCTGATTCTCCACCATGACGTCCTTGTAGAGATCCTTGTGTCCTTCTAAATACTCCCACTCCTCCATGGAGAAATAGACAGTGACATCCTGACACCTTATAGGAACCTGACACACACAATGATACAGTCACCATCCAGACACACCCCTTGTCTGTTACTGGATAATGTCCCAGAATTCCCAGAATCCTCCTCACCTCTCCTGTCAGCAGCTCCATCATCTTCTTGGTGACTTCTAGAATCTTCTCCATGTTGTGTCTCTCAGGTTTTAGGGAGTCACATGGAGGCACTGTGATGGTCATATGATCACCTGACTTCACAAGAGGAAATCTCTGTATTGGAGAACCAATAGGAATATCATGTTAGAATCCCAGAATCCTCCTCACCTCTCCGGTCAGGTCTGTGTTTTATTAATAGAGATAAGAGTGATGTCATGTGACCTCCCAGAATCCTCATCACCTCTCCGGTCAGGTCTGTGTTTTATTAATAGAGATAAGAGTGATGTCATGTGACCTCCCAGAATCCTCCTCACCTCTCCGGTCAGGTCTGTATTATTAATAGAAATAAGAGTGATGTCATGTGACCTCCCAGAATCCTCCTCACCTCTCCGGTCAGGTCTGTGTTTTATTAATAGAGATAAGAGTGATGTCATGTGACCTCCCAGAATCCTCCTCACCTCTCCGGTCAGGTCTGTGTTTTATTAATAGAGATAAGAGTGATGTCATGTGACCTCCCAGAATCCTCCTCACCTCTCCGGTCAGCAGGTAGATGATCTCCAGGGCGAGGTTTAATATCTTCTCAGTAATGCGAGTCCGGTCCTCCTCCATCCTCACTGGTCATGTGATCTATGCCGTTTTCCCTGTAGACCAATAAATTATTTTTTAAATAAGCATTCTATTTAAGCACATCATTTATCTAAGGCACAAACAAAACGACATCTACAAACAGAGCTCCTGACAGACTGCAGGTGAACCTGTATTTCCCCATCCAGCTTTTTTCTTCCCAGACTGACAACTACTCTGTCCTCCCTGTAATATGTTCCCTCTACCACTCTTTCCACTATAGTGTCTTCTCTTTCTAAACTCTCATTTCTCTACCCATCTTCTCCTCCCCCAAAATATGCCCTTTCTTAACCAATGACACCTCAAATCAACAAATTCACTACTGGCTTATCTCTCGTCTTGACTACTGTAACTCCTTTTCATTGGCCGACCACCGCAGAGCATATCCCCCCTTCAGTCTATCATGAATGCTACCAGACTCATCCACCTTACCAACGGCTCAGTGTCCTTCACCCCTCTTTGCCAATCCCTCCCCTGGCTTCCATTCAGTGTCCTCCACCCCTCTCTACCAATCTATCCACTGGCCTCCATTCAGTGTCCTTCACCCCTCTCCGCCAATCTCAAAATTATATATATATAAACAACCACATAGAAAGTCATCCACAGTTCTGCCCCGAGCTACATCACCAATTTCATCTCAATTTATCACCCAAACCGTCCCCTCCTCCCAAGACCTCCTGCTCTCCATCTCCCTCATAACCTCCTCCCATGCTCAACTCTGAGACTTCTCCAGAGCCTCCCCCATCCTCTAGAACTCCAAATCCTGATCTGCGCAAATAAATACGATTTTATTACCTCCTCCTCTGCTGCCAATGTCGACAATGTCTTCTCTCTATTTCCTGCCGACTCACCTCTCACCTGGAACTTCCTAATTATACCTGACATAACTTCCTGTCATCCATAGAGACTTCCTGTCTGGGTAGAAGTGAGATCACCACCTTGTGGAGCTCAGAGGAACTGCACCCACAAGAAACATCTCATAGTCTGAGCACGGCCTTGTGCCATAGCTCCCAACTGTCCATTAGGGACTGATTGCTGTGCTGAGGATTGGCTGCTAGGAGAGAACATCATCAGCATGGTCCTCCTAGCTTCCCGCCCACTGTTTACATTAGGAATCCTTCTAACTTACAGCCTGCATGTGCAGCAGTGGGCGGGAGTCGGAAGGTGGAGGAGAGCTGAAGTCGGCTCCTACAGTGAAGAAATAGGATTGTACAGGCAAGCGTAAAATGGGCATTAATCTGCACACATACTGCACATGTACAGGAGACTCTGCTGGGGACACTGATAGTGGGGACATCTATGCTGGGGACACTGATAATGGGGACATCTATGCTGGGGACACTGATAATGGGGGCATCTATGCTGGGGACACTGATAATGGGGGCATCAATGCTGGGGACACTGATAATGGGGACATCTATGCTGGGGACACTGATAATGGGGACATCTATGCTGGGGACCCTGATAATGGGGACATCTATGCTGGGAACACTGATAATGGGGGACATCTATGCTGGGAACACTGATAATGGGGACATCTATGCTGGGGACACTGATAATGTGGAAAACTCTGCTGGGGACACTGATAATGGGGGAAACTCTGCTGGGGACACTGATAATGGGGGAAACTGCTGAGGACATTGATAATGGGGGAAACTCTGCTGGGGACACTGATAATGGGGGAAACTCTGCTGGGGACACTGATAATGGGGGAAACTCTGCTGGGGACACTGATAATGGGGGAAACTCTGCTGGGGACACTGATAATGGTGAAAAATATGCTGGGGACACTGATAATGGGGAGACTCTGATGGCGGATACTGATATAATGGGGGAAACTCTGCTGGGGACACTGATAATGGAGGAAACTCTGCTGGGGACACTGATAATGGGGGAAACTCTGCTGGGGACACTGATAATGGGGGAAACTCTGCTGGGGACACTGATAATGGGGGAAACTCTGCTGGGGACACTGATAATGGTGAAAAATATGCTGGGGACACTGATATAATGGGGAGACTCGGATAGCGGATACTGATATAATGGGGGGACTCTGATGGACATAGACATGCAGACGTTTGGTGATGTGGTTGGAGGTGGTGATGGTGATGTGGTTGGAGGTGGTGATGGTGATGTGGATGGAGGTGGTGATGTGGATGGAGGTGGTGATGGTGATGTGGTTGGAGGTGGTGATGGTGATGTGGATGGAGGTGGTGATGGTGATGTGGTTGGAGGTGGTGATGTGGTTGGAGGGGGTGATGGTGATGTGGTTGGAGGTGGTGATGGTGATGTGGATGGAGGTGGTGATGGTGATGTGGATGGAGGTGGTGATGTGGTTGGTGGGGGTGATGGTGATGTGGATGGAGGGGGTGATGTGGATGGAGGTGGTGATGGTGATGTGGATGGAGATGGTGATGTGGTTGGAGGAGGTGATGGTGATGTGGTTGGTGGTGGTGATGGTGAGGTGGTTGGAGGTTGCGATGGTGATGTGGACGAATGTGGTGATGAGGTTGGAGGTGGTGATGTGGATGGAGGTGGTGATGGTGATGTGGTTGGAGGTGGTGATGTGGATGGAGGTGGTGATGGTGATGTGGATGGAGGTGGTGATGTGGATGGAGGTGGTGATGGTGATGTGGATGGAGGTGGTGATGGTGATGTGGATGGAGGTGGTGTTGTGGTTGGAGAAGGTGATGGAGGTGGTGATGTGGTTGGAGGAGGTGATGGTGATGTGGTTGGAGGAGGTGATGGTGATGTGGATGGAGGTTGTGATGGTGATGAGGTTGGAGGTGGTGATGTTGATGAGGCTGGAGTTGGTGATGGTGATGTGGATGGAGGTGGTGATGGTGATGTGGATGGAGGTGGTGATGTGGATGGTGATGTGGTTGGAGGTGGTGATGGTGATTTGGATGGAGGAGGTGATGGTGATGTGGTTGGAGGTGATGGTGATGTGGTTGGACGAGGTGATGGTGATGTGGTTGGAGGAGGTGATGGTGATGTGGTTGGAGGTGGTGATGAGGTTGGAGGTGGTGATGTGGTTGGAGGAGGTGATGTGGATGGAGGTGGTGATGTTGATGAGGTTGGAGGTGGTGATGTGGATGGTGATGTGGATGGTGATGTGGTTGGAGGTGGTGATGGTGATTTGGATGGAGGAGGTGATGGTGATGTGGTTGGAGGTGGTGATGGTGATGTGGTTGGAGGTGGTGATGGTGATGTGGTTGGAGGTGGTGATGTGGATGGAGGTGGTGATGTGGATGGAGGTGGTGATGGTGATGTGGTTGGAGGTGATGATGGTGATGTGGATAGAGGTGGTGATGGTGATGTGGTTGGAGGTGGTGATGGTGATGTGGATGGAGGTGGTGATGTGGATGGAGGTGGTGATGGTGATGTGGTTGGAGGTGGTGATGGTGATGTGGTTGGAGGTGGTGATGATGATGTGGTTGGAGGTGGTGATGGTGATGTGGATGGAGGTGGTGATGGTGCGAAGGAGGAATTACGGGAGGAATGATAGACGGGTCTATGTACTTATCATTGGAGTCTCCTTCAGACGTCCTGAGATCTATGAGAAGGGGCAACCTGGTAAAACAAAACTTCTAAAGACACAAGAGTGAGATTGTATTTACATTTTTATCAGCTACATAAGAAATGTTCCACTTTCAGCCAGCAGGTGGCACTCTCCAAGGAAATTAAGCTGCCTGTGCAGGCTGATGACCATTGAAATTGTCAGTCTTGTAATGTAATGTGATCTCCCCTTCTCTCTCATCCATATCTAGAGTCTCTCTCACCAGGATGTCTTCCTATGAAGCTTCTGCTGAAGATCAGGGGAGATCAGACTACACTGCTAGAGGGACTCAACCACCAGTAATATTCCCTCCTCTCAGAATAAGCCAGAGAGGACTTTAGGTGGGAAAAAATAATCTTACTAAAGGCGTCAAATGTTTCTTCCATGATGAAGATCAGAGGAGCGCTCAGCCACATGTTTTCTGCGGTGTATATTGTTGGGGTGCAGGGGTGGAGTACGACCTCGATGTGACCCCGTTGTTCCTCCTAACTCAGTACAGCGCCGGAGACCACTCTGAACCATTAAATGCACACTGAGACCGATTCAAAGAGTGATCTAAAAATATATCTTTATTCATGGCTTTATATAATATTTCTACAAGCGAAAAGATAATTCAAAAGGTTAACCTGGTCATACATCCGGTGGAAGTGCTAATATGGTCAGAGCATCTCAGAGTACAACAACAAGGTTATATGCAGACATATTTTCATAACAATACACTGAAATGCGTGCCTAATACAGAATCTTGTCTATAAACTCCAAAACAATAAGATAAGCTTTAAAGGTCAATAACAAGCTATGTTCTATAAACAAACGGTTACCGGGATCTGTGTGAGAGAGGAATAATATCTAATAAATAAGTTCTACACAAGATGGATACTTATTTCTAAAATGGAGTCACAATGGCTCATATCCTTTCATATATCTCCCAGTGTGAGATCTCTGGGCATTTTCCGCACTAAGTAGCGACACATCTACTCACCTGTGTGAGACCTACAGTGTTTGTTTAACTCGTACTTGCGTGAAAAACATTTCCCGCACTCAGGACAGGAATACGGCTTCTCCCCCGTGTGAGATCTTTGATGTTTATCAAGGTCTGATTTCTGTAAAAAACTTTTTCCGCACTCAGGACAGGAATACGGCCTTTCACCCGTGTGAATTCTCCGATGTGTTTTAAGATAGGAATTCGCTGAAAAATATTTCCCGCACTCAGGGCAGGGATATGCCTTCTCCCCCGTGTGAGTTCTTTGATGTGTTACAAGCGTTGATTTTAATCTAAAACATTTTCCACACTCAGGGCAGGGAAATGGCTTCTCACCCGTGTGAGATTTCTGATGGGAAATAAGATTGCCCTTCTGTGAAAAAGATTTCCCGCACTCAGGGCAGGAAAATGGCTTCTCACCCGTGTGAGACTTCTGATGGCAAATAAGACTGGCCTTCTGTGAAAAACATTTCCCGCACTCAGGGCAGGGAAATGGCTTCTCACCTGTGTGAGTTCTTTGATGTGTTACAAGGATTGATTTTAAGCTAAAACATTTTTCACACTCAGGACATGGATGTGGTTTCTCACCCGTGTGAGATGTCAGATGATTGTTAAGATTGGACTTTTGAGAAAAGCATTTCCCGCACTCAGGGCAAGAATACGGCTTCTCCCCCCTGTGAGATCTCTGATGTTTAAGAAGTTCATGTTTCTGTGAAAAACATTTCCCACACTCAAGGCAAGAAGACACCTTCTTAATCGTGTGAGATATCTGATGTATGATGAGTAGTGATTTACAAGGAAAACATTTGCTGCACTGAGAACAGTGAAATGTCTCCTCTCCCTGAATCCCGGCCCCACCCCTCACAGTACGGGGTTGCTCGAAATCGGAGGGATTCCATGGTCTATCCACACTGTGAAGTCCTCCATCCATAGTGGAGCTCATTGTCTTTTCTCCTCCACAATCTCCCGTGATGTCCTCATCTTCCATTTTACAAGCTGGAGACAAAGTGAGACGATCCTTTGAGGGTTTCTCCATGGCGTGTCCTGGAAAAATAGAAAAACATCATCAATAGATATGAGAGGGTTAGTTCACTTCCATCAAGATTCCATCTGGATCAGGTAGATATGAGTGAGGAGATGTTCTCTGTGGAGGTCCCAACCAGCTGGGACTCTTCCCCCCATCAAAGAACCTTTGGTCCTCCTCCCAGATCACTTCTACATTTACACAGCCTTGTCAGAAGAGCAGGAACCAATGGGGACTGGGAGGGGCGTGCTCTTTACACAACCACAAGCCTAGGCACTGGGTCATGTGATCTCTGATAAACAAGAGGGTCAAAGTTCAGACTCAAAGACCCTTTACCATAGAACAAGTGACCATAGGACTAGGCTGCTGGTGATATGCAGCACTGGAGGGAGCTTGCAGCAGGATTTTCTCTTCAGAAGATATTGGTTTTAGTGTCAGTCCTTATTTCAGTGAGACGTTTAATACAGTTTTATGGCAACAGACTCGTTTAACTACTCTATTCTACTCTGTCTTTTGCTGCCGTCACTTTTCTATGGTAACATTTTTCTAGAAGTCTGCTGGAAGAAGAGGGATCAACCTAAGAAAGTCTCGATCTGTGTTATCATTAGACACACATTAGTGCACTGCCGCATTTCCCAATTTGAATTTTCGAATTTCCGATTTTTGGAATTTGAATTTTCTAACTTTCTAAATTCGCTAATTCCGAAATTTCCGAATTTTTCAATTTCCGAAGTAAGGAAATTCGAGAAGCCAAAATGTGAAATTTCGGAAATTCGCAATTTTGGAATTAACGAATTTGTCAAAATTAGTTATAAAACAAATTCGGAACCAAATAAATTGCACATGTCTAGTTATCATATCTGTGCTACTGTAACTAGGAGTGACACACAACCTAATACTGCCAGCTGAACCCCAGGACGGGTATCAGTACAGGGAGGGGACCATCATCAACCTATTATTGGCTGATATCACTCAGCTCCCCGCCCTACTCTGGACCAATCAGTGTGCAGTAACAGAGCAGAGATAAGAGAAGAATATATTATGGGTCACCTGTGCTGATCTCTGTAGGAGTGTCCTCCTCTATGAATGTCCTCGTCATTCCAGCCTCCTCCGTATATTGCTGATCATCCCTCACATAAGTCTCTTCTACGTCACACTCAGTTTTTATGATCATCAGATCTTCACCCTAAACCAACAGAATGGCAGAAAATAACATCTGTAACATAGAAGTATTTATGATGTGAGATCACATAGAAAATATCCTCTTGTAGAGTCCACACATCATCTCCACATGTCAGAGTGTTCAATCACTTTATGTTCCCGACCCTCAACTCCACCTACCTGATGATGGTGGGGGATGGTGTGACCTTCCTGTGTGGAATCCCGGGAATACAGAGGACGGGGACATCTCTCTGGAGGGTTTCTGTAGCTGGATGACTCTCCCATGGTGTCCTGGTACAGATATTTGTGTTCTTCCTCCATCACCCCATCCTCATCATCCTCCTCTTTTATCTCTTCTTTAACCTCAACTTTAGAATCTCTCAGGTTTCCACTCTGAATATAGAATAAAAATGACATCAATGCAGATAATGTACAGATCCTAATGATACTATCAGTGATTGTTCCTCATCTACCTGATTAGGATTTGCATAGTTGTGACCTTCCTGTGAGGAATCCCCGGAATAAGGAGGACTTGGACATTTCTCTGGGGGATTTTTGTAGCTGGATGACTCCACCACGGTGTCCTGGTACAGATCTTTGTGTCCATTTGAAAACGCTGACTCCTCCATCACTCCATCCTCATCATCCTCCTCTTTTATCTCTTCTTTAATAATGGCCTGTGTGGAATCCCGGGAATACAGAGGATGGGGACATCTCTCTGGTGGGTTCCCATTACTGGATCCATCTGTAGGAAACACACACACTGACTGAATACATTGTTTCTATGTGTTTATCAGATGATGGGGGATCTAGGTGGAGCCTCCGTACTGCTCTCACCTTTACAATAAAATCTCCTCTTACCCGGTGATGTGAGGGGCGGCTGATTGTCCATCATGACGTCCTTGTAGAGATCCTTGTGTCCTTCTAAATACTCCCACTCCTCCATGGAGAAATAGACAGTGACATGCTGACACCTTATAGGAACCTGACACACACAATGATAAAGTCACCATCCAGACACCTCCCTTGTTTGTTATTGAATAATACAACCCCCCCCCCCCCCTCCCCGTACGTGAATTAGTATGGGATACATAGTACCCCTAGAAATAAAGGCATCCAAACATTTCAGAAGTCTTTGGACTTTTTTTTTTTTTACCAAAAATAGGTAGAAGAATGTGTATCGGCCTAAACTGAGTAAAAAAAATGTTTTTATATATATTTGGGGGATATTTATTATAGCAAAAAGTAAAAAATATTGTATTTGTTTTCAAAATTGTTGCTCTATTTTTGTTTATAGCGCAAAAAATAAAAACCGCCGAGGTGATCAAATGCCACCATAAGAAAGCTCTATTTGTGGGAAAAAAAGGACGCCAATTTTGTTTGGGAGCCACGTCGCACGTCCGCGAAATTGTCAGTTAAAGCCACGCAGTGCCAAATCGCAAAAAAGGGCAAGGTCCTTTAGCTGCATTTTGGTCTGGGTCTTAAGTGGTTAAATAAGCATCCTATTTAAGCACATAATTTTTCACTACTAGCTTATCTCTCGTCTTGACTACTGTAACTCCCTTTCATTGGCCGACCTCTACAGAGACTATCCCCCCCTTCAGTCTATCATGAATGCTACCAGACTCATCCACCTTACCAACCGCTCAGTGTCCTCCACCCCTCTCTACCAATCCCAAAATTATATATATATAAACAACCACATAGAAAGCCATCCACAGTTCTGCCCCGAGCTACATCACCAATTTCATCTCAATTTATCACCCAAACCGTCCCCTCCTCCCAAGACCTCCTGCTCTCTATCTCCCTCATAACCTCCTCCCATGCTCACCTCTGAGACTTCTCCAGAGCCTCCCCCATCCTCTAGAACTCCCAATCCTGATCTGCGAAAATAAATAAGATCTTATTGCCTCCTCTGCTGCCAATGTCTTCTCTCTATTTCCTGCCGACTCACCTCTCACCTGGAACTTCCTAATTATACCTGACATCACTTCCTGTCTTCCATTGAGACTTCCTGAGGGTGAAGGAGGAGGGGGCTGCTGCTGCAGTGAGAGGCAAACAAGTAGTGGGAGAGAAGAGACATTGAGCAGCTGGACAGGACTGGGTGTGAGGAGTTATCATGTGTGCAGGGATGCAGGAAACATCTTCAGCTCTGAGGGGTTCATGCTGGGACCTGTAGTTCTTCACTTTTGGGGGGGGAGTCACATCCCCAAAAGTGAAGGATTACAAGTCCCAGCATGAACCCTGCCCTGATATCGAAGGATGTTTCCTCCTTCCATCCAGGGTGTAATGTGTCATGCCCCGTACACACGACCGAGTTTCTCGGCAGAATTCAGCCAGAAACTCGATCGGAGCTGGATTCTGCCGAGAAACTCGGTCGTCTGTACACTTTTCACCGAGGAAGCCGACGAGGAACTCGTCGGGCCAAATAGAGAACATGTTCTCTATTTCTTAGTTGTTCAATGAGGAAAGTTGGCCCGCCGAGATCCTCGGCGGCTTCAACACAGAACTCGACGTGTTTGGCACGTCGAGTTCCTCGGACGTGTGTACGGGGCCTGAGTGTCCTCTCCTGCCGACCCTTATGTGGAGCAAGCCTCTGCGTGTACTGTGCAGACACACACTCCAGTTTCTTACAAGTCCTGAACTCTGACTGCTGAGGGAGAGCTGACAGGATTTTTAACACCGATGGATCTTTAATGCTGGTCAGTGCTTTGCAATGTTACTTGCCTTAGTTGTACACTGCAGTCTGTCTCAGAGTCTGATGTTTCTTCTGGCTGCCGGCTGGACTCCAGAACATACAAGAGGAGGTGGGTGGAGCTTAACAGAAGGCGCGGAGGAGGAAGTTAAACTATCATCCGCTGTGATAGGTCTCTGCCTCTCTCCTGCTCTGACGTCACTGGTTGCTACACGCCAAGTGGGCGGCAGGTAGCAACCAGTTTAGGCACTGAGCCAGCGGCGGTGAATAAAGTAAAAAGGGGTCTCACTCTCTGTCAGCTAGGGGTCCACCACAGGCTGAGACAGAGAGGATGTATGCAAAGGCTATTTTAGGGGGCATTAGATCGGCCCAGGCCAATTCCGGGACTCTGTATTGTCCCGTAATGAGGGTGCCCGGGACACAAGTATTAATTAAGGGACAATCCCGGGCAATTCGGGACACGTGGTCACCCTAGTGGGTGATGGTGGCTGCGGTGGCACCACAGAGGGGGGTGGAGGCAGGGGGCAATGGAGGCAGGGGGTGTTAGTGGCAGTGGGTGATTGGAGGCAGGGGGTGTTGGTGGCACCGCAGAGGGGGATGGTGGCACCGCAGAGGGTGGGGGATGGAGACAGGGGTTGTTGGCGGCACCGCAGAGAGGGGGATGGAGGCAGGGGGAGATTGGAGGCAGAGGGAGATTGGAGGCAGGGGGAGATTGTGGCACTGCAGAGGGGGGTGAAGGCAGGGGGTGTTGGTGGCAGAGGGGGATGGAGGCAGGGGGTGATGTGACTAAATAATTTGCCCTTATTATATCGAAAATAACAAAAATATTTTTTTTTACCTTAAATCACATTATTTGCCTAGCGTACTTGTTTGTGGCCTAAATACTGAAATTTGAACCTAAAAATGTAATTTAGTAACTTTTGTGAAATGCCAGTAATAACGTGGCAGTGCCAGTAAATTTCGGGTGTCATGCCAGTACATTTCAGCCTGAAACCCGCACACATTATTCAGATCGGGCTGTGGCCCCCCAAGTAACCAAGATAGTCACACACACAAATCTGATGCCATCCAGAAGCTGCAGGTGGCTGCCCAGTGCCCATCCCGACTCCCGCTGCACAGCTCATTGCCCGACTTCTCCTCCTCAGTTCCGCGGCCCGAGCCACCCAACTGCCTGACTGTCTGCAGCCTGGACCAGGGAACGAACACAGACCAGCGCTCAGTCCCTTCCATTAAAGTTTTTATTAAAGAAAAAAAATCAGAGTACAAAATACAGCCATGGTACCCAAGTACCGCACAATAGCACATAATCAAAACATGTCAATACATACTCTGAAAGTAAGCAACTTTTATGTCTTATAACAAAAGAAAGCAAGGGGAAACATCACTAACTAGGATATTACCCGGTACTAGCTAAAACTAAAGAAAAAAGAGGAGAAGAAAAAAAAAGCCAAGCCAAGTCGCCAGGACCCTATTTCTAGTCGCCATGGCGACCGGGATTTGTCGATCCCTGGATGGTGATGTGGTTGGAGGTGGTGATGTGGATGGAGGTGGTGATGGTGATGTGGTTGGAGGTGGTGATGGTGATGTGGTTGGAGGTGGTGATGGTGATGTGGATGGAGGTGGTGATGTGGTTGGAGGTGGTGATGTGATTGGAGGTGGTGATGGTCATGTGGTTGGAGGTGGTGATGGTGATGTGGTTGGAGGTGGTGATGATGATGTGGATGGAGGTGGTGATGGTGATGTGGTTGGAGGTGGTGATGGTGATGTGGATGGAGGTGGTGATGGTGATGTGGATGGAGGTGGTGATGGTGATGTGGTTGGAGGTGGTGATGGTGATGTGGATGGAGGTGGTGATGTGATTGGAGGTGGTGATGTGATTGGAGGTGGTGATGGTGATGTGGATGGAGGTGGTGATGTGATTGGAGGTGGCGATGGTGATGTGGATGGTGGTGGTGATGATGTGGTTGGAGGTGGTGATGGTGATGTGGTTGGAGGTGGTGATGTGGATGGAGGTGTTGATGTGGATGGAGGTGGTGATGGTGATGTGGATGGAGGTGGTGATGTGAATGGAGGTGGTGATGTGGTTGGAGGTGGTGATGGTGATGTGGATGGAGGTGGTGATGTGGTTGGAGGTGGTGACGGTGATGTGGATGGAGGTGGTGATGATGTGGTTGGAGGTGGTGATGGTGATGTGGTTGGAGGTAGTGATGGTGATGTGGATGGAGGTGGTGATGAGGTTGGAGATAGTGATGTGGATGGAGGTGGTGATGTGGTTGGAGGTGGTGATGTGGATGGAGATGGTGATGTGGTTGGAGGTGGTGATGTGGATGGAGGTGGTGATGGTGATGTGGTTGGAGGTGGTGATGGTGATGTGGTTGGAGGTGGTGATGGTGATGTGGATGGAGGTGGTGATGTGGTTGGAGGTGGTGATGTGATTGGAGGTGGTGATGGTCATGTGGTTGGAGGTGGTGATGGTGATGTGGTTGGAGGTGGTGATGATGATGTGGATGGAGGTGGTGATGGTGATGTGGTTGGAGGTGGTGATGGTGATGTGGATGGAGGTGGTGATGGTGATGTGGATGGAGGTGGTGATGGTGATGTGGTTGGAGGTGGTGATGGTGATGTGGATGGAGGTGGTGATGTGGTTGGAGGTGGTGATGTGATTGGAGGTGGTGATGGTGATGTGGATGGAGGTGGTGATGTGATTGGAGGTGGCGATGGTGATGTGGATGGTGGTGGTGATGATGTGGTTGGAGGTGGTGATGGTGATGTGGTTGGAGGTGGTGATGTGGATGGAGGTGGTGATGTGGATGGAGGTGGTGATGTGGTTGGAGGTGGTGATGGTGATGTGGATGGAGGTGGTGATGTGGTTGGAGGTGGTGACGGTGATGTGGATGGAGGTGGTGATGATGTGGTTGGAGGTGGTGATGGTGATGTGGTTGGAGGTAGTGATGGTGATGTGGATGGAGGTGGTGATGAGGTTGGAGATAGTGATGTGGATGGAGGTGGTGATGGTGATGTGGTTGGAGGTGGTGATGTGGATGGAGATGGTGATGTGGTTGGAGGTTGTGATGGTGATGTGGATGGAGGTGGTGATGATGGGGTTGGAGGTGGTGATGTGGTTGGAGGTAGTGATGGTGATGTGGTTGGAGGTGGTGATGATGTGGTTGGAGGTGGTGATGTGGTTGGAGGTGGTGACGGTGATGTGGATGGAGGTGGTGATGGTGATGTGGTTGGAGGCGGTGATGTGGATGGAGGTGGTGATGATGTGGTTGGAGGTGATGGTGATGTGGATGGAGGTGGTGATGTGGTTGGAGGTGGTGATGATGTGGTTGGAGGTGGTGATGATGTGGATGGAGGTGGTGATGTGGTTGGAGGTGATGATGGTGATGTGGATGGAGGTGGTGATGGTGCGGAGGAGGAATTATGGGAGGAATGATAGACGGGTATATGAACTTATCATTGGAGTCTCCTACAGACGTCCTGAGATTTATGAGAAGGGACAACCTGGTAAAACAAAACTTCTAAAGACACAAGATTGAGATTGTATTTACATTTTTATCAGCTACATATGAAATGTTCCACTTCCAGCCAGCAGGTGGCACTCTCCAAGGAAATGAAGCTGCCTGTGCAGGCTGATGACCATTGAAATTGACAGTCTTGTAATCTGATCTCCCCTTCTCTCTCATCCATATCTAGAGTCTCTCTCACCAGGATGTCTTCCTATGAAGCTTCTGCTGAAGATCAGGGGAGATCAGACTACACTGCTAGAGGGACTCAACCACTAGTAATATTCCCTCTCAGAATAAGCCAGAGAGGACTTTAGGAGGGAAAAAATAATCTTACTGAAGGCTTAAAGTGTGAGTGTGAGATCTCTGGGCATCTCTGGGCATTTTCCGCACTAAGTAGCGACACATCTACTCCCCTGTGTGAGACCTACAGTGTTTGTTAAACTGGTACTTGCGTGAAAAACATTTCCCGCACTCAGGACAGGAATACGGCTTCTCCCCCGTGTGAGATCTCTGATGTACATGAAGAGTTTCCTTCCGTGAAAAACATTTCCCGCAATCAGGGCAGGGATACGCCTTCTCCCCCGTGTGAGATCTTTGATGTGTTACAAGGATTGATTTTAATCTAAAACATTTTCCACACTCAGGACAGGGATGTGGTTTCTCAACTGTGTGAGATCTCTGATGTTGAACAAGGTATGATTTCTGTGAAAAACATTTCCCGCACTCAGGGCAAGAATACGGCTTCTCCCCTGTGTGAGATCTCTGATGTTGAACAAGGTATGATTTGTGTGAAAAACATTTCCCGCACTCAGGGCAGGAATATGCCTTCTCACTCGTGTGAATTCTTTGATGTTTTACAAGGTCTGATTTCCCTGCAAAAGATTTTCCACACTCAGGACAGGAAAATGGCTTCTCACCCGCGTGAGACTTCTGATGGGAAATAAGATGAGCCTTCTGTGAAAAACGTTTCCCACACTCAGGGCAGGGAAATGGCTTCTCACCTGTGTGAGTTCTTTGATGTGTTACAAGGACTGATTTTAAGCTAAAACATTTTCCACACTCAGGACAGGGATGTGGTTTCTCACCCGTGTGAGATGTCAGATGATAGTTAAGAGTGGACATTTGAGAAAAGCATTTCCCGCACTCAGGGCAGGAATACGGCTTCTCCCCCGTGTGAGATCTCTGATGTCGAAGAAGTTCATGTTTCTGTAAAAAACATTTCCCACACTCAAGGCAAGAATACGGCTTAACCCCTGTGTGAGATCTTTGATGTCTGACAAGGTGTGATTTATGTGAAAAACATTTCCCGCACTCAGGGCAAGAATACGGCTTCTCCCCTGTGTGAGATCTTTGATGTCTGACAAGGTGTGATTTCTGTGAAAAACATTTCCCGCACTCAGGGCAGGAATACGCCTTCTCACTCGTGTGAATTCTTTGATGTTTTACAAGGCCTGGTTTCCTTGCAAAAGATTTTCCACACTCAGGACAGGAAAATGGCTTTTCGCCCGTGTGAGACTTCTGATGGGAAATAAGACTGGCCTTCTGTGAAAAACATCTCCCGCACTGAGAACAGTGAAATGTCTCCTCCCTCTGAATCCCGGCCCCACCCCTCACAGTACGAGGTTGCTCAGCATCTGAGGGATTCCATGGTCTATCCACACTGGGAAGTCCTCCATCCATAGTGGAGCTCATTGTCTTTTCTCCTCCACAATCTCCTGCGATGTCCTCATCTTCCATTTTACAACCTGGAGATAAAGTGAGACGATCCTTTGAAGGTTTCTCCATGGCGTGTCCTGGAAAAATAGAAAAACTTCATCAATAGATATGAGAGGGTTAGTTCACTTCCATCAAGATTCCATCTGGATCAGGTAGATATGAGTGAAGAGATGTTCTCTGTGGAGGTCCCAACCAGCTGGGACTCCTCCCCCCATCAAAGAACCTTTGGTCCTCCTCCCAAATCACTTCTACATTTACACAGCCTTGTCAGAAGAGCAGGAACCAATGGGGACTGGGAGGGGCGTGCTCTTTACACAACCACAAGCCTAGGCACTGGGTCATGTGATCTCTGATAAACAAGAGGGTCAAAGTTCATAAAGACCCTTTACTATAGAACAAGTGACCATAGGACTAGGCTTCTGGTGATATGCAGCACTGAAGGAAGCTTGCAGCAGGATTTTCTCTTTAGAAGATATTGGTTTTAATGTCAGTCCTTATTTCAGTGAGACGTTTAATACAGTTTTATGGCAACAGACTCGTTTAACTACTCTATTCTACTCTGTCTTCTGCTGCCATCACTTTCTATGGTTACATTTTTCTATAAATCTGCTGGAAGAAGAGGGACCAACCTAAGAAAGTCTCAATCTGTGTTATCATTAGACATGTGCACTGCCGAATTTCCCTATTTTAAATTTTCTAACTTCAAATTTTGAATTTTCAAATCTCCGATTTTCGAATTTGAATTTTCTAACTTTTTAAATTCGCTAATTCCGAAATCTCAGAATTTTTCAATTTCCGAAGTTCGGAAATTCGAAAAGCCAAATATGTGAAATTTCGGAAAATTCGCAATTTCGGAATTAACAAATTTGTCAAAATTAGTTAAAAAACTAATTTGGTACCAAATAAATTGCACATGTCTAGTTATCATATCTGTGCTAATGTGACTAGGAGTGCCACACAACCTAATACTGCCAGCTGAACCCCAGGACGGGTATCAGTACAGGGAGGGGACCATTATCAACCTATTATTGGCTGATATCACTCAGCTCCCGCCCTACTCTGGACCAATCAGTGAGCAGTAACAGAGCAGAGATAAGAGAAGAATATATTATGGGTCACCTGTGCTGATCTCTGTAGGAGTGTCCTCCTCTATGAATGTCCTCGTCATTCCAGCCTCCTCCGTATATTGCTGATCACCCCTCACATACGTCTCTTCTACGTCACACTCAGTTTTCATGATCATCAGATCTTCACCCTAAACCAACAGAGTGGCAGAAAATAACATCTGTAACATAGAAGTATTTATGATGTGAGATCACATAGAAAATATCATCTTGTAGAGTCCACACATCATCTCCACATGTCAGAGTGTTCCATCACTTTATGTTCCCGACCCTCAACTCCACCTACCTGATGATGGTGGGGGATGGTGTGACCTTCCTGTGTGGAGTCCCGGGAACATCTCTCTGGTGGGTTCCTGGTATTAGGTGGCTCCATCATAATGTCCTTGTGTCCTTCAGAAAGCTCCTTCATCACTCCATACTCCTCATCCTCCTCCTTATACTCCTCATTAACTATACAATCGCTGAAGTTTCCACTCTAAATATATAAATAAATGAATTACAACAAAAAAGCTTGGTGTATAAAATAGAATGATAAGCGATTCTTATGCCCCGTACACACAACCGGTTTTCCCGTCTGAAAAACTCAGATGAAAGCTTTTTGTTGGGAATCCCAACGGCGTGTATGCCTCATCTGACTTTTTCCCATAGGAAAACTGCCGGAAAAAAAGAGAGCAGGATCTCCCCCCCCTATCAGGAAAAAATCATAGAACTTCATTTTGTCGGCTCAACGTAGTCTTTTACGTCACCGCGTTCTTGGCAGTCAAAAGTTCTCCGGACTTTTGTGTCAGCGTGTGTATGCAAGGCAGGCTTGAGAGGAATTCCGTCGGCAAACCCATCGGGTTTTTTTCCAACGGGAAAACCACTCGTGTGTCAGTCACATAACTCCTCTACCTGATGATGGTGGGGGATGGTGTGCTCTTCCTGTGTGGAATCCCGGGAATACAGAGGACGGGGACATCTCTCTGGTGGGTTCCTGTAGCTGGATGACACTCCCATGGTGTCCTGGTACAGATCTTTGTGTTCTTTTAAAAACTCCTCCATCACCCCATCCTCATCATCCTCCTCTTTTATCTCTTCTTTAACCTCAACTTTAGGATCTCTCAGGTTTCCACTCTGAATATAGAATAAAAATGACATCAATGGTAACAATGCAGATAATGTACAGATCCTAATGATACTATCAGTGATTGTTCCTCATCTACCTGATTAGGATTTGCATAGTTGTGACCTTTCTGTGAGGAATCCCCGGAATAAGGAGGACTTGGACATTTCTCTGGGGGATTTTTGTAGCTGGATGACTCCACCATGGTGTCCTGGTACAGATCTTTGTGTCCATTTGAAAACTCTGACTCCTCCATCACTCCATCCTCATCATCCTCCTCTTTTATCTCTTCTTTAAAAATGGCCTGTGTGGAACCCCGGGAATACAGAGGACGGGGACATCTCTCTGGTGGGTTCCCATTACTGGATCCATCTGTAGGAAACACACACACTGACTGAATACATTGTTTCTATGTGTTTATCAGATGATGGGGGATCTAGGTGGACCCTCCGTACTGCTCTCTCCTTTACAATAAAGTCTCCTCTTACCCGGTGATGTGAGGGGCGGCTGATTCTCCATCATGACGTCCTTGTAGAGATCCTTGTGTTCTTCTAAATACTCCCACTCCTCCATGGAGAAATAGACAGTGACATCCTGACACCTTATAGGAACCTGACACACACAATGATACAGTCACCATCCAGACACACCCCTTGTCTGTTACTGGATAATGTCCCAGAATCCTCCTCACCTCTCCTGTCAGCAGCTCCATCATCTTCTTGGTGACTTCTAGAATCTTCTCCATGTTGTGTCTCTCAGGTTTTAGGGAGTCACATGGAGGCACTGTGATGGTCATATGATCACCTGACTTCACAAGAGGAAATCTCTGTATTGGAGAACCAATAGGAATATCGTGTTAGACTCCCAGAATCCTCCTCACCTCTCCGGTCAGGTCTGTGTTTTATTAATAGAGATAAGAGTGATGTCATGTGACCTCCCAGAATCCTCCTCACCTCTCCGGTCAGGTCTGTGTTTTATTACTAGAGATAAGAGTGATGTCATGTGACCTCCCAGAATCCTCCTCACCTCTCCGGTCAGGTCTGTGTATTATTAATAGAGATAAGAGTGATGTCATGTGACCTCCCAGAATCCTCCTCACCTCTCCGGTCAGCAGGTAGATGATCTCCAGGGTGAGGTTTAATATCTTCTCAGTAATGCAAGTCCGTTCCTCCTCCATCCTCACTGGTCATGTGATCTATGCCGTTTTCCCTGTAGACCAATACATTTTTTTTTTAAATAAGCATCCTATTTAAGCACATCATTTATCTAAGGCACAAACAAAACGACATCTACAAACAGAGCTCCCGACAGACTGCAGGTGAACCTGTATTTCCCCATCCATGTTTTTTCTTCCCAGACTGACAACTACTCTGTCCTCCCTGTAATATGTTTCCTCTACCACTCTTTCCACTATAGTGTCTTCTCTTTCTAAACTCTCATTTCTCTACCAGTCTTCTCCTCCCCCAAAATACGCCCTTTCTTAACCAATGACACCTCAAATCAACAAATTCACTCCCAGCTTATCTCTCGTCTTGACTACTGTAACTCCTTTTCATTGGCCGGCCTCTGCAGAGACTATCCCCCCCTTCAGTCCATCATGAATGCTACCAGACTCATCCACCTTACCAACCGCTCAGTGTCCTCCACCCCTCTCCGCCAATCTGTCCACTGGCTTCCATTCAGTGTCCTCCACCCCTCTCCGCCAATCCCAAAATTATATATATAAACAACCACATAGAAAGCCATCCACAGTTCTGCCGCGAGCTACATCACAAATTTCATCTCAATTTATCACCCAAACCGTCCCCTCCTCCCAAGACCTCCTGCTCTCTATCTCCCTCATAACCTCCTCCCATGCTCACCTCTGAGGCTTCTCCAGAGCCTCCCCCATCCTCTAGAACTCCCAATCCTGATCTGCGCAAATAAAAAATAAATAAGATCTTATTACCTCCTCTGCTGCCAATGTCTTCTCTCTATTTCCTGCCGACTCACCTCTCACCTGGAACTTCCTAATTATACCTGACATCACATCCTGTCTTCCATAGAGACTTCCTGTCTGGGGAGAAGTGAGATCACCACCTTGTGGAGCTCAGAAGAACTGTAGCCACAAGAAACATCTCATAGTCTGAGCACGGCCTTGTGCCATAGCACCCAACTGTCCATTAGGGACTGATTTGGAGCAATGTCCCTCATTCCTCCTCATTTGTCCCTCATTTTGGTCTGATCTTTATCGGGGGGTCTCCAAACCCCGGCCCGCGGGCCGTGTTTTGTGCGGCCCCCAGCTTGCCCAGACTCTGCCAACACAGCACTGCCGATCTGCTGGCTTTTAAACACAGCTGCTGTTATCGGCAGTAAATGTCTAGCAGGTCCAGGACAAAAAGCCACTCCCCACACACCCTCCTGTGCTGCCAGAGGATTGGCTGCTGTGCTGTGCTGAGGATTGGCTGCTAGGAGAGAACATCATCAGCATGGTTCTCCTGGCTTCCCGCCCACTGTTTACATTAGGAATCCTTCTAACTTACAGCCTGCATGTGCAGCAGTGGGCGGGAGTCGGAAGGTGGAGGAGAGCTGAAGTCGGCTCCTACAGTGAAGAAATAGGATTGTACAGGCAAGCGTAAAATGGGCATTAATCTGCACACATACTGTACATGTACAGGAGACTCTGCCGGGGACACTGATAGTGGGGACATCTATGCTGGGGACACTGATAATGGGGACATCTATGCTGGGAGCACCTATGCTGGGGACATCTATATTGGGGACACTGATAATGGGGACATCTATGCTGGGAGCACCTATGCTGGGGAGAAGATGACACCAGGATGCAGGATGGGAAGAAGGCAAGCCAGGCGGAGGCAGTGTGATGCTTTTGGCAATGTTCTGCTGGGAAACCTTGGGTCCTTCCATTCACGTGGATGTTACTTTGACACATACCAGCTAGGGTGCCCACGTGTCCCGGGATTATCCCACAATTCATTTTTGTGTCCCATGTCCCGGGCAGTGTTGCCAACCGTCCGTATTTTTACGGACAGTTTGTAAATACTGGCACTTTTTTCCCCCGTTCGTAAATGTTCGTGGTTGCGGGAATGTGCCAGTAAAAATATCCGAGATGGGTATGGCTTGGAACTGCGCATGGAGATTGGAGGCAGGGGGTGATGGTGGCTGCGGTGGCACCACAGAGGGGGATGCAGGGGGCAATGGAGGCAGGGGGTGTTAGTGGCAGGGGGTGATTGGGGGCAGGGGGTGTTGGTGGCACCGCAGAGGTGGATGGTGGCACCGCAGAGGGTGGGGGATGGAGACAGGGGTTGTTGGTGGCACCGCAGAGGGTGGGGGATGGAGACAGAGGTTGTTGGTGGCACCGCAGAGAGGGGGATGGAGGCAGGGGGAGATTGGAGGCATAGAGCCTGGGGGAGATTGGAGGCAGAGGGAGATTGGAGGCAGGGGGAGATTGTGGCACTGCAGAGGGGGGTGAAGGCAGGGGGTGTTGGTGGCAGAGGGGGATGGAGGCAGGGGGTGATGTGACTAAATAATTTGCCCTTATTATATCGAAAATAACAAAAATATTTTTTTTTACCTTAATATCCACCTTAAATCACATTGCTATTTCCCTAGCATACTTGTTTGTAGCCTAAATACTGAAATTTGAACCTAAAAATTTTATTTAGTAACTTTTGTGAAATGCCAGTAAAAACGTGGCAGTGCCAGTAAATTTCGGGTGTCGTGCCAGTAAATTTCAGCCTGAAACCCGGACACATTATTCAGATCGGGCTGTGGCCCCCCAAGTAACCAAGATAGTCACACACACAAATCTGATGCCATCCAGAAGCTGCAGGTGGCTGCCCAGTGCCCATCCCGACTCCCGCTGCACAGCTCATTGTCCGACTTCTCCTCCTCAGTTCCGCGGCCCGAGCCACCCAACTGCCTGACTGTCTGCAGCCTGGACCAGGGAACGAACATAGACCGGCGCTCAGTCCCTTCCATTAAAGTTTTTATTAAAGAAAAAAAATCAGAGTACAAAATACAGCCATGGTACCCAAGTACCGCACAATAGCACATAATCAAAACATGTCAATACATACTCTGAAAGTAAGCAACTTTTATGTCTTATAACAAAAGAAAGCAAGGGGAAACATCACTAACTAGGATATTACCCGGTACTAGCTAAAACTAAAGAAAAAAGAAGAGAAGAAAAAAAAAGCCAAGCCAAGTCGCCAGGACCCTATTTCTAGTCGCCATGGCAACCGGGATTTGTCGATCCCTGGATGGTGATGTGGTTGGAGGTGGTGATGGTGATGTGGTTGGAGGTGGTGATATGGATGGAGGTGGTGATGTGGATGGAGGTGGTGATGATGGTGATGTGGTTGGAGGTGGTGGTGGTGATGTGGATGGAGGTGGTGATGGTGATGTGGTTGGAGGTGGTGATGGTGCGGAAGAGGAATTACGGGAGGAATGATAGACGGGTATATGAACTTATCATTGGAGTCTCCTACAGACGTCCTGAGATTTATGAGAAGGGGCAACCTGGTAAAACAAAACTTCTAAAGACACAAGATTGAGATTGTATTTACATTTTTATCAGCTACATATGAAATGTTCCACTTCCAGCCAGCAGGTGGCACTCTCCAAGGAAATGACGCTGCCTGTGCAGGCTGATGACCATTGAAATTGACAGTCTTGTAATGTAGTCTGATCTCCCTTCTCTCTCATCCATATCTAGAGTCTCTCTCACCAGGATGTCTTCCTATGAAGCTTCTGCTGAAGATCAGGGGAGATCAGACTACACTGCTAGAGGGACTCAACCGCCAGTAATATTCCCTCCTCTCAGAATAAGCCAGAGAGGACTTTAGGAGGGAAAAAATAATCTTACTAAAGGCGTCAAAATGTTTCTTCCATGATGAAGATCAGAGCGCTCAGCCACGTGTTCTCTGAGGTGTATATCTCCCAGTGTGAGATCTCTGGGCATTTTCCGCACTAAGTAGCGACACATCTACTCACCTGTGTGAGACCTACAGTGTTTGTTAAACTCGTACTTGCGTGAAAAACATTTCCCGCACTCAGGACAGGAATACGGCTTCTCCCCCGTGTGAATTATTTGATGTCTATCAAGGATTGATTTTAATCTAAAACATTTTCCACACTCAGGACAGGAATACGGCTTCTCCCCCGTGTGAGATCTTTGATGTTGATCAAGGTCTGATTTCTGTAAAAAACCTTTTCCGCACTCAGGACAGGAATACGGCCTTTCACCTGTGTGAATTCTCCGATGTATTTTAAGATAGGAATTCGCTGAAAAATATTTCCCGCAGTCAGGGCAGGGATACGGCTTCTCCATCGTGTGAGATCTCTGATGTGTTACAAGAAAGGATTTTAATCTAAAACATTTTCCACACTTAGGACAGGGATGTGGTTTCTCAACTGTGTGAGATTTCAGATGGCTGTTAAGATAGGACTTGAGAGTAAAACATTTCCCGCACTCAGGGCAGGAATACGGCCTCTCCGGTGTGTGAGATCTCTGATGTTTAACAAGGTATGATTTCTGTGAAAAACATTTCCCGCACTCAGGGCAGGAATACGCCTTCTCACTCGTGTGAATTCTTTGATGTTTTACAAGGTCTGATTTCCCTGCAAAAGATTTTCCACACTCAGGACAGGAAAATGGCTTTTCACCCGTGTGAGACTTCTGATGGGAAATAAGACTGGACTTCTGTGAAAAACTTTTCCCGCACTCAGGGCAGGGAAATGGCTTCTCACCTGTGTGAGTTCTTTGATGTATTACAAGGCTTGATTTTAAGCTAAAACATTTTCCACACTCAGGACAGGGATGTGGTTTCTCACCCGTGTGAGATGTCAGATGATAGTTAAGAGTGGACATTTGAGAAAAGCATTTCCCGCACTCAGGGCAAGAATACGGCTTCTCCCCCGTGTGAGATCTCTGATGTTGAAGAAGTTCATGTTTCTCTAAAAAACATTTCCCACACTCAAGGCAAGAATACGGCTTAACCCCTGTGTGAGATCTTTGATGTCTGACAAGGTGTGATTTATGTGAAAAACATTTCCCGCACTCAGGGCAAGAATTCGGCTTCTCCCCCGTGTGAGATTTCTGATGTATGATGAGTAGTGATTTAGAAGAAAAACATTTTCTGCACTGAGAACAGTGAAATGTCTCCTCCCCCTGAATCCCGGCCCCATCCCTCACGGTACGGGGTTGCTCAGAGTCAGAGGGATTCCATGGTCTATCCACACTGTGAAGTCCTCCATCCATAGTGGAGCTCATTGTCTTTTCTTCTCCACAATCTCCTGTGATGTCCTCATCTTCCATTTTACAACCTGGAGATAAAGTGAGACGATCCTTTGAGGGTTTCTCCATGGCGTGTCCTGGAAAAATAGAAAAACATCATCAATAGATATGAGAGTGTTAGTTCACTTCCATCAAGATTCCATCTGGATCAGGTAGATATGAGTGAGGAGATGTTCTCTGTGGAGGTCCCAACCAGCTGGGACTCTTCCCCCCATCAAAGAACCTTTGGTCCTCCTCCCAGATCACTTCTACATTTACACAGCCTTGTCAGACATGTGCACTGCCGAATTTCCCAATTTTAATTTTCGAATCTCCGATTTTTGGAATTTGAATTTTCTAACTTTCTAAATTCGCTAATTCCGAAATCTCCGAAATTTTCAATTTCCGAAGTTCGGAAATTCGAAAAGCCAAAATGTGAAATTTCGGAAATTCGCAATTTTGGAATTAACGAATTTGTCAAAATTAGTTATAAAACGAATTCGGAACCAAATAAATTGCACATGTCTAGTTATCATTTCTGTGCTACTGTAACTAGGAGTGACACACAACCTAATACTGCCAGCTGAACCCCAGGACGGGTATCAGTACAGGGAGGGGACGATCATCAACCTATTATTGGCTGATATCACTCAGCTCCTGCCCTACTCTGGACCAATCAGTGAGCAGTAACAGAGCAGAGATAAGAGAAGAATATATTATGGGTCACCTGTGCTGATCTCTGTAGGAGTGTCCTCCTCTATGAATGTCCTCGTCATTTTAGCCTCCTCTGTATATTGCTGATCATCCCTCACATACGTCTCTTCTACGTCACCCTCAACTCTCATGTTCATCAGATCTTCACCCTAAACCAACAGAATGGCAGAAAATAACATCTGTAACATAGAAGTATTTATGATGTGAGATCACATAGAAAATATCATCTTGTAGAGTCCACACATCATCTCCACATGTCAGAGTGTTCAATCACTTTATGTTCCCGACCCTCAACTCCACCTACCTGATGATGGTGGGGGATGGTGTGACCTTCCTGTGTGGAATCCCGGGAATACAGAGGACGGGGACATCTCTCTGGTGGGTTCCTGTAGCTGGATGACTCCTCCATGGTGTCCTGGTACAGATCTTTGTGTTCTTTTAGAAACTCCTCCATCACCCGATCCTCATCATCCTCCTCTTTTATCTCTTCTTTAACCTCAACTTTAGGATCTCTCAGGTCTCCACTCTGAATATAGAATAAAAATGACATCAATGGTAACAATGCAGATAATGTACAGATCCTAATGATACTATCAGTGATTGTTCCTCATCTACCTGATTAGGATTTGCATAGTTATGACCTTCCTGTGAGGAATCCCCGGAATAAGGAGGACTTGGACATTTCTCTGGGGGATTTTTGTAGCTGGATGACTCCACCATGGTGTCCTGGTACAGATCTTTGTGTCCATTTGAAAACGCTGACTCCTCCATCACTCCATCCTCCTCCTCTTTTATCTCTTCTTTAATAATGGCCTGTGTGGAATCCCGGGAATACAGAGGACGGGGACATCTCTCTGGTGGGTTCCCATTACTGGATCTATCTGTAGGAAACACACACACTGACTGAATACATTGTTTCTATGTGTTTATCAGATGATGGGGGATCTAGGTGGAGCCTCCGTACTGCTCTCTCCTTTACAATAAAGTCTCCTCTTACCCGGTGATGTGAGGGGCGGCTGATTCTCCATCATGACGTCCTTGTAGAGATCCTTGTGTCCTTCTAAATACTCCCACTCCTCCATGGAGAAATAGACAGTGACATCCTGACACCTTATAGGAACCTGACACACACAATGATACAGTCACCATCCAGACACACCCCTTGTCTGTTATTGAATAATACAACCCCCCCTCCCCCTATGTGAATTAGTATGGGATACATAGTACCCCTAGAAATAGGTGATCAAATACCACCAAAAGAAAGCTCTATTTGTGGGGAAAAAAAGGACGCCAATTTTGTTTGGGAGCCACGTCGCACGTCCGCAAAATTGTCAGTTAAAGCCACGCAGTGCCGAATCGCAAAAAGGGGCAAGGTCCTTTAGCTGCATTTTGGTCCGGGTCTTAAGTGGTTAAATAAGCATCCTATTTAAGCACATCATTTATCTAAGGCACAAACAAAATGACATCTACAAACAGAGCTCCCGACAGACTGCAGGTGAACCTGTATTTCCCCATCCATCTTTTTTCTTCCCAGACTGACAACTACTCTGTCCTCCCTGTAATATGTTCCCTCTACCACTCCTTCCACTATAGTGTCTTCTCTCACTGAACTCTAATTTCTCTACCCATCTTCTCCTCCCCGAAAATACGCCCTTTCTTAAAGCGGGAGTTCACCCGAAATTTCTTTTTTTAACATTAGATTGATGCTCATTTTGTCTTGGGGAATCGGGTAGTTTTTTTAAAATCGAAGCCGTACTTACCGTTTTAGAGAGCGATCTTCTCCACCGCTTCCGGGTATGGTCTTCGGGACTGGGCGTTCCTACTTGATTGACAGGCTTGCGACAGTCGCATACATCGCGTCACAAGTAGCCGAAAGAAGCCGAACGTCGGTGCGGCTCTATACGGCGCCTGCGCACCGACGTTCGGCTACTTTTGGAAAATCGTGACGCGATAGATGCGACCGTCGGAAGCCTGTCAATCAAAAAGGAACGCCCAGGCCCGCAGCCCATACCCGGAGAAGATCGCTCTCTAAAACGGTAAGTACGGCTTCGATTTTAAAAAAACTACCCGATTAACTTTTCGGGTGAACCTCCACTTTAACCAATGACACCCCAAATCAACAAATTCACTTCCAGCTTATCTCTCGTCTTGACAACTGTAACTCCTTTTCATTGGCCGACCTCTACAGAGACTATCCCCCCCTTCAGTCCATCATGAATGCTACCAGACTCATCCACCTTACCAACCGCTCAGTGTCCTCCACCCCTCTCTGCCAATCCCAAAATTATATATATATTATATAAACAACCACATAGAAAGCCATCCACAGTTCTGCCCCGAGCTACATCACCAATTTCATCTCAATTTATCACCCAAACCGTCCCCTCCTCCCAAGACCTCCTGCTCTCTATCTCCCTCATAACCTCCTCCCATGCTCACCTCTGAGACTTCTCCAGAGCTTCCCCCATCCTCTAGAACTCCCAATCCTGATCTGCGAAAATAAATAAGATCTCCTCAAGCGCCCAGAGGCAATTCAGTTCGCATGTGCAGCGCTATATACGTTTTTCACTCACTCACTCACTCCTCTGCTGCCAATGTCTTCTCTCTATTTCCTGCCGACTCACTTCTCACCCGGAACTTCCTAATTATACCTGACATCACTTCCTGTCTTCCATAGAGACTTCCTGTCTGGGTAGAAGTGAGATCACCGCCTTGTGGAGCTCAGAGGAACTGCAGCCCCAAGAAACATCTCATAGTCTGTTCACAGCCTTGTGCCATAGCTCCCAACTGTCCATTAGGGACTGTCCCCGATTTGGAGCAATGTTCCTCATTCCTCCTCATTTGTCCCTCATTTTGGTCTGATCTATATAGATAAATATATATAAAATGCACTTTTTAGCTGAACCTTTTCATCTGATTTCTAAATTGCTGCATTTGTAAATTTCGGAAGCCAATATAAAGGAATAGTAATGATTACCAATAATCTTGTTTTTTTTTTTGTAAAATTCTCCTTTAAGGGGGCGTGGCAATGGGTGTGTCCTATGCCTGCGTACTTTTGCTGATAGGTGTCCCTCATTCCCATCTCAAAATGTTGGGAGGTATGCTTGTGCTGTTTTATGTATGTAATGTACACCGATCAGCCATAACATTATGATCACTGGCCCGGATTCAGAAAGAATTGCGCTCTATTTGCGGAGGCGCAGGGCAACGATTTTGCCCTGCGCCCCCGCAAATATTTTGCGCTGCCCTCGATTCATGGAGCAGTAGCTCCGTAAATTGCGAGGGCGCGCCGGAAAAATTGCCCGGCGTAAGCGCGCGCAATGTAAATGATCCCGCCGGGGGCGGGAATCATATAAATTAGGCGCGCTCCCGCGCCGAGCGTAGAGCGCATGCTCCGTCGGGAAACTTTCCCTATGTGCATTGCGGAAAATTACGTCGCAAGGACGTCATTTGCTTCAAAGTGAACGTGAATGGCGTCCAGCGCCATTCATGATTCACTTACGCAAACGACGTAAAATTCGAACGTCGCGGGAACGCCGGGTATAGTTTAGCATTGGCTGCCCCTGCTATTAGAAGGGGCAGCCTTACGTGAAACACGCCGTACGGAAACGATGTAACTTGCGTACGCAGGGGGCGCGCAACATTGTGAATCGGCGTAAGTATGCAATTTGCATACTATACGCTGACCACAATGGGAACGCCCCCTAGCGGTCATCGCAAGAATGCAGCCTAAAATCTGCGTGGCATAAGAGCCTTATGCCACGCAGATTTTAGGCTGCAGTCGGCGTAACGAGTTCTCTGAATCAGGAGAACTTGTTACGCCGGCGCAAGTCAGCAATTGCGCTGCGTAACTATGGTTACGCAGGCGCAATTGCTTACTGAATCTGGGCCACTGACAGGTAAATAACATTGATTATATTGTTACAATGGGGTGACCAGACATCCCCAGTTTCAGGGGACATTCCCCTGATTGAGGGCACTGTCGCACTCATGTTCTTCTGCCTTGGCTCAAATCCTGGCCAGCCACCTGCCTATCTCCTTGCCTTCCCTGGCGGAGTGATGTTCCTCCGCTCCCCATCCAGTAGTAGCCGGGGCCCCGAAGAGTAAGACTTGAGAGGCTGTGAGGCGGGAGGCGACGGGCAGAGAGTCGCTGATTGCCGCCATTACTAGTAAAGAAAAAATATGTCCCCGGATTTCATTTTAAAAATCTGGTCACCTTATGTTACAATGGCATCTGAAAGTCAATGGAATATATTGGGCAGCAAGAAAACGTGTTGTCCATAAATTCGATGTGTTAAAAGCAGAAAAACTGTTTATCGAAGACTGTTGTGTATGGGGGATGTGTAGCCACAGACCGGTCAGGGTGCTCATGCTGACCCGTGTCCACAGCCAAAAGCTCCAACAATGGGCACGTGATCATCAGAACTGGATCACGGAGCAATGGAAGAAGGTGGTCTGGTCTGATGAATCACATTTTCTTTTACATGTGGATGGCCGGGTGTGTGTGCGTCACTGGGGGGAGAAGATGACACCAGGATGCAGGATGGGAAGAAGGCAAGCCAGCGGAGGCAGTGTGATGCTTTTAGGCAATGTTCTGCTGGGAAACCTTGGGTCCTTCCATTCACGTGGATGTTACTTTGACACATACTAGCTAGGGTGCCCACGTGTCCCGGGATTATCCCACAATTCATTTTTGTGTCCCATGTCCCGGGCACCTTCATTCCGGGACAATACAGTGTCCCGGAATGAAATGGGGCACACACAGCCACCATAATAACTGGTTGCTAGGGCCGCCCCGCGTCTAGCAACGAGTGACGTGACTGATGTCACATTCGCAGAGTCTCCCAGTCAGAACGAGGCCTTTACCCAGTGCTGCCCTGCGCTAGCCTCCGAGACCACCCACCTCCTCTCCTTCTCCGGGCCGTGCAGCAGCAGCAGCAGAGAGCATCTGTAATGACCTGACCTGTTTTTTCAGTAGGAATAAACTTTTTTCCGACGGACTTCCGCTCAAGCTGTATTATAAGGAAAGAGGGGAGTGGAGGCGCCAACTGAAATATTCCTACTGTGATAATGTAAGTACAGTATATATAATTACAGGTTCACTTGGAAATAATTTCCATCGAGGATGGGGGTGTTCTGAGGTCTGTTGGTGCTCTGATAATGTTCCCCTCGGCCGTGAGGTGTAGGAGATGTAGATTTTCGTTTACACTGGCTTCTCTGCGGTGTCACATGACAGGAAGCTCCATGCTATCCAGTCTGGAACGCGGAAGTGATGTCATACAGCAGGGCGGTCCTCCAAACATAGAGTGGGAAGTTTCACAGGCTCACATGGTCACACCAAATTCCGATCATCAAGAACACAGTGGGCCGGATTCAGAAAAGAGATACGTCGGCGTCGTAACTATGCGCCTGATTCAGAGAATCAGTTACGCATAGATATGCCTAAGATCTGACAGGTGTAAGTGTCTTACACCATCGGATCTTAGGCTGCAATTTCACGCTGGCCGCTAGGTGGCGCTTCCGTTTGTTTACGCGAGGAATATGCAAATTAGTATTTACGCCGATTCAGAAACGAACGACCGCCCGGCGCTTTTTTTTTTACGTCGTTTGCGTTCGGCTTTTGCCGGCGTATAGTTACCCCTGCTATATGAGGGGTATGTGCAGCGTATCCTATGTTAAGTATGGCCGTCGTTCCCGCGCCAAGTTTTGAAATTTTTACGTTGTTTGCGTAAGTCGTTCACGAATACGGCTGGACGTAATTTACGTTCACGTCAAAAGCAATGACGTCCTTGCGACGTCATTTAGAGCAATGCACACTGGGATATTTCACGGACGGCGCATGCGCCGTTCAAATAATACGTCAAAAACGTGGGGTCAAGCCCAATTTTAAAATAAAACACGCCTCCTACATCCCCATTTGAATTACGCGGCCTTACCCCGCAACACATACGTTACGCTGCTGTAACTAAGGGCGCAAGTTCTTTCTGATAAAAGAACTTGCGCCCAAAGTTAGAGCGGCGTAACGTATTGGAGATAAGTTACGCGGGCCGGACAGATACGCCAATGTATCTGAATCCGGCCCAGTGACGTACAACACTACGACGAGCCGAGAAAAATAAAGTTCAATGCTTCCGAGCATGCGTCGACTTGATTCCGAGCACGATTGGTTTTTAGTGCGTCGGAATTCCATACAGACGAACGGGTTTTCCGATGGGAATTTTTTCAGTCGGAAAAATAGAGAACCTGCTCTCTATCTAAGTCCGTCGGAACTTCAGACGGAAAAAGTCAGATGGGGCATGCACGCAGTCGGAATATCCGATGAAAAGCTCCCTTCTGACTTTTTCCATCGGAAATTCTGCCCGTGTGTACGCGGCATAACAGTGTCCTGACTCCTCCGACAAGCCAGCGGCATTCTGCAGTAGAGATGTACAGAACGGTTTGCGGCGATTTTCGCTTGTTCGCGTTTGCCCGCGAACATTTGCGATGTTCCACCCGCCTCCTATTAATTAACATTGAGCAAACTTTGACCCTCTACCTCACAGTCAGCAGACACATTCCAGCCAATCAGCAGCATACCCTGCCTCCCTGACCCTCCCACCTCTCGGGCAGCATCCATTTTAGATTCATTCTGAACCTGCATTCTTAGTGAGAGGAGGGACAGTGTTGCTGCTGCTGATTTTATAGGGAAAGCGATAGCTAGGCCAGTGTACTCCAGTCCTGAAAGACTCATCTGATCTCTGCTGTTAGAACAGCACCCCAAACAGCCCTTGTTAGGGCCAATCAATCAGTCTGCTTTTTTCTTCTTCTCTGTAATCTGTGCTGCGTGGTTTACAGAGAGAGAAAGAGAAAGAGAGTGTAATTTTTTGCAGGTAGATAGAGCAGGCAGGCTAGTCAGTTAATGTTACAGTGTGTAGAGGATATATATACATCCCAGGTGTTGTACATATATTTATACACTGTGTAGTTTAGTTAGATTAGAGGTGCAGGGTGCTGTGTAATGTAAAGGGGTCCAGTGGTGCTGGGTGCTATGTAAAGGGGCCCAGAGCTGTGGGGTGCTGTGTAATGTAAGGGGCCCAGTGGTGCAAGCTGCTGTGTAATATAAAGGGGTCCAGTGGTGCAGGGTGCTATGTAACGGAGTCCAGAGCTGTTGGATGCTGTGTAATGTAAGGGGCCCAGTGGTGCAAGCTGCTGTGTAATATAAAGGGGTCCAGTGGTGCAGGGTGCTATGTAACGGAGTCCAGAGCTGTGGGGTGCTGTGTAATGTAAGGGGCCCAGTGGTGCAAGCTGCTGTGTAATATAAAGGGGTCCAGTGGTGCAGGGTGCTATGTAACGGAGTCCAGAGCTGTTGGATGCTGTGTAATGTAAGGGGCCCAGTGGTGCAAGCTGCTGTGTAATATAAAGGGGTCCAGTGGTGCAGGGTGCTATGTAGAGGGGCCCAGAGCTGTGTGATGCTGTGCAATGTAAGGGGCCCAGTGGTGCAAGCTGCTGTGTAATATAAAGGGGTCCAGTGGTGCTGGGTGCTATGTAACGGAGTCCAGAGCTGTTGGGTGCTGTGTAATGTAAGGGGCCCAGTGGTGCAATCTGCTGTGTAATATAAAGGGGTCCAGTGGTGCAGGGTGCTATGTAGAGGGGTCCAGAGCTGTGGGGTGCTGTGTAATGCAAGGGGCCCAGTGGTGCAAGCTGCTGTGTAATATAAATGGGTCCAGTGGTGCTGGGTGCTATGTAGAGGGGCCCAGAGCTGTGGGGTGCTGTGTAATGTAAGGGGCCCAGGCTCACAGGGTAAACTGTGCTCACCTGCCTGCCAGTGCCACATCTCATCTATATTGTGTTGGCACAGTTGATAAGATATAAAAACAAAATTCACTGCAATACATAATAGTAGTCATTTGTCTGCCAGGGTGTCTTTGCCTCACAGGGTAAACTGTGCCCACCTGTCCAGTGCCACATCTCATATCTGGTGGCACAGTAGCTTGCACGCATAGTACAACTAAACTAATCTAACAAAAAATGACAGGCAGAGGCAGGCCACCCCGCAGGGGCCATCGTGGTCGTGGTGCTGTGATTCCCTTTGGCCCTAGAATAATGCCCAGTGTTCAGAGGCCACCTACCCTGAACTCGAAAAGTTCTGAGGACATAGTCAGAGTTTGGTCTTTCACTGTGAACCCTAACCCTATTACAGACAGGGTTAGGGTTACAGATAGGGTTAGGGTTACAGATAGGGCTAGGGTTAGGGTAACAGGATTAGGGTTACAGACGGTAACCCTAACCCTGTCTGTAAATCTAACCCTTCTGTAACCCTAACCCTAACCCTTCTGTAACCCTAACCCTATCTGTTGCCCTAACCCTGTCTGTAACCCTAACCCTGTCTGTAACCCTAACCCTAACCCTAACCCTTCTGTAACCCTAACCCTATCTGTTGCCCTAACCCTGTCTGTAACCCTAACCCTGTCTGTAACCCTAACCCTGTCTGTAACCCTAACCCTATCTGTAACCCTAACCCTGTCTGTAACCCTAACCCTATCTGTAACCCTAACCCTGTCTGTAACCCTAACCCTATCTGTAACCCTAACCCTATCTGTAACCCTAACCCTGTCTGAAACCCTAACCCTATCTGTAACCCTAACCCTGTCTGTAACCCTAACCCTGTCTGTAACCCTAACACTGTCTGTAACCCTAACCCTATCTGTAACCCTAACCCTGTCTGTAACCCTAACCCTATCTATAACCCTAACCCTGTCTGTAACCCTAACCCTGTCTGTAACCCTAACCCTGTCTGTAACCCTAACCCTGTCTGTAACCCTAACCCTATCTGTAACCCTAACCCTGTCTGTAACCCTAACCCTGTCTGTAACCCTAACCCTGTCTGTTACCCTAACCCTGTCTGTAACCCTAACCCTATCTGTAACCCTAACCCTGTCTGTAACCCTAACCCTGTCTGTAACCCTATCTGTTGCCCTAACCCTGTCTGTAACCCTAACCCTATCTGTAACCCTAACCCTGTCTGTAACCCTAACCCTATCTATAACCCTAACCCTGTCTGTAACCCTAACCCTATCTGTAACCCTAACCCTATCTGTAACCCTAACCCTGTCTGTTACCCTAACCCTGTCTGTAACCCTAACCCTGTCTGTAACCCTAACCCTATCTGTAACCCTAACCCTGTCTGTAACCCTAACCCTATCTGTAACCCTAACCCTGTCTGTAAACCTAACCCTATCTGTAACCCTAACCCTGTCTGTAACCCTAACCCTATCTGTAACCCTATCCCTATCTGTAACCCTGTCTGTAACCCTAACCCTGTCTGTAACCCTAACCCTATCTGTAACCCTAACCCTGTCTGTAACCCTAACCCTATCTGTTACCCTAACCCTATCTGTAACCCTAACCCTGTCTGTAACCCTAACCCTATCTGTAACCCTAACCCTATCTGTAACCCTAACCCTGTCTGTAACCCTAACCCTATCTGTAACCCTAACCCTGTCTGTAACCCTAACCCTGTCTGTTACCCTAACCCTGTCTGTAACCCTAACCCTGTCTGTAACCCTAACCCTGTCTGTAACCCTAACCCTGTCTGTAACCCTATCTGTTGCCCTAACCCTGTCTGTAACCCTAACCCTGTCTGTAACCCTAACCCTATCTATAACCCTAACCCTGTCTGTAACCCTAACCCTATCTGTAACCCTAACCCTGTCTGTAACCCTAACCCTATCTGTAACCCTAACCCTGTCTGTAACCCTAACCCTATCTGTTACCCTAACCCTATCTGTAACCCTAACCCTGTCTGTAACCCTAACCCTATCTGTTACCCTAACCCTATCTGTAACCCTAACCCTGTCTGTAACCCTAACCCTATCTGTAACCCTAACCCTATCTGTAAACCTAACCCTGTCTGTAACCCTAACCCTGTCTGTAACCCTAACCCTGTCTGTAACCCTAACCCTATCTGTAACCCTAACCCTGTCTGTTACCCTAACCCTATCTGTAACCCTAACCCTGTCTGTAACCCTAACCCTGTCTGTAACCCTAACCCTATCTGTAACCCTAACCCTGTCTGTAACCCTAACCCTGTCTGTAACCCTAACCCTATCTGTAACCCTAACCCTATCTGTAACCCTAACCCTGTCTGTAACCCTAACCCTATCTGTAACCCTAACCCTGTCTGTAACCCTAACCCTTACACTACCTGATCGATACAACATCATACCTGATGTTTTAAAGCACGTTATTCCAAACAATTTAGGAATGTTAGGTGATTTATGCCCTTTATGGATTAAAAACGGACTCTGCGACAACTACGTAATTTTCCATGGGTGTTTTGCCATGGATCCCCCTCCGGCATGCCACAGTCCAGGTGTTAGTCCCCTTGAAACAACTTTTCCATCACTATTGTGGCCGGAAAGAGTCCCTGTGGATTTTAAAATTTGCCTGCCCATTTGCGGAAGTTCGCGTTCCGAAAATTTCAGGTTCGCGACATCACTATTCTGCAGTGCTTAGATTAGGGTTTCCACCTGTCCGGGATTCACCCGGACAGTCTGGGTTTTGAATCATGTGTCCGGGTATCAGGCAGCCAGATCGGGCTGTGGCTCCCCAAGTAACCAAGATAGTCACACACACAAATCTGATGCCATCCAGAAGCTGCAGGTGGCTGCCCAGTGCCCATCCTGAGTCCCGTTGCGCAGCTCATTCCCCGACTTCTCCTCCTCAGTTCCGCGGCCCGAGCCACCCAACTGCCTGACTGTCTGCAGCCTGGACCAGGGAACGAACATAGACCGGCGCTCAGTCAACCGCTCACCACACAAGACAAGTCCAGCAGCCAGCTTAGAAGGTGAGCAAATTAATTTGGAGCAACCGGGTCAGGTGACAAGTCGGGGCAGTAAGGCTGCTGGGTACAGTACAGTGATAAATGAGGCTGACAAAGTGGGGCCCAGCCCTGGGGGGGGGGGGGCAATAAAAAATGTAGTCTCCCCGACCCCCACTTGTCAGCCTAATTTATTACTGTCCCCAGACCCCCACTTGTCAGCTTCATGTATCACAGTAATACATGAAGCTGACAAGTGGGGTGCAGACTAACCAGCTACCTAAACCAGGGCTCGACAAATCCCGGTCGCCAGGGCGACTAGAAATAGGGTCCTGGCAACTTGGCTTGGAAGGGGGGGCAGCTGGTGGTGAGCCGTTGGTATTACAAGTTATTACCACCAGATGTGTGAGCTGGCGCCATCTGGTGGTAAGCCGTTGGTATTACAAGTTATTACCACCAGATGTGTGAGCTGGCGCCATCTGGTGGTGGCCGTTGGTATTACAAGTTATTACCACCAGATGTGAGCTGGCGCCATCTGGTGGTAAGCCGTTGGTATTACAAGTTATTACCACTAGATGTGTGAGCTGGCGCCATCTGGTGGTGGCCGTTGGTGTTACAAGTTATTACCACCAGATGTGAGCTGGCGCCATCTGGTGGTAAGCCGTTGGTATTACAAGTTATTACCACTAGATGTGTGAGCTGGCGCCATCTGGTGGTGGCCGTTGGTATTACAAGTTAAGCATTACAAGTTAAACAGCAATTCTAATGTCATTTTTCACTATTTTCACTGCCATCTTCTTCCCTCTAATTAGAACCCCCAAACATTATATATATTTTTTATCCTAACACCCTAGAGAATAAAATGGCGATCGTTGCAATACTTTCTGTCACGCCGTATTTGCGCAGCGGTCTTACAAGCACACTTTCTTTGGGAAAAAATTACACTTTTTTTAATTAAAAAATAAGACAACAGTAAAGTTATCCCCATTTGTTTTTATATTATGAAAGATAATGTTACGCCGAGTAAATTCATACCCAACATGTCGCGCTTCAAAATTACGTCCGCTCGTGGAATGCTGACAAACTTTTACCCTTTAAAATCTTCATAGGCGACGTTTAAAAAAATTCTACAGGTTGCATGTTTTGAGTTACAGAGGAGGTCTAGGGCTAGAATTATTGCTCTCGCTCTACTAATCGCGCCGATACCTCACATGTGTGGTTTGAACACCGTTTAAATAAGCGGTCGCTGCTCACGTATGTGTTCGCTTCTGCGCGCAAACTCGTCGGGACGGGGTGCGTTTTCTGGCTCCTAACTTTTTTAGCTGGCTCCTAGATTCCAAGCAAATTTGTCAAACCCTGACATAAACATTGATGGTGACCAAGTACAACCCTTCATGGAAACAGTATTCCCCGATGTCAGCGGGAGTTCAAGAATGGTTGGAGGAGAATAACAAGTTTGAGGTGTTGACTTGGCCTCAAATTCTCCAGATTTCAATCCATTGTGCATCTGTGGGATGTGCTGGAAAAAAAGTCCGGTGCATGGAGGCCCTACCTCGGCTGTTCGGGTAAAACAAAAAGACTAAGACACAAGATTAGGGTTGGATTTGCATTTTTATCAGCTACATATGAAATGTTACATTTAGAAATGTCATATTTTCCACTTTTAGCCAGCAGGTGGCGCTCTCCAAGCAAATGAAGCTGCCTTTGCAGGCTGATGACTACTATACAGAAATTGTCAGTCTTGTAATGTAGTCTGATCTCCCCTTCTCTCTCACAATGATGTCTTCCTATGAAGCTTCTGCTGAAGATCAGGGGAGATCAGACTACACTGCTAGAGGGACTCAACCAGCAGTAATATTCCCTCCTCTCAGAGTAAGCCAGACAAAACTTTATAAGGGAAAATAAATCTGTGGGGTAGATTCAGATAGATTAGCGGATCTTTAGATCCGCGTAATCTATCTGATTTACGATCCGCCGGCGCAAGTTTGAGAGGCTAGTGCTGTATTCAGAAAGCACTTACCTCGAAACTTGCGTTGGCGGATCGTAAATCCCCCGGGAGAATTCAAATTCCGCGGCTAGGGGGAGTGTAGTATTTAAAGCAGGCGCGTCCCCGCGCCGATTTAACTGCGCATGCGCCGTTCGCAAATTTTCCCGGCGTGCATTGCTCCCAATGACGTCGCTAGGACGTCATTGGTTTCGGCGTGAGCGTAACTTGCGTCCAGCGCTTTTTTTAATCGACTTACGCAAACGACGTAAAAATTCAAAACTCGGCGCGGGAATGACGGCCATACTTAACATAGGATACGCCTCACATAGCAGGGGTAAGTATACGTCGGAAAAAGCCGAATGCAAGCGAAGTAAACAAAAAACGACGGGCGGGCGTTCGTTTCTGAATCGGCGGAAATCGGCATTTGCATATTCGTTGCGTAAAAAAACCGAACCGCCACCTAGCGGCCGGCGGGGAATTGCAGCCTAAGATCCGACGGTGTAAGTCACGTACACCTGTCGGATCTAAGGGAGATCTATGCGGAACCTGATTCTATGAATCAGTCGCATAGATCCGACCGTCGGATCTCAGAGATACGACGGCGTATCTCTATCTGAGTCTCCCCCTGTATCTTCCACACCAATATAGATTCAGGACAAGTGGACGGGGTGGGTGGTGTGTGGCTTAGTGTATTAGAAGGCATTAGGGCCAGAGGCAGGGATGGTAAAATATAATTGTTCCAAACACTGCGGTCCCTGTGCCCGGAAGTCAGGCAGCAAAGATAGGGTTGGTGGCAGTGGGGCACCCCAGGCAGGGTTGCCAACTTTCAGTAAATTTACGAAGAGTTTTTAAAATCTGTACTTTTTGCATGTGTCCTTGATTGTCCATTACGGACATGTAGGGCCGGATTCAGAAAGAGATACGACGGCGAGCCTGAAGATTGTGTCGCATATGGTCAACATGTCAGCGGGTAGGAAGAAGGCAGCCTACGCCTCCAAGTCCACACTCCCAGGCAGCCCTCTCAGACAATGTGGATGAAGGCAGGGACCGTGCAACACTGCCAGGTAGGAGGAAGGAGGGCTTGTGTCTCTCAGGGATGGCACTGGATACGGCCAACAGGGCAGCGGGCAGGAAGAAGGCAGCCTGCGCCTCCAAGTCCGCACTCCCAGGCAGCCCTCTCAGACAATGTGGATGAAGGCAGGGACAGTGCAACACTGCCAGGTAGGAGGATGTAGGGCTTGTGTCTCTCAGAGCCCAAGGCTGGCGCCGGATATGACCAAGATGGTGGTTGGCAGCAGGTAGGAAGAAGGCAGCCTGCACCTCCAAGTCCGCACTCCCAGGCGGTGTGGATGAAGGCAGGGACAGTGCAACACTGCCAGGTAGGAGGATGGAGGGCTTGTGTCTCTCAGAGTCCAAGGCTGGCGCCTGATATGGCCAAGATGGTGGCTGGCAGCAGGTAGGAAGAAGGCAGCCTGCACCTCCTAGTCCGCACTCCCAGGTGATGTGGATGAAGGCAGGGACAGTGCAACACTGCCAGGTAGGAGGAAGGAGGGCTTGTGTCTCTCAGGGATGGCGCTGGATACGGCCAACATGGCAGCGGGCAGGAAGAAGGCAGGCCTCACTCACAGACAATGTGGATGAAGGCAGGGACAGTGCAACGCTGCCAGGTAGGAGGGCTTGTGTCTCTGAGGGCCCAGGGGATGGTGCCGGACATGGCCAAGATGGCAGCCATCAACAGGTCATGGGGAAGGAAGACAGCCTGCGCCTCCAAGGCCGCACTCCCAGGAGATGTGGATGAAGGCAGGGACAGTGCACCACTGCCAGTAAAGAGGATGGAGGGCTTGAGTATCTCAGGGCCCGAGGATGACGCCAGATACGGCCAAGCTGGCTGCAGGCCGGAGGCAGTCTGGCCGTGAAATAATGTCAGGAGCAGGGGTATGGAAGGAAGTCTGATAAGCTGTGCCAGATAACGTCAGTGTCAGGCCTGGAGGCCGCTGCAGATCACAGCCGGTCACGACCCCCCCCAGTTCTCTGATGAGAAGATAGGACTTCTGTGAAAAACATTTCCCCGCACTCGGGGGCAGGAATACGGCTTCTCCCATGTGTAGCATATTTGATGTTCAGTAAGATTGGACTTTCATGAAGGGAATTTTCTACGCTAAGAAGCTATGCATAGGTTTTATTGGTTGGACTAGATGAACTTGTGTCTATTTCCAACCAGACTAACCGTGGCCCGGATTCACAGAGAACGGGCGCACATTACGCCGCCGTAGCCCATCTCAATGTACGCTACGTCGACGCAGCGCAGAGAGGCAAGCATGGAATTCAGGAAGCCAGTGCTCCCAAAGCTGCGTCGGCGTGGCGTAGATTTCGAAGGCGCAGGCCGGCGTAGGTGGAAGTGGGCTTGCCCCATGCAAATGAGGCGTGACCCCATGCAAATGATGGTTTGAGAGCCAGACAAGTACGTTGAACGAACTGCGCATGCGTCGTGGACGCATCCCCGTGTGCATGCTCATAACCACGTCGGAACAACTACCTAAGATACGCCGGATCACTGCCTACGCCATGAACGTAATCTACACCCATCCAGACACACGTCCCACGTAAACTACGTAAAAACCAAGGACTTCTGTTCCCTGATGCAGACCTTTACATGTCTGCTGCTGAGTTACACCTTCTTTATGGGGCTTAACTTTACGCCGGATGTACAACTTACGCGCACCTCTTGTAGCCTGCGTCGGGCGGGCGCAGGTTCGTGAATCGGCGTATTTTCCTCATTTGCATATTTAAATGGCTAATCAATGGCAGCGCCACCATGCGTCCAGCGTAAATGTGCGCCCACCCTACGCCGGCGTAGGCAAGTTACGTCGGCGGGATTAAGCTTGTTTTTAAGCGTATCTTAGTTTGTGGGTCCGGCGCACAGATACGACGGCGCATATTTGCAGTTACGCGGCGTATCTGGAGATACGTCGGCGCAAGTGCTTTGTGAATCCGGGCCTATGTCTCTACTCACCTGCGTGAGACCTACAGTGTTTGTTAAACTCAACCTTGCGTGAAAAACTTTTCCCGCACTCAGGGCAGGAATACGGCTTCTCCCCCGTGTGAGATCTCTGATGTTTAACAAGATCTGATCTCTGTGGAAAACGTTTTTCACACTCAGGGCAAGAATAGGGCCTCTCCCCTGTGTGAGATCGTTGATGTATTTTAAGATGGGCATTCTGTGAAAAACATTTTTCGCACTCAGGGCAGGAATACGGCCTCTCTCCGGTGTGAGTTGTCCGATGGGTTATAAGGCCTGATCTTTGCGTAAAACATTTTCCACACTCAGGACAGGAATAAGGCTTTTCACCCGTGTGAATCCTCACATGTGCGTTAAGATGGGATTTATGTGAAAAACATTTCCCGCACTCAGGGCAGGAATAGGCCCTCTCCCCCGTGTGAGTTTTTTGATGTCTCACAAGGTCATTTTTTTGGCAAAAACATTTTCCACACTCAGAACAGGAATGCAGATTCTCACCTCCTGTGTGAGATCCCAGATGTTTGCTAAGAAGCGACTTACTTGAAAAACATTTCCCGCACTCAGGGCAAGAATACACATTCTCCCCCGTGTGAGATCTTTGATGTGTAACAAGAGAAATTTTCTGTGAAAAACATTTCCCGCACTCAGGGCAAGCATGTGCCTTCTCACCCGTGTGAGTTCTCTGATGTCGTACAAGGTCTGATTTTTTTATAAAACATTTTCCACACTCGGGACAGGAATACGGCTTTTCACCCGTGTGAAACTTCAGGTGTGAATAAAGATGGACCTTCTGTGAAAAACATCTCCCGCACTCAGGACAGGGAAATGGCTTCTCACCTGTGTGAGTTTTTTGATGTTTTGCAAGGTTTGATTTTATGGCAAAACACTTCCCGCACTCGGGGCAGGGAAACGGCTTCTCCCCCGTGTGAGATCTTTGATGTAGAACAAAGTCATAAACTCGTGGAAAACACTTCCCGCACTCAGAGCAGGTGTATATCTTCTCACCCGTAGGCAATCGCTGATATTTAGAAAAAAAGGACTCGGGTGACAAACATTTTCTGCCGTCCTTCATGTGATCTTGTGTGGTGACCCGATCGTCCATTTTACAACCTGGAGATAAAGTGAGACGATCCTTTGAGGGTTTCTCCATGGCGTGTCCTGGAAAAATAGAAAAACATCATCAATAGATATGAGAGGGTTAGTTCACTTCCATCAAGATTCCATCTGGATCAGGTAGATATGAGTGAGGAGAGGTTCTCTGTGGAGGTCCCAACCAGCTGGGACTCTTCCCCCCATCAAAGAACCTTTGGTCCTCCTCCCAGATCACTTCTATATGTACACAGCCTTGTCAGAGGAGCAGGAACCAATGGGGACTGGGAGGGGCGTGCTCTTTACACAACCACAAGCCTAGGCACTGGGTCATGTGACCTCTGATAGACAAGAGGGTCAAAGTTCAGACTTTCAGACCCTTTACCATAGAACAAGTGACCATAGGCCTAGGCTTCTGGGGAACATTTTCTCCCAGAAAGATAAGTGTTTAAATGTTCCTCCTTATTCCAATCAGATGTTTAATAGAGTTTTATGGTAACATTTATCTAGAAGTCTTCTGGAAGAAGAGGGACCAACCTAAGAAAGACTCAATCTGTGATATCATATCTGTGCTACTGTAACTAGGAGTGACACCCAACGTAATACTGCCAGCTGAACCCCAGGACGGGTATCAGTACAGGGAGGGGACCATTATCAACCTATTATTGGCTGATATCACTCAGCTCCCGCCCTACTCTGGACCAATCAGTGTGCAGTAACAGAGCAGAGATAAGAGAAGAATATATTATGGGTCACCTGTGCTGATCTCTGTAGGAGTGTCCTCCTCTATGAATGTCCTCGTCATTCCAGCCTCCTCCGTATATTGCTGATCATCCCTCACATACGTCTCTTCTACGTCACACTCAGTTTTTATGATCATCAGATCTTCTCCCTAAACCAACAGAATGGCAGAAAATAATATCTGTAACATAGAAGTATTTATGATGTGAGATCACATAGAAAATACCATCTTGTAGAGTCCACACATCATCTCCACATGTCAGAGTGTTCAATCACTTTATGTTCCCGACCCTCAACTCCACCTACCTGATGATGGTGGGGGATGGTGTGACCTTCCTGTGTGGAATCCCGGGGATACAGAGGACGGGGACATCTCTCTGGTGGGGTTCTGGTATTAGGTGGTTCCATTGTGACATCCTTGTGTCCTTCAGAAAATTCCTCCATCACTCCATACTCCGCATCCTCCTCTTCATATTCTTCTTTAACAACAGTATTACAATCCCAGAGGTTTCCACTCTAAATATGTAAATACATTTATTGTGACAAACATGTGTCATGGATATGCAATAAAGTCTGGCAGCTTACCTGTCTCATGTGTCCATTAGAGGCCTGACCCTCTTTCTGGCTGTCCTTTATCACCTTCTTCCCTGTATGGCCCCACCCAGGCCATCTCAGGAAGTCTATATTAACTGTTGCACTACAGGTCTGCAGTGCTGTTCAACCTTTGTTTGTAGCTTGTTCCTGTCTGCAGTGCGTTACGTTTACCTTCCTGTGTACCGACCTTGGCTCGTCTCTGACTTCTCCTGTTTGCCTGTTTCCCTGACCCTTGGCCTGTTCCTTGTTTACCCTTGTCTGCCTGTTGCCCCGACCTCGGCTTACCCATCACTATTGCTTGTCCTGGTTGCTGCTTCCCCCCTCTCCCTGCGGAGCGTGACCTTGGGGACCCCAGGGGTCGCAACCTGGATCCAGCTGCGGTGAAGGCCATCCTCACCACCAGAGGCTCTGGTGAACACAAAGATGGGTTTTACACTCCGCGCCCTGGGGAATCTTGGGCTCAAGCTTCCTCTCTGATCGCAGCAGTCGGCCATAGGGTTCACTACCCTGTGGTGCATCCCTGACCCCAACGGGGTGCACTTGTGACAACATGCATGTGTATAAAGCATTACCAATAATTGTTCCTCATCTACCTGATGATGGTGAGGGATGGTGTGACCTTCCTGTGTGGAATCCCGGGAATACAGAGGACGGGGACATCTCTCTGGTGGGTTTGCGGACCTGGATGACTCCACCATGGTGTCCTGGTACAGATCTTTGTGTTGTTCCTCCATCACCCCATCCTCATCACCCTCCTCTTTTATTTCTTTAACCTCAACGTTAGAATCTCTCAGGTTTCCACTCTGAATATAGAATAAAAATGACATCAATGGTAACAATGCAGATAATGTACAGATCCTAATGATACTATCAGTGATTGTTCCTCATCTACCTGATGATGGTGGGGGATGGTGTGACCTTCCTGTGTGGAATCCCGGGAATATAGAGGACGGGGACATCTCTCTGGTGGGTTCCCATTACTGGATCCATCTGTAGGAAACACACACACTGACTGAATACATTGTTTCTATGCGTTTATCAGATGATGGGGGATCTAGGTGGAGCCTCCATACTGCTCTCTCCTTTACAATAAAGTCTCCTCTTACCCGGTGATGTGAGGGGCGGCTGATTCTCCATCATGACGTCCTTGTAGAGATCCTTGTGTCCTTCTAAATACTCCCACTCCTCCATGGAGAAATAGACAGTGACATCCTGGCACCTTATAGGAACCTGACACACACAATGATACAGTCACCATCCAGACACACCCCTTGTCTGTTACTGGATAATGTCCCAGAATTCCCAGAATCCTCCTCACCTCTCCTGTCAGCAGCTCCATCATCTTCTTGGTGACTTCTAGAATCTTCTCCATGTTGTGTCTCTCGGGTTTTAGGGAGTCACATGGAGGCACTGTGATGGTCATGTGATCACCTGACTTAACAAGAGGAAATCTCTGTATTGGAGAACCAATAGGAATATCATGTTAGACTCCCAGAATCCTCCTCACCTCTCCGGTCAGGTCTGTGTATTATTAATAGAGATAATAGTGATGTCATGTGACCTCCCAGAATCCTCCTCACCTCTCCGGTCAGGTCTGTTTTATTAATAGAGATAAGAGTGATGTCATGTGACCTCCCAGAATCCTCCTCACCCCTCCGGTCAGGTCTGTGTTTTATTAATAGAGATAAGAGTGATGTCATGTGACCTCCCAGAATCCTCCTCACCTCTCCGGTCAGGTCTGTGTTTTATTAATAGAGATAAGAGTGATGTCATGTGACCTCCCAGAATCCTCCTCACCTCTCCGGTCAGGTCTGTGTTTTATTAATAGAGATAAGAGTGATGTCATGTGACCTCCCAGAATCCTCCTCACCTCTCCGGTCAGGTCTGTGTTTTATTAATAGAGATAAGAGTGATGTCATGTGACCTCCCAGAATCCTCCTCACCTCTCCGGTCAGCAGGTAGATGATCTCCAGGGTGAGGTTTAATATCCTCTCAGTCATGTGACTCCGGTCCTCCTCCATTCCTATTGGTCATGTGATCTATACAGATTTCCTGTAGACCAATAATTGATAAGACAATTATCTGGACTGTACTGGTTGTACAATATTAGGATGGGGATGTATGGGGGATAATATGAGGGTTTCTATCATGTAAGAATAGTTCCCAGTGGAATAACACAAAGAAGAACATTCAGTTTAGGGTTTGCTATGGTTTTGGGGTCCGGGAGCCTCTTAACCTTTGACCCGCTAAATCAGAAATTCCATTCTTTATGTAAATTATGTTTTTTTTAGCTGTTTATTTTTGCTTCGTTTTTAATCTCCAAGCAAAGAAAACTGATAAATATTGACAAACTCGCCTCCATCCCATATTTCTGTACATTTAGAGCAGCCTTTCAATGCCAAAGTATCCACAGTGTAAAACTCGGCACAAACAAGTCGTCATCTAGAAACAGAGCTTCTGACAGACTGAAGTGTGTGGGCCCCATAGGTTATTTAACCATCAGTTTAAAAAAAGCCAACGTGCTTTAAATTTAACCCATGGATTCCTAACCGATAGGTCAAAACCGATCGTTAGTAGGTACAACCATCGGCGTAAGGTTGCTCCTACCATTATGAGGCGTACGCAATGTTAAGTATGGACGTCGTTCCCGCGTCGAATTTTGAAATTTTTACGTCGTTTGTGTAAGTCGTTTGTGAATAGGGCTGTACGTAAGTTACGTTCACGTCTAAAGCAATGACGATTTGCGGCGGAATTTCGAGCAACGTCAAATACGTGGGGTCACACAAAATGTATATAAAACACGCCCACATCATCCAAATTTGAATTAGGCGGGCTTACGCCGGAGCACATACGTTACGCCGCCTTAACTTAGAGCGCAAGTTCTTTCTGAATACGGAACTTGCGCCCTAATTTACGGCGGCGTAACGTATCGGAGATACGTTACGCCCGCACAATATTACGCAGGGCTACCTGAATCTAGCCCTAGAACTCCCTATACCCCAATCTGTGCAAATAGAAAATAATATCTTATTACCTCCTCTGCTGCCACTTCCAGCAATGTCTCCTACTTCCTCCCGCCTCACCTCTCACCCGGAACTTCCTTTTATGCCTGCTATCACTTCCTGTCTGTACCTGACATCACTTCCTGTCTTCCATAGAGAGTGAGACTTTCTGTCTGGGTAGAAGTGAGATCGTCATCTTGTGGAGCTCAGAGGAACTTCAGCCCTGAGTAACATTGTATTGTGATCACGGCCTTGTGCTATATGTATGTATTGTACACCAATCAGCAATAACATTATGACCACTGACTGTGAATATCATTTATTATCTCATTACAATGGCATTTGAAAGTCATTGGGATATATTAGGCAGCACGTGAACATGTTGTCCTTGAAGTTGATGTGTTGAAAGCAAGAAAAAATGTTCATCGCTGTTTGCTGTGTATGGGGGCTGTGTAGCCGCAGACCGGTTAGGGTGCCTTGCTGACCCGTGTCCACAGCCAGAAGTGCCTACAATGGGCACATGAGCATCGGAACTGGACCATGGACAATAGAAGAAGGTGGTCTGGTCTGATGAATGACGTTTTCGTTTCCATCATGTGGATGGCCGGGTGTGTCACTTAAAGCAGGGGTTCACCCTAAAAACACTCTCGACATTGACAGTATGCCGATTTCACAAGTTGCCGAAAGAAGCCGAACGTCGAGTCGGCGCTATACGGCGCCTGCGCACCGATGTTCGGCTTCTTACGGCAACTCGTGCAGCTCCTTATGCGACGGGGGTGGTAGTTTTTGTCATCACGTCAATCACTAACTGCTACATAGGAATGCCCACTCCCGCGGGATTCACTACCCGGAAGCCGGGTAAGAAAATAGCTATACGAGGTATGTACGGCAAAAAAACAAAAAACGGCATACTGTCAATGTCGAGAGTGAGCTCAATGTAATGATAGAAAATTGTTTTTAGGGTGAACCCCCGCTTTAACTGGGCAAAAGATGGCACCAGGGTGCAGTATGGGAAGAAGGAAAGCCGGTGGAGGCAGTGTGATGCATTGGGCAATGTTTTGCTGGTAATCCTTGGGTCCTTCCATTCACGTGGATGTTACTATTAAACATACCACCTATCTAAACGTTGATGGTGGTCAAGGACACCCCTTCATGGAAATGGTATTCCCTGATGACAGCAGCCTCTTTCAGCAGGATATTGCACCCCACCGCACTGCAAAAATCATTCAGGAACACAAGTTTGAGGTATTGACTTGGCCTTCAAATTTTCGAGGTCTCTATTCTTTTGAGTATCTGTGGGATGTGCTGGAAAAACAAGTCCAATCCACGGAGGCCCCACCTCGCAACTTACAGAAAAGATCCTGTTCTGAGCAGAACTTCACAGTACAGACTTGTCCGCTGTTTACTGACAATTAGCAGGCAGACATCTTCCGCTGGCACTAAAACACGGGAGAGGTCTCCACACCCAAAAGTGTTCCAGAAACTGTGTCACAGATATGAACCTTTTGGCCTTCAGTTTCAACAAAAACCTGGGTTGTAAACAGACATGTGCACACTGGAAAATTTAGTTTTCCGATGCATTCGTTAATGGATTTTATTCATACATGAAAAAGAGAAATCACCGCTCTAGGATACTAATCAGAAAGTCTCCTCACCTGATTGTTTTGCATACATACGGTCACTCAAATCTTGTTGGAAATTTCGAACGTCAAGAACGCGGAGATGCATACTTGCCAACTGTCCCGTTTTTAAAGGGACAGTCCCGTGAAATAGGACTTAGTCCCGGCTAATTTAGCCTGCCGGGACTTGTCCCGGCTAGTGGGGAAAGCAGGTGCAGCTTCCAGTGCTTTATAGTGCATTTCTTCTTAAAAAAAAAAAAAAGAAGAAAAATAGGGCTCACTGAATTACACCCCTCCTCCTACTTGCTTAGGGGGTGCAGGAATATATTTCCCCTGGTCCCTATCAGGAGCTCATGAGGTGAAAGCTGAGTAGGGACTATTTTTTCATTTTCGGGCGGAGGTATACAACCTGAGCCTAGTCACATTCTCTAGTGTTTGCCAGGCCACTGCTCTACTTTACTGATGCTCGGCGGAGTGATCTGTACAGACCCGTGCTGCTGTCTCAGAGACTGATGTGACATGGCTTACAGGGAGGTAATGCTAATCCTGGCGCCGGTGGCATGTAGTGTGGCAGGCACTGGGCAGCACTGGGTGAGTGAATTGAGGTGTTACAACACCCATTATAATAAAATCATCCACATCCTCACATTGCCTTATGATTCTCAGCATAGGATAATCATTGGCACAGGAGGTGCTCTATGGCTCTGTCAAAGTGTGTCACATGTTGTGTGCTGACTTTGTTACTTTATGGCTGTACTGTGTGTTACAAATTGTACCATTGTACAGCCATAGCAAAATCGGCACCCAACAGCATGTGACACACTTTGACAGAGCCATAGAGCACCTCCTGTGCCAATGATTATCCTAATGGTAAAAGGCCTCATGCACACAGGATGCTTTAAAAACGATCCTCCTCTTGGCAGCAGCCTTTTGCCAGAAAAAAATGCCTGACACTTGTAAAAGTGCCTAAAACTTTTACAAGCGTTTATGCTCACTTACAGCCATCAAGCACTTGGGCGTTCATTTGATTGGCCAACATAATACATTTTTCTGGTCACTGAAATGAATTATCACTTAAGCAGTAAACGTACCTAATGTTAACATGAGTTTAGGAGTATTTGCATGCGTCAAGCATTTTTTTGGTCAAAGAACTGCTGTCCCTGGATGCACTGGCCATGTTTTTTTTTGCCACATAGACACATAGGATAACAGGAAGGGGTGCTTGGAAACAGTAAAAAATGTGTGCACGAGGCCTAAAGATCACAAGGCACTGTGAGATGCTACTGTACACTTGTGTTTTTGGAGCAGTAAAAATTCACAGCTAAACTGCACTTTTACAGCCCCCAACCCTTTAACCATGGCATTTTATATCAGAGCTGGGGCCTTGCTGCAAGCATGTCTTTTTAAACACATACACACATTTCCAGCTGTGGTCTGCAGCCAGGAGTGTGTGTATATTTGTAAAAGCAACTGTCTGGTTTCATGTGGAAGTGATACGAGCAGTTCTGAAGTCACCTTCGACTTCCACAACTGTTGCATCATATCCCCCCCCTCAACTTTCAGGGAGGGGCAGGATCAAAGGGGGCCCCGTCAGGTAGGCTGTACAGGGGCCCCATGAGTTCTAACAGCGGCCCTGACAGACAGAGCTGGCCTGTCTGTCCCATTGGCTAATTCGGATGGCGGGCGGCGTGCTGGCGCATGCACGCGCCTGGAGTCTCCCCCCCTCCTCAGCCGGGTCACGTGACGAGCTCAGCCGAGACGAGACACAGCTGTCAGCCGCCCGCCGACATCTCCCCCGCACGTTATCCGGCGGTCCAGTCAGGCTTCCCTTACCTACTAGGCGGCCTCAGCAGCACAGGCACTGGTGTGCACTGCCAGGTGGATCGCTTGCGTGTTTTGACTAAACTTAATTGTGTAGTTGCATGCCCTGAGATGAGCAGCTTCACACATGGGGGGAGCACAAGTTTGATGTCACATGGATATTTTTAGTAATTTAGTTATATTTAAATGGACTTTAAGGATATATTATGGATTATGGATTCACTTGTTAAATAATTATTGTGCACTTAGCACTTTATTCACCATTTACTTGATTTAGCAACATTTGCATATCCATTTGTTATTTTGTTAACAGCACAGATTTGGTTAATGTATCTGGGCCTGCTGTCCCTCCATCCATCTTTCTTTCTCCCTTTCTCTCTTTCTTTCTTTCCTTCTCCCTCCATCCCTTCATCATCTCAGACTCTAACCACACCCCCTTCCAAGCCATGCCCATTCAAGCCACACCCACTATCCCATGTAAACCATGCCTATTTTTCGCTTTGCACACCGCATTTTTCTATTACGCTATGCCACGCCCACAAACGAATGCCCCGCCCCTAATTATAATAAGGCTCCACCTACAAGCAAAAAAGTGTCCCTTTTTTTTTTTTTTGCAATGTTGGCAACTATGGAGATGTACAAGACGTAGGACGAGCCAAGATCAATTAAGTTCAATAGGCAGTTCGGCTCTTCTGCTTGATTCTAAGCATGCGTCTTTTTTTGCACCCCGGAATTGCAAACAGACGATCGGAATTTCCGACACTAACTTTTCTTGTCGGAAAAAATGAGAACCAGCTCTCAAATTTGTGTTGTTGGAAATTCCGACAGAAAATGTCTGGTGGAGCCTACACATGGTGGGAATTTCCGACCAAAAGCTCACATCAAACTTTTCTTGTCTGAATTTACGATCGTGTGTACGCGGCATAAGGCTTCATTATAGAAATTGACTGGGCCGGTGCTACCACTAGGCAAACTAAGAAGCCACCTAGGGCGCTCTGCTGCCAAGGGTGCCTGGCCACTGGTGTTCCTACTCTCTTCAGCATTGATGGACGTTGGTGAGGCTGCATTATTGGGCGCTGGTGAAGCTGCATTGATGGGCGCTGGTGAGGCTGCATTATTGGGCGCTGGTGAAGCTGCATTGATGGGCGCTGGTGAGGCTGCATTGATGGGCGCTGGTGAAGCTGCATTGATGGGCGCTGGTGAGGCTGCATTAATGGGCACTGGCGAGGCTGCATTGATGGGCGCTGATGATGCTTCATTGTTGGGCGCTGGTGAGGCTGCATTGATGGGCGCTGGTGAGGCTGCATTTGATGGGGGCTGGTGGGCTGCATTTGATGGGCACTTCATTAGTCATTCGCCAGGTGTGGAGCCAGGGGGCGGCAAAATTAGGTTTCGCCTAGGGTGTCATGAATCCTTGCACCAGCCCTGGATATTGAACATAGCCTGCCAAGATTAAGAACCTTTTGTCCTGTGATCTCTTAATGCTGGTCTTTTTGAAAATTGGTCTGGGTCAACCTTCAACCCATAGTAACATCAAGGGTCAGCTTTCTGTGCATGTGATAAGGTTCCACAGACCACTGGCTTCCCATTCTTTGATCAAGTCCCTCGTTAGAATGTTTTCCATGTGACTCCCCTATTCCCTCCCCTGTAAATCCTTAGGATTTGAAAATTGGTTACCTTGGCACTTCAAAAATAAATTTTACAACTGCCAGGGCTTATCCTTCTTCTGCTCTGATTCACAAGGTTGTGTCAGAGGAGGACATCAACCTTTGACGAAACGCGCAGGATGGGGCCAGGACGTGGAGACATCATCCACCACAATACCTGCAGAAAACTACTGGATGGGGCTACTGGCTATTTAGATACAGCAAAAATGGGGTACTCTGCCTTGGAACCACACTAAAGCTCCACTATAGAAGTTAAAGAGAGGCTGCCGCTCCCAGGCTGGCTCCATTGCAACCAGTGCAAAATAGAATTCTTGGTGGAAGAACTTCCTCAACCTGTGGCCTTCCAGCTGTTGTGGGAGTACAAGTCCCTTAATGCCTCTGCCTTTGGGAGACATGATTGTAACTGTGAGTGGCTTATGGGACTTGTAGTTTCGCAACAGCTGGAGGGCCACAGGTTGAGCACCCATGTAGTACTGTTACTTGAGAAAAGATTTAACTTAGTATAGGTTGCTAACTATTGGTGGTTCCCCCAACCTCACTACAAGCAATAATCATATCCTAATGCCGCGTACACAAGGTCGTACTTTCCAACAACAAACGTTCGATGTGAGCTTTTGGTCGGATTTTCTGACCGTGTGTAGGCTCCATCGAACATTTGCTGTCGGAATTTCCAACAACAAATGTTTGAGAGCTGGTTCTCAATTTTTCCGACAAAGTTCTTGTCGGAAATTCCCATTGTCTGTATGCAATTCCGACGCACACAAATCCTACGCATGCTCGGAATCATTGAACTTAATTTTTCTCGGCTCGTCGTAGTGTTGTACGTGACCGCGTTCTTGATGTTCGGAATTTCTGACAACATTTGTGTGACTGTGTGTATGCAAGACAAGTTTGAGCGAACAATCTGTTAGAAAAAAAATCCACGGTTTTGTTGTCGGAATGTCCAATCGTGTGTATGCGGCATTACAGTATCTTGGCATGCAGAGGCTATTCGTTTGGGCTCTTATTTTTTGGTTTTGTTCAGCTGTTCCCAGATACATGTTTGTTTGTTGTGGTAAAAACCCTTCAAGGATTATGGAACGCCTTTTTCCTGCCGTTCGGTTCTTTTTGAGGAATGGGTATAAGGAAAGGAGGTGAGATGGAGGCACACGTATATGTCATACATACACTCAGGGATATAGGTAAGGGGCTAGATTCAGATAGGTTAGCGGATCTGATTTACGTTACGCCGCCGCAATTTTTTGAAGCAATTTTTTGAAGCAAGTGCTTTATTCAGAAAGCACTTGCCTCTAAAGTTGCGGCGGCGTATCGTAAATCCCCCGGCGGAATTTACATTCCGCGGCTAGGGGGCGTGTACTATTTAAATCAGGCGCGTCCCCGCGCCGATCGAACAGCGCATGCGCCGTCTGCAAATTTTCCCAGCGTGCATTGCTCCAAATGACGTCGCAAGGACGTCATTGGTTTCGACGTTAACGTAAATTACGTCCAGCCGTATTCGGCGTAAATGCTCAATTACAACGCTTGCTATATATACTTTTGTATATTTGTATGTCCTCTTGACCTTTTGTTTTGTATGTTTGCAAAAAAAAAAATCAATAAAATTATCTAATAAAAAAAAAAGAGAGAGACTGTCAAGACCAAGAATCTGTTTTCCTGGGATCACTTATTACTGTAAGTCCTGTTCATTAAGGAAATTATGGACCAGCTATAACAGAGGTAAAATTGATGATTTGGGGAAAGAGACCGCCGCTCCAGATGAGTGCACTTCGGTGATGAATGTGGAATCCAATGGGTGCAGGCAATGCATGAAGCATAAATGGAAGCAAAAAGGTATGAACAGCCGCACTCCGATAAATGTAAAAAACAATAAAAGCCTTTAATCCAGTAAAAAAAACACTGCACAAACAGAAAAACAGCAAACGGTGGGATGATATAGCTGACGCGTTTCACATTGTTGTACAATGCTTAGTCATAGCAGACTAAGCATTGTACAACAATGTGAAACGCGTCAGCTAAAGAGATGATTGTTCCTTTTCTTCAGCTAGTAAAGGATTAAACTGTGTGTATGTATGTATATTTATAGTACACTGTATGCCTTGTATTGTTTTTCCCGATAATGTAGTTTGTATACACACAGCAATCTTGTTCAGTAAAAGAATATAAATATAGTAATGGGGTTTGTTTCCTTGGGGTTACTGGAAGAATCAGAGAGCTGAAAAAAAGAAAATGCAAAATATCTTGAGGTTGGAGACTATGATGGTGATGGTGATGTGGATGGAGGTGGTGATGTGGTTGGTGGTGGTGATGTGGATGGAGGTGGTGATGGGGGTGTGGTTGGAGGTTGTGATGGTAATGTGGATGGAGGTGGTGATAGTGATGTGGTTGGAGGTGGTGATGGTGATGTGGTTGGAGGTGGTGATGTGGATGGAGGTAGTGATGTGGATGGAGGTGGTGATGGTGATGTGGTTGGAGGTGGTGATGGTGATGTGGATGGAGGTGGTGATGTGGATGGAGGAGGAGGTGGTGATGTGGTTGGAGGTGATGATGGTGATGTGGTTGGAGGTGGTGATGGCAAAGTGGTGATGGTGATGTGGATGGAGGTGGTGATGGTGATGTGGATGGAGATGGTGATGTGATTGGAGGTGGTGATGGTGATGTGGATGGAGGTGGTGATGGTGATGTGGATGGAGGTGGTGATGTGGTTGGAGGTGGTGATGATGATGTGGATGGAGGTGGTGATGTGGTTGGTGGTGGTGATGTGGATGGAGGTGGTGATGGTGATGTGGATGAAGGTGGTGATGTGGTTGGAGGTGGTGATGGTGATGTGGTTGGAGTTGGTGATGTGGATGGAGGTAGTGATGTGGATGGAGGTGGTGATGTGATTGGAGGTGGTGATGATGATGATGTGGATGGAGGTGGTGATGTGGATGGAGGTGGTGATGGTGATGTGGTTGGAGGTGATGATGGTGATGTGGTTGGAGGTGGTGATGGCAAAGTGGTGATGGTGATGTGGATGGAGGTGGTGATGGTGATGTGGATGGAGATGGTGATGTGATTGGAGGTGGTGATGGTGATGTGGATGGAGGTGGTGATGGTGATGTGGATGGAGATGGTGATGTGATTGGAGGTGGTGATGGTGATGTGGATGGAGGTGGTGATGGTGATGTGGATGGAGGTGGTGATGTGGTTGGAGGTGGTGATGATGATGTGGATGGAGGTGGTGATGTGGTTGGTGGTGGTGATGTGGATGGAGGTGGTGATGGTGATGTGGATGAAGGTGGTGATGTGGTTGGAGGTGGTGATGGTGATGTGGTTGGAGTTGGTGATGTGGATGGAGGTAGTGATGTGGATGGAGGTGGTGATGTGATTGGAGGTGGTGATGATGATGATGTGGATGGAGGTGGTGATGTGGATGGAGGTGGTGATGGTGATGTGGTTGGAGGTGGTGATGGTGATGTGGTTGGAGGTGGTGATGATGATGTGGATGGAGGTGGTGATGTGGTTGGTGGTGGTGATGTGGATGGAGGTGGTGATGGTGATGTGGATGGAGGTGGTGATGGTGATGTGGATGGAGGTGGTGATGGTGATGTGGTTGGAGGTGGTGATGGTGATGTGGATGGAGGTGGTGATGTGGATGGAGGTGATGTGGATGAAGTTGGTGATGTGGTTGGAGGTGGTGATGGTGATGTGGTTGGAGTTGGTGATGTGGATGGAGGTAGTGATGTGGATGGAGGTGGTGATGTGATTGGAGGTGGTGATGATGATGATGTGGATGGAGGTGGTGATGTGGATGAAGGAGATGATGGTGATGTGGTTGGAGGTGGTGATGGTGATGTGGATGGAGGTGGTGATGGTGATGTGGATGGAGGTGGTGATGGTGATGTGGATGAAGGTGGTGATGGTGATGTGGTTGGAGGTGGTGATGGGGGTGTGGATGGAGGTGGTGATGGTGATGTGGATGGAGGTGGTGATGGTGATGTGGTTGGAGGTGGTGATGGTGATGAGGTTGGAGGTGGTGATGGTGATGTGGTTGGAGGTGGTGATGTGGATGGAGGTGGTGATGTGGTTGGAGGTTTAGATGGTGATGTGGATGGAGGTGGTCATGTGGTTGGAGGTGGTGATGGTGATGTGGTTGAAGGTGGTGATGTGGATGGAGGTGGTGATGTGGTTGGAGGTTTAGATGGTGATGTGGATGGAGGTGGTGATGTGGATGGAGGTGGTGATGTGGTTGGAGGTTGTGATGGTGATGTGGTTGGAGGTGGTGATGTGGATGGAGGTGGTGATGTGGATGGAGGTGGTGATGGTGATGTGGATGGAGGTGGTGATGTGGTTGGAGGTGGTGATGGTGATGTGGTTGGAGGTGGTGATGTGGTTGGAGGTGGTGATGGTGATGTGGATGGAGGTGGTGATGGTGATGTGGATGGAGGTGGTGATGTGGATGGAGGTGGTGATGGTGATGTGGTTGGAGGTGGTGATGGTGATGTGGATGGAGGTGGTGATGGAAATGTGGTTGGAGGTGGTGATGGAAATGTGGTTGGAGGTGGTGATGGAAATGTGGTTGGAGGTGGTGATGGTGCAGAGGAGGAATTACGGGAGGAATGATAGACGGGTCTATGAATTGATGGACTTATTATTGGACTCTACTACAGACGTCCTGAGATTCATGAGAAGGGAAAGAGTTGGTTTCTCCAACAACCTCAAGCGGGTAAAACAAAACGACTAAGACACAAGATTAGGACTTTATTTGCATCTTTAATCAGCTACATACAAAATATTACATCTAGAAATATCATATTTTCCACTTTATGCCAGCTGGTGGCACTCTCCTATGACTACTACACAGAAATTGTCAGTCTTGTAATGTGATCTCCCCTTCTCTCTCATCCATATCGAAGTTCTCTCTCACCATGATGTCTTCCTATGAAGCTTCTGCTGAAGAGCCGAGGAGATCAGACTACACTAGACTATTACTACTTTCATTAAGGGAATTTTCTACGCTAAGAAGCTATGCATACATTTTATTGGTTGAACTATATGAACTTGTGTCTTTTTCCAACCAGACTAACTATACAACTACATATTTACTCACACGTGTCAGAAATACAATGTTTGTTAAAATCGTACTTGCGTGAAAAACTTTTCCCGCACTTAGGGCAGGAATACGGCTTCTCGCCCGTGTGAGATCGCTGATGTTTAACAAGATCTGATCTCTGTGGATAACATTTTCCACACTCAGGACAGGGATACGGCTTTTCGCCCGTGTGAATTCTCTGATGTATTTTAAGATGGGCATTCTGTGAAAAGCATTTCCCGCACTCAAGGCAGGGATAAGCCTTCTCACCCGTGTGAATTGTTTGATGATTTAGAAGGCCTGATTTTTGTGTAAAACATTTCCCACACTCGGGACAGGAATACGGCTTCTCACCCGTGTGAGTCCTATGATGTGCATTAAAATGGGACTTGTGTTTAAAACTTTTCCCGCACTCAGGGCAGGAATGTGCCTTCCTCCTTGTGTAAGATCTTGGCTGTTTAGCAAGGTCTGATTTCTGAGACAAACGTTTCCCGCTCTTGGGGCAGGAATATGCATTCTCACCCGTGTGAGTTCTTTGATGTATTTTAATGGCTGATTTTTTTGCAAAACATTTTCCACACTCAGGACAGGGATACGGCTTTTCACCCGTGTGAAATCTCAGATGCGAATCAAGATGGGCCTTCTGATAAAAACATTTCCCACACTCAGAGCAGCAAAATGGCCGCTCACCTGTGTGAACTCTTTGATGTTTTGCGAGGTTTGACTTTATCGTAAAACGTTTTCCACACTCAGGGCAGGGAAATGGCTTCTCCCCCGTGTGAGATCTTTGATGTAAAACAAAACAGTCATATCGTCGTGGAAAACACTTCCCGCACTCGGAGCAGGCGTATAACTTCCCACTCGTGTGTGATTTCTGATGTTCAGAAGAAGGACGGGACTTGGGTGAAAAACCTTTCCCAGGTTCCTCCATGTGATCTCCTGTGATGTCCTCATCTTCCGTTTTACAAGCTGGAGATAAAGTGAGACGATCCTTTGAGGGTTTCTCTATGGCATGTCCTGGAAAAATAGAAAAACATCATCAATAGATCTGAGAGGGTTAGTTCACTTCCATCAAGATTCCATCTGGATCAGGTAGATATGAGTGAGGAGATGTTCTCTGTGGAGGTCCCAACCAGCTGCTGGGACTCTTCCCCCCATCAAAGAACCTTTGGTCCTCCTCCCAGATCACTTCTACATTTACACAGCCTTGTCAGAAGAGCAGGAGCCAATGGGGGCTGGGGGGGGCGTGCTCTTTACACAACCACAAGCCTAGGCACTGGGTCATGTGCTCTCTGATAGACAAGAGGGTCAAAGGCTTAATCTGTGTTATCATATCTGTGCTACTGTAACTAGGAGTGACACACAACCTAATACTGCCAGCTGAACCCCAGGACAGGTATCAGTACAGGGAGGGGACCATTATCAACCTATTATTGGCTGATATCACTCAACTCCCGCCCTTCTCTGGACCAATCAGTGAGCAGTAACAGAGCAGAGATAAGAGAAGAATATATTATGGGTCACCTGTGCTGATCTCTGTAGGAGTGTCCTCCTCTATGAATGTCCTCGTCATTCCAGCCTCCTCCGTATATCGCTGATCATCCCATATATCCTCCTCCTCCTCTACTTCACTCTCAATTTTCACGTTAATTAGATCTTCATCCTCAACTTTCATGTTCATCAGATCTTCACCCTAAACCAACAGAATGGCAGAAAATAACATCTGTAACATAGAAGTATTTATGATGTGAGATCACATAGAAAATATCATCTTGTAGAGTCCACACATCATCTCCACATGTCAGAGTGTTCAATCACTTTATGTTCCCGACCCTCAACTCCTCCTACCTGATGATGGTGGGGGATGGTGTGACCTTCCTGTGTGGAATCCCGGGAATACAGAGGACGGGGATAAGCTACGGCGGCATAAATGTGTGCCGCTGTCTGTGAATCCGGGCCACAATCCTTCTCCAGTGATCTCTCTGCTGACAGTGTGACTAAAATAGGACAATCGTAACTCTATCATTTGGGCTTCCAGCGGCACAGCCGCTTTGATCTATCTCAAAATTTGCTACAATGTAAAAGTAGTGAGTGTTATAGAGTACATGATCAACTGCAACTCCGTTTTGTAATTTCCCTTCATTCTCGTTAGTTTTAGAATTTTTGCTTGAGCCAAAGTTTTAATTAGAAAAGCTTTATTAAATCCCAGCCCACGTCTATGATTCATAGCACTGAATAGGTCCCTGAGGAGGCACTATCGCGCGAAACACGTGTTGGGTAGAGCTTGTGGCGTGACATCATGGTGCCATATTGTAGCCCAGAGTGGCAGCGATCAATTGTGTGCATTCTCTGCTTGCACCCTAAGTGATCTGAGTTTCAGCCCTGCTTTGGTCCGTGGGAGTTCCAGTGTCCAACATCAGAGTTCCACATCCTGGTTTTCTCAGCTTGATTGACCCACTGCCGCTGGATTGGGAGTCCACAATGTCTGTATTACGCTATTTGCTCTTCCTTTTTCCTTAAAGTGGAGGTTCACCCAAAAAACAAGTATATAACATTACATTCAGTCTACCGTTTTTTTTTTGTTATCTCAAACATGTACAGTATGCCGTTTTTTTTTTGTTGGTGTACATACGGTATTATCTGTATTTTCCTTCCGGCTTACGGGGACTCGATCCCGCGGGAGTGGGCGTTCCAGTGCAGTGCCGCAATGTCATCTGGGACTTCGCCCATATGATTGACGTGCCTGAGAAAAACTCCCCCCAGGTAGTAAGGCGCTTCATGACTTTCAGAAAGTAGCCGAACCGCGAGTTGGCTCCATATGGCGCCTGCGCACAGACTAGGACCTGTGTAGAGCTGACTGCGCAGACACCGTATAGAGCTGACTCGCGTTTCGGCTAATTTCGGAAAGTCGTGACGCGCCTTTTCCGCCGGGGGGAGTTTTTCTCAGGCACGTCAATCATATGGGCAAAGTCCCAGATGACATTGCGGCACTACACAGGAATGCCCACTCCCACGGGAGCGAGTACCCAGAAGCCGGGAGGAAAATACCGATAATACCATATGTACACCCCCCCCAAAAAAAACGGTAGACTGAATGTAATGTTATATACTTGTTTTTTGGATGAACCTCCGCTTTAATACCATTCGGTTCTGTTGTCTGACCTCCAGTGGGTCATTGCCCATAAGCACCCAAAAACCTACCTACCCCGGGGACAGCGGATTGGTGTGTGTTGGATGTTGTGTGATCACTGCAGCTGAGGATTTGGTCTTACAGTATTTATATCAAGCTTGGTTGACCCTTTTGAACGTATGTTCTTCAGGATTCAACACTTCCGGTAAGCCTCTCTCCATTTGGTGGCGGCCATTTTCATTTTTTATTATATTCCACATTAGAGACTTTTTCTTCCTATATATTTTACTGATATATGTCCATTATCATTTTCATTTATTGTTGAACACTGTGTTTATATCACTTTTTACTGTTTATATCACTTGGTATAATTTTTTAGCGCTACAATTTAAGAAATTAGAAAACCCCCACTGTATGCTTTATTGTATTTAGGCCAACTATGTCCTTGTAGATAATAGAGCTGCACGATTAATTGCGGAGAGAATCGCGATCTCGATTCTCCCCGCCCGCGATCTCCCCGCGGGATGACCTGCGCAATTTCGGGTGCGGCCATAATTTATTCTCACCTGTCCCATGTGTCCCGGAAGTCGCTCACATTCCCCATCACCACCATCCTCCAATAAGCAGCAGGAACGTCATCATCCGCCGCCCGCTGCTGCGCCGCATGGCATGCCAGGATATGTAGTCCCGCCTCTATTGTTAGTAAAGGGGGAGGTCTCCTTGTAGAGCTGCCAATCCCAGGATTCCTAGCGGGCCTGGTTCCAGACTGGGAGCGGAGCAGAGAATGCTGACCGGAGCCGGAGAGAGGAGGGCAGGTGCTGGGGCAGCCCGGCCGGAGCTTTACCGCTGGAGGAGGCAGAAGACGGGGGGCACCAAGGTGAGGGCCGGCGGAGGGGTTCCGTGTAACCCGGAGCCTGAGAGAGAGAGAACCATTGTACTACCTGGGGGCCTGAGCGAGAGTATGAATATATGGATAGGGAAACATATAAAATATAGATGCGCTAATATTAACTTAAAAGGTGATATAAACGTACAAAAAAAAACTAATCAGGGAAAACACTCCATAAACTGTGAATTACTAATATGTCCTTAATTAGTGCACAGTGATTAGCAGGATTCCATGCAGGGAAAAAAAAAAAATCACTCTCTTCAATCTGAATGCTAATCCAGCCCTCCACCACTGTGATCAGATGATACAGGCACTCACAGACAGGGATTGCATGAAAGAAAAGAGAAAAAAAGCCTCATTGCGCAATATTCGATGACAAATCAAAAAATGTAATCAGAGCATTGACATATGCACTCACGAATCCCCGCTTTCAGTAAAGCATGAAAACGCCACTCAGTATGTTGTTTCCTCAGCTCGGTCCGATGCACTCGGATTCGATCGCAGGCTCCTCCCTACGCGTTACGTCACAGGCACGCGACTTACTCATGGGTTCAATATATGGATAGGGGTGACAACATGGGCAATGGTGACAACATGGGCAATATTGACAAGAACAGGGGGGTAGATTCAAAAAGCAATTGCGTCTGCGTAACCATAGTTACGCAGCGCAATTGCTTACTTGCGCCGGCGTATCGAATGCTCCTGATTCAGGTAGCTCGATATGCCGACTGCAGCCTAAGATATGCCTGGCATAAGGCTCTTATGCCGTCATATCGCAGGCTGCATTCTTACGCAGGCTGCTAGGTGGCGTTCCCGTAGTGGTCAGCGTAGAGTATGCAAATTGCATACTAACGCCGATTCACAACCCTACGCGCGCCCTGCGTACGCAGTTTACGTCATTTGCGTTCGTCGGGTTCCGCGTAAGGCTGCTCCTGCTATTAGCAGGCGCAGCCAATGCTAAGTATACCCGTCGTTCCCGCGTCGCGAAATTTGAAAATTACGTAGTTTGCGTAAGTGAATCGTGAATGGTGCTGGACGCCATTCACGTTCACTTTGAAGCAAATGACGTCCTTGCGACGTAATTTACCGCAATGCACGTTGGGAAAGTTTCCCGACGGAGCATGCGCACTACGTTCGGCGCGGGAACGCGCTTAATTTAAATGATCCACGCCCCCTATGGGATCATTTAAATTGCGCGCGCTTACGCCGGGCATTTTTCCGGAGCGCCCACGCAATTTACGGAGCTACTGCTCCGTGAATCAAGCGTACCGCAGGTAATTTACGGAGGCGCAGCGGCAAAACGGTGCGCTGCGCCTCCGTAAGAACTGCGCAAATGTACCTGAATCTACCCCAGGGTTTACTACCGCTTTAAATATAAAAAAAAATGAGAACCGTGATCTTCATTTTATGCAAAAGAATCGCGATTCTCATTTTTTCCAGAATCGTGCAGCTCTAGTAGATAATGATGATCTTTCTTGCAGCTGGCGAAACCAATTATGAAAAAAAAATAAAAAATCTCGGTAGAAACCCGCTTAACCCCTATGCCTAGTATACACGTCCGCAAATCCCGGCGGTAAAAAGTCCACTGGGAATCCCGAGGGGAAAACCGAGACCCTGCTCGGTGTAGGGGGAAAAAAAACAGGTTCTCGGTTTTCCCGGGCCAAAATATCTCATGGCAGTTTTCCCGTCAGGAAAACCGGTCATGCGTACGAGGCATTAGAAACGTAGGAATAAGTCTACCCCTCCCCTCTTGTTTTTTTACTTATATAAGCTGTAGCCCTTAATAAAGATTTCAGACTTGCTTTGCACACTGCCTGCTGTGTGTGTGCGCGTCATTGGAGTCTCTAGGATTCTTACTGCGGTCGCTGTGGATTACCAAGATAAAGAGGGTGGTCGGCTGTTGACTAGTAGTCTATCCTTTCAGTGAGTGTACAGCTTGTATAACAGTGTAAATTTGCTGTCCCCTCAAAATAACTCAACACACAGCCATTAATGTCTAAACCGCTGGCAACCAAAGTGAGTACACCCCTAAATGAAAAATGTCCAAATTGGGCCCAAAGTGCCAATATTTTGTGTGGCCGCCATTATTTTCCAGCACTGCCTTTACCCTCTTGGGCATGGAGTTCACAGGTTGTCACTGGAGTCCTCTTCCACTCCTTCATCATGACATCACAGAGCTGGTGGATGTTGGAGACCTTGTGCTCCTCCACCTTCCGTTTAAACATGCCCCACAGATGCTCAATAGGGTTTAGGTCTGGAGACATGCTTGGCCAGTTCATCACCTTTACCCTCAGCTTATTTAGCAAGGCAGTGGTGGTCTTGGAGGTGTTTGGGGCTGTTATCATGTTGGAATAATGCCCTGCGGTCCAGTCTCTGAAGGGAGGGGATCATGCTCTGCTTCAGTCACAGTACATGTTGGCATTTATGGTTCCCTCAATGATCTGTAGCTCCCCAGTGCCGGCAGCACTCATGCAGCCCCAGACCATGACACTCCCACCACCATGCCTGACTGTAGAGACACACTTGTCTTTGTCCTCCTCACCTGGTTGCCGCCACACAAGCTTGACACCATCTGCACCATCAAGCCTTTAGGAAAAATCTTAAGACCCACCTCTTTTGAAGGATCGGGACGACACCGGATGGAAATAAGCTCCTGTAGGTGATTTAGTTCACATTTGTAGCGCTATACAAGTTACTCACTCACTCACTCTGAACCAAATATGTTTATCTTGGTCTCATCAGTCCACAGGACACGGTTCCAGTAACCCATGTCCTTAGTCTGCTTGTCTTCAGCAAACTGTTTGCGGCTCTTTCTTGTGCATCATCTTTAGAAGTGGATTCCTTCTGACCCGACAGCCATGCAGACCAACTTGATGCAGTGTGCGGCGTATGGTCTGAGTACTGTCAGGCTGACCCCCCCCACCCCCTCAACCTCTGCAGCAATGCTGGCAGCACTTATATGTCGATTTCCCAAAGACAACCTCTGGATATGACGCTGAGCACGTGACCTCAACTTCTTTGGTGGACCATGGCGAGGCCTGTTCTGAGTGGAACCCGTCCTGTTATACCACTTGGTCTTGGCCACCGTGCTGCAGATCAGTTTCATGGTCTTGGCAATCTTCTTATAGCCTAGACCATCTTTATGTAAAGCAACAATACTTTTTTTTAGATCCTCAGCGAGTTCTTTGCCATGAGGTGCCATGTTGAACTTCCAGTGACCAGTAAGAAAGTGAGAGCGATACCCATTCATACCTGAGACCTTGTAAAACTAACGAACGGTCAAACATTCCCATAGACACACTCCTAAACCTTGTGGACGGCCTTCCCAGAAGAGTTGAAGCTGTTATAGCTGCAAAAGGTGGAACAACTCATTATTGAACCCTACGGACTAAGGCTGGGATGCCATTGAAGTTCATGTGCGTGTAAAGGCAGGTGTCCCAATACTTTTGGTAATATAGTGTATATAAACAAATGTATTATAACAAACAAGCTTGTGTATAAAATATCAGTACTTGCTCCTCATCTACCTGATGATGGTGGGGGATGGTGTGACCTTCCTGTGTGGAATCCCAGGAATACAGAGGACGGGGACATCTCTCTGGTGGGTTCCTGCCATCAGGTGGCTCCATTGTAACATCTGTGGGTCCTCCTGAAAGCTCCTCCATCACTCCATACTCCTCATCCTCCTCTTTATACTCTTCTTTAACAACAATATTATCATCCCCGAGGTTTCCACTCTGAATATATAATAAAAAATGTATTGTAACAAACATAATTGTGTATAAATCATAATAACCAATAATTAATAATCATCTACCTGATGATGATGAGGGATGGTGTGACCTTCCTGTGTGAAATCCCGAGGATGGGGACATCTCTCTGGTGGGTTTCTGAAGCTGGATGACTCCACCATGGTGTCCTGGTACAGATCTTTGTCTCCTTCTGTAATTTCTGATTTCTCCACCCCATCCTCCTCTTTATACTCTTCTTTAACCTCAACTTTAGGATCTCTCAGGTTTCCACTCTGAATATAGAATAAAAATGACATCAATGGTAACAATGCAGATAATGTACAGATCCTAATTATACTATCAGTGATTGTTCCTCATCTACCTGATGATGGTGGGGGATGGTGTGACCTTCCTGTGTGTAATCCCGGGAATACAGAGGACGGGGACATCTCTCTGGTGGGTTCCCATTACTGGATCCATCTGTAGGAAACACACACACTGACTGAATACATTGTTTCTATGTGTTTATCAGATGATGGGGGATCTAGGTGGACCCTCCGTACTGCTCTCTCCTTTACAATAAAGTCTCCTCTTACCCGGTGATGTGAGGGGCGGCTGATTCTCCATCATGACGTCCTTGTAGAGATCCTTGTGTCCTTCAAAATACTCCTACATAGGGAAATAGACAGTGACATCACTTAGGAACCTGATACCTATGATACAGTCACCATCCAGACACACCCCTTGTCTGTTACTGGATAATGTCCCAGAATTCCCAGAATCCTCCTCACCTCTCCTGTCAGCAGCTCCATCATCTTCTTGGTGACTTCTAGAATCTTCTCCATGTTGTGTCTCTCAGGTTTTAGGGAGTCACATGGAGGCACTGTGATGGTCATATGATCACCGGACTTCACAAGAGGAAATCTCTGTATTGGAGAACCAATAGGAATATCATGTTAGAATCCCAGAATCCTCCTCACCTCTACGGTCAGGTCTGTGTTTTATTAATAGAGATAAGAGTGATGTCATGTGACCTCCCAGAATCCTCCTCACCTCTCCGGTCAGCAGGTAGATGATCTCCAGGGTGAGGTTTAATATCCTCTCGGTCATCTGACTCCAGTTCTCCTCCATCCTCATTGTGACCTATAAGGGTTTCCCTGTAGACCAATAATTATTTATTTTAAATACGTGCCCTTGCACTTTAGACATGGCACTTATCTAAAACACCAACAAGTCGTCATCTACAAATAGAGGTCCCACTGCAGGTGAACCTGTATTTCCCCATTTAGCCTTCTTCTTCCGAGACTGACTACTACTCTGTCCTCCCTGTAATATGTTCCCTCTGGCCTCCATTCAGTGTCCTCCACCCTTCTCGGCCAATCCTTCCACTGACCCCACCTAACATTTAAAATACTAACGGCAACATACAAAGCCTTCCACAGTTCTGCTCTGAGCTACATCGGTATCCTCATCTCAATATATCGTCCACACTGTCCTCTCTGCTCCTCCCACAATAGAGCTGCCACCTCATCCCTTTAAACCCAAACACATATGAATTACACAGGTTCCGAGGCTGATTTATTGCAGATAAGGCACCGAGTGAGTTTAATTACCACCTTAATCAGCCACAGAATCGGTGTAATTAATACGCATTTGATTTTTAAGGGATGAGGTGGAAACCCTATACCATGACCTCCTGCTCTCTATCTCCCTCATCACCTCGTCCCATGCTCACCTTCGGGACTTCTCCAGAGCCTTAACGATCATCTCCCTACCCTGATCTGTTTAGAGAGAAAATAAGATCTTATTACCTCCTCAGCTGCCACTTCCAGCAAAGTCTCCTCTCTACTTCCTCCCGACTAAACTCTCACCTGGAACTTCCTGTTTATACCTGACATCACTTCCTGTCTTCCATAGAGACTTCCTATCTAGGTAGAAGTAAGATCACCATCTTGTGGAACTCAGAGGAACTGCAGCCTTGAGAACCGTCTTGTAGTGCAAAAAAACGGCCTTGTGCTGTCCTATGTACTGTACACCAGGGCTCAAAATTTCAAGTCCTGAGCTACTAGCCAGGCCTCAAGGCGTAATCGCCACCAGTTGCCCCGCCCTACCCCTAATCCCTCCCCTAGACATGCCCTCATAAATTATCTCATGAAATGACACTTAAATGCAGCCAAATGTCCCCAGTGCTGCAAAATGTCCGCAATGCAGCAAAATGTCCCCATAGCAGCCAGTGTCCCCATAGCAGCCAGTGTTCCTAATGCAGCAAAATGTCCCCATAGCAACCAGTGTCCCCATAGCAGCCAGTGTCCCCATAGCAGCAATATGTCCCCATGGTAGCCAGTGTCCCCATAGCAGCCAGTGTCCCCAATGCAGCAAAATGTCCCTATTGCAGCCAGTGTCCCCATAGCAGCCAGTGTCCCCATAGCAGCCTACATGTGCTGGGTGAGAAGAGAGGAGCCGGAGCCGCCGCCTGGTTGTTCAAAGCGCGGGGAATATAACAGCTTTCAATTCAATAGCTGTGTTCCCCGCCGCGAGCCGTCATATACAGCCCCTCCCCCCTTGTCCGGGAAACTTTGATAGACAGATCACCCGTCCAATCCTGGAATGGGTGATCTGTCTATCAAAGTGCCCGGACAAGGGGAGGGGCTGTATATGACAGCGCGGCGGGGAACACAGCTATTGAATTGAAAGCTGTTATGTTCCCCGGGCTTTGAACAACCAGGCGGCGGCGGCTCCTATCCTTGCTCGCCCCCCCTGCTCCCAGGCAGCCCACACTCACCAGCCCTCAAAATTTACTCGCAAAATGCGAGCAGGCGAGTGTAAATTTTAAGGGCTGCTGTACACTGATCAGCCATAACATTATGACCACTGGCCGGTAATGTGTATAACATGGATTAGGCATGAGCACGCTGGAAATTTTCTTTTTGTTTCGGATGTATTAGTTGAAGAATTTTGTTTTGTCACATTCGTCCGATTTGTTTTGCTTCATATCTTCGGTATTCGTTTTTTATATGCGTTGGTCCGGGTGGGTTGGAAATTTTTTGCAGTTTTTCCGGAAGATTGCAATATATTTGATACATTATCGAATGAGACAGATTGTAATCAGAAGGATTCAATATTTTCGGACGCTAATCCAACCCACCAAGAGAAATGGCATGAGCTGATTGGACAATATCATATACATTTAAATTAACGTCTGGAACAAAATTCAGATCCATTTGTTATTCGAATGCAAATTATTGAATTGATTCGAAAATTTAATTAATTTCTTCATGATCCCGAACTAATATCGCATCATGTGATGTCATCTGAATGAAACAAATGCATTCGTTAACCACTTCCCGACCGCCGCATGTAGATATACGTCGGCAGAATGGCACGTACAGGCACATTGGCGTACCTGTACGTCCCTGCCTAGACGTGGGTCGGGGGTCCGATCGGGACCCCCCCCCACTATATGCGGTGGTCGGATTCCCTCGGGGAGCGATCCGGGACGATGGCGCAGCTATTCGTTTATAGCCGCTCCGTCGCGATCGCTCCCCAGAACTGAAGAACGGGGAGAGCCGTATGTAAACACGGCTTCCCCGTGCTTCACTGTGGCGCTGCATCGATCGAGTCATCCCTTTTATAGGGAGACTCGATCGATGATGTCAGTCCTACAGCCACACCCCCCTACAGTTGTAAACACACACTAGGTGAACACTAAATCCTACAGCGCCCCCTGTGGTTAACTCCCAAACTGCAACTGTCATTTTCACAATAAACAATGCAACTTTAAATGCATTTTTTGCTGTGAAAATGACAATGGTCCCAAAAATGTGTCAAAATTGTACGAAGTGTCCGCCATAATGTCGCAGTCACGAAAAAAATCGCTGATCGCCGCCATTAGTAGTAAAAAAAAATAATTAATAAAAATGCAATAAAACTATCCTCTATTTTGTAAACGCTATAAATTTTGCGCAAACCAATCGATAAACGCTTATTGCGATTTTTTTTACCAAAAATAGGTAGAAGTATACATATCGGCCTAAACTGAGAAAATTTTTTTTTTTTTTTAAATGTTTTTGGGGGATATTTATTATAGCAAAACGTAAAAAATATTGAATTTTTTTTTAAATTGTCGCTCTATTTTTGTTTATAGCGCAAAAAATAAAAACCGCAGATGTGATCAAATACCACCAAAAGAAAGCTCTATTTGTGGGGGGAAAAGGACGCCAATTTTGTTTGGGAGCCATGTCGCACGACCGCGCAATTGTCTGTTAAAGCGACGCAGTGCCGAATTGTAAAAACCCCTTGGGTCATGTAGCAGCATATTGGTCCGGTCCTTAAGTGGTTACTTAACTATTAAAGAATGCGCTGAGCCTGCGCAGTACAGAGGGGTCATTATCCGCCGGGGGACTTTTTTTGGCAGGACACCCGCAGTCCAACTTTGGGATAAATGTAATCCTTATGTATCTGCCTGGAGCACTATTCACTGCAGGAGTACTGATTGGTTTCTAGCTTGTTCTTTTCTCTGGTTTATTGCAATAAACGTATTAAAGTATATGCTGCAATATACAAGCTAATACACATAAACTAAATAAACTATATAACTATTCTGCGCTTGAACACCAAAAATGGGGAATAATTCCTGCCACTGACAACAAGGGGTACCATTTCTATCACTGACACCAACAATGGGGAACTATTCCTCCCCCTAATACCAAAGATAGGGAACCGTTTACTCCCACTGATGCCAGAAAATGTCTGAAGGACAAGGCTCTTTGTTTATAAAGTTTGGAGACCCCTGCTCTAGAGGGTACCTACATGATGGGATTTCAAACTTTTTAGATACAAGGCCCACAGCAAAAAAAAAAACTTAAAGTAGAACCCTATCTTGGGACAACACTAAAGTTCCCTTATAAGACATAAAGGGCCAGATTCACATAGGTTAGCGGATCTTTAGATCCGCGTAACCTATCTGATTTAAGATCCGCCGCCGCAAGTTTTTGAGGCAAGTGGTTAATTCACAAAGCACTTACCTCAAAACTTGCGGCGGCGTATTGTAAATCCCCCGGCGGAATTCAAATTCCGCGGCTAGGGGTCGTGTAGTATTTAAATCAGGCGCGTTCCCGCGCCGATCGAACAGCGCATGCGCCGTCTGCAAATTTACCCAGCGTGCATTGCGCTAAATGACGTCGCAAGGACATCATTGGTTTCGACGTGAACGTAAATGGCGTCCAGCCCCATTTACGGACAAGTTACGCAAACGACGTAAAATTTTCAAATTGCGACGCGGGAACGACGTCCATACTTAACATTGGCTGTGCCTCATAGACCCAGGGGTAACTATCCGCCGGAAAAAGCCGAACGCAAACGACGTAAATAAAAAGCGCCGGGTGGTTGTTCGTTTCTGAATCGGCATATCTACTCATTTGCATATTCGTCGCGTAAATAAACCGAAGCACCACCTAGCGGCCGGCCTGGAAATGCAGCCTAAGATCCGACGGTGTAACACAGTTACACCTGTCAGATCTTAAAGATGGAACTTCCTCTTAACCCACTCCTCGCCCCCTTACATGCCACATTTGGCATGTAATTTTTTTGGGGGGGGGAGTGGGGGCTTCAGGAGAAGGGGACTTCCTGTCCCACTTCCTCCTTCCGCCGAGGGGCTGGAAAGGCGATTAGCTTAATCGCCTTTTCACAGCCCCTCCCTGTAGGCGAGCGCCTGTCCAATCGGACGGTGCCGATCGCGCATGCACAGTGCCGCTCGCGCATGCGCAGTGGGTGACCGGCCGTGAAGCCGAAAGCTGTCACTGCCGGGTGCCCACACTAGAAATGAAGACGCCGGCCGGCGAGGGGGGGGCGAGGAGCGGAGCCCCGTCCGGCGCGTCGCTGGAGCCGTGGAGCAGGTAAGTGTCAGTTTATTAAAAGCCAGCAGCTACACTTTTTGTAGCTGCTGACTTTTAATAAACTTAAAAAATGGGTGGAAAACCCCTTTAAGGATATCTATGCGTAACTGATTCTATGAATCGGTCGCATAGATACGACCGGCAGAACTCAGGCCCCGTACACACGACCAAACATGTATGCTGAAACTGGTCCGCGGGCCAGTTTCAGCATACATGTTCGGTCGTGTGTAGGCGCGAGCGGGCCGAATTCCAGCAAACATTTGCCCGCCGGGCCTTTTCCCAGCGGGCAAATATTCCTGGACGTGTTTTAAAACCGTCCGCTGGAATCCTGCCCGCTCGGACATGTACGGTCGTCAGTACAGACCTACCGTACATGTCCAGGCGCCCGCCGTCCCTCGCATGCGTCGAATGACTTCGACGCATGCGTGGAAGCCTTTAAATGGCAGGCCCGCCCACGTCTCCGCGTCATCGTCGCGGCGACGACGCGGACACGCCCCGCGTATTGTTTACGCGCGGACTTCTGTACGATGGTGTGTACAACCATCGTACAGAAGCCCTCTGGCAGGCATGTACGGTGAAAACGGTCCGACGGACCGCTTTCACCGTACATGTTTGTTCGTGTGTACCCGGCCTCAGAGATACGACGGCGTATCAGGAGATACACCGTCGTATCTCTTTGTGAATCTGGCCCAAAGACAGACTGCCAAGATCAAGTACTTGTTTTCCTGTGATCTCTTAATGCGGAGAGTCCTGTTCATTAAGAAAATTGTGGACCAGCTATAACAGAGGTTAAATGATGTTTAGCGTGTCCTTGGTGCATAGGGATGATTGGTATTTTTCTTCAGCTAGTAGAAGGATAGATGGCATTTGAATGTGTGTATGTTGTGATATTTGGTGGGTTGTTTAGCTCAGTGTAGCGCTCACCATAGTTAGGTTGAAAAAAGACACAAGTCTATCTAGTTCAACCAATAAAATTATACCATCCCATATACACAATCCTATACCCACAGTTCATCCAGGAAGGCGGAAAACCCCCAGCAAAGCATGAGCCAATTTGCTACAGCAGGGGAAAAAAATTTCCTTCCTGATCCCCGGAGAGGCAATCGGATATTCCAGTGAGTAGAGCCAGTTGTGCCGTTTAAGGGTTTGCATCCCCTCTTTTATTAAAGAAAAAAAAAAACAACAGAACAGTTGCCCACACAGGGGTATACATTAATGCAAAACAAAGTAAGAGGAATTATGGGTGGAAAGATATAGGGGTGGTCTATGAACTGATGAACCTATACTTGGAGCATTCTACAGACATCCTGTTCATTAAGGAAATTGTGGACCAGCTACAGACAGAGGTTAAGCGAATTCCTATTGCATAGAGATTATTGTCAATTTTCTTCAGTTACTAAACAATAGATATCATTTGAATTTGTGTGTGTATGTTTATGTATTGTACTCTATATGCCTCATTGATTTCTCTCTGAATGTAAAGAACTTATAGGTACAGCAATCTTGTTCAGTAAAAGTATATAGAAAGGTTTGAGTTTCTTGGGCTTACTGAAAGAATCAGAGAGCCGAAAAATAAAACTATGTAGTTGGAGGTGGCGAGGGTGGAGATGGTGATGTGGTTAGAGTCGATGATGGAATTGGAGTCAGTGATGTGGTTTGAGATGGCGAGATGGAGATGTGGTTCAAGGGGGTGGTGGTGAAGTGGTTGGAGTCGGTGATGGGGATGGATATGGAGATGTGGTTGGAGGTAGTAATGTGGTTTGAGTTGGTGATGTTGTTGGAGTGGGTGATGGTGATGTAGTTGGTGTCGATGATGGAATTGGAGTCGGTGATGTGGTTGGAGGTGGTGGTGGTGAAGTCGGTGATGGTGACCGTGATGGGGGTGGAGATGGAGAACATGATGGGCATGGAGATGTGGTTGGAGGTGGTGATGTGGTTGGAGTCGGTGATGTGATTGGAGTCAGTGATGGTGATGTGATTGGAGTCAGTGATGTGTTTTGAGTTGGTGAGGTGGAGATGTGCTTCGAAGGGGTGGTGAAGTGGTTGGAGTCGGTGATGTGGATGGATATGGAGATATGGTTGGAGGTAGTAATGTGGTTTGAGTTGGTGATGTTGTTGGAGTGGGTGATGGTGATGTGGTTGGCGTCGATGATGGAATTGGAGTCAGAGTCAGTGATGTGGTTGGAGGTGAAGTCGGTGATGGTGATCGTGATGGGGGTGGAGATGGAGAAGGTGATGGGGATGTGGTTGGAGTCGGTGATGGTGATGCGATTAGAGTCAGTGATGGTGATGTGGGTGGAGTCAGTGATGGTGATGTGGGTGGAGTTAGTGATGTGGGTGGAGTCAGTGATGGTGATGTGGGTGGAGGTGGCGATGTGGTTGGAGTCGATGATGGAATTGGAGTCGGTGATGTGGTTGGAGGTGGTGGTGGTGACCGTAATGGGGGTGGAGATGTGGTTGGAGGTGGTGCTGTTGGGGGTAATTGGAGGTGGTGATGGTGCGGAGGAGGAATTACGGGAGGAATGATAGACGGGTCTATGAACTGATGGACTTATCATTGGACTCTACTACAGACGTCTTGAGATTTATGAGAAGGGATAGACCTGGTTGCTCCAACAAGTACAAGCCGGTAAAACAAACCCACTAAGACACAAGATTAATACCTTTTGTTGCATCTTTAATCAGCTACATACAAAATATTACATCTAGAAATATCATATTTTCCACTTTATGCCAGCTGGTGGCACTCTCCTACTATGACTACTGCAAAGAAATTAGTCTTGTAATGTCGTCTAATCTCCCCTTCTCTCTCATCCATATCTAGAATCTTCCCCACGCCAGGACGTCTTCCTTTGAAGTTTCTGCTGAAGATCAGGGGAGATCAGACTACACTGCTAGAGGGACTCAACCAGCAGTAACATTCGTTTCTCTCAGAATAAGCCAGATAGAACTTGATGAGGGAAGAAATAATCTTACTAAAAGGATTCAAAGTGTTTCTTCCATGAGGAGCGCTCAGCCACGTGTTTTCTGAAGTGTATATCAAGGTGAGCTTCTTCCCAGTGTGAGATCTCTGATGTACGTCAAAATATGATCCATATAGAAGACATTTCCCGCACTGAGGACACCAATACACCCCGAGGGTTGTGTGGGTTCTCTGATGTTTGAGAAGATAGGCCTTCTCTGAAAAACATTTCCCTCACTCAGGGCAGGAATACGGCTTCTCCCATGTGTAGCATATCTGATGTTCAGTAAGAACATGGATATCCATGAAGAGAGTTTTCTACACTAAGAAGCTATGCATAGATTTTATTGGTTGAATTTTTTTTTTTTTTCCAACCAGACTATGGCCCAGATTCACAAAGCACTTACGCCGACGTATAACAAGTTACGCCGACGTAAGTGCAAATGTGCGCCAGACCCACAAACAGATATGCGCCTAAAACCAGGCTACACCCCGCCGATGTAGCTTGCTTACGCCGGTGTAGAGTGGGCGCACATTTAGGCTGGGTGCATGGTGCCGCTCCCATTGATTAGCCATTCAAACATGCAAATGAGGGAAATACAGTGATTCACAAACCTGCGTGCGCCCGACGCAGGCTACGCGAGGTGCGCGTAAGTTGTACATCCGGCGTAAAGTTATTCCCCCATAAAGGAGGTGCAACCCAGCAGCAGACATGCAAAGGTCTGCACCAGGGAACACAAGCCGGCGTATTTTATGTTGGACGTGTGTCTGGCTGGGCGTAGGTTACGTTCACAGTGTACGCAGTGATCCGGCGTAGTTTAGGCAGTTGTTCCGACGTGGTTGTGAGCAGGCGCAGGCGTCCATGTCACGGCGCATGCGCAGTTCGCGATACGTATCTGTCTGGCGCTCGGCCCATCATTTGCATGGGGCACGCCTACTTCCACCTATGCCGGCATACGCCTTCGAAACCTACTCCACACTGGCACAGCGTTGGGAGCAATAAGTTGCTGAATGCAATGCTTGCCTCTCCGTGCTACGCCGGCGTGGTGTACAGCGTTTGCGCTACGGCGGCGTAATGTGCGCCCACACTGTGTGAATCTGGGCCTATGCATCTACTCACACGTGTTAGAACTACAATGTTTGTTAAAATCGTACTTGCGTGAAAATCTTTTCCCGCACTCAGGGCAGGAATACGGCTTCTCCCCCGTGTGAGATCTCTGATGTTTAGTAAGGTCTGATCTCTGTGGATAACATTTTCCACACTCAGGGCAAGGAAATGGCTTTTCGCCCGTGTGAATTCTCTGATGTATTTTAAGATGGGAATTCTGTGAAAAACGTTTCCCGCACTCAGAACAGGAATACGGCCTCTCTCCAGTGTGAGTTGTTTGATGAGATAGAAGGTGCGATATTTGTGTAAAACATTTTCCACACTCAGGACAGGAATACGGCTTCTCACCCGTGTGAGTCCTATGATGTGCATTAAAATGAGCCTTGTGTTTAAAACTTTTCCCGCACTCAGGGCAGGAATGTGGCTTCTCCCTTGCGTGAGATCTTTGATGTTTCACAAGTTCTGATTTCTGAGCCAAACATTTTCCGCACTCAGGGCAGGAATATACATTCTCACCCGTGTGAATTCTTTGATGTATTTTAATGGCTGATTTTTTTGTAAAACATTTTCCACACTCAGGACAGGGATAGGGCTTTTCACCCGTGTGAAATCTCAGATGCGAATCAAGATGGGCCTTCTGATAAAAACATTTCCCGCACTCAGAGCAGCAAAATGGCCTCTCACCCGTGTGAACTCTTTGATGTTTTGCGAGGTTTGACTTTATCGTAAAACATTTTCCACACTCAGGGCAGGGAAATGGCTTCTCCCCCGTGTGAGATCTTTGATGTAAAACAAAACAGTCATATTTTCGTGGAAAACACTTCCCGCACTCGGAGCAGGCGTATAACTTCCCACTCGTGTGTGATTTCTGATTGGCAGAAGAAGGACGGGACTTGGGTGAAAAACCTTTCCCAGATGCCTCCATGTGATCACCTGTGATGTCCTCATCTTCCATTTTACAAGCTGGAGATAAAGTGAGACGATCCTTTGAGGGTTTCTCCATGGCGTGTCCTGGAAAAATAGAAAAACATCATCAATAGATCTGAGAGGGTTAGTTCACTTCCATCTGGATCAGGTAGATATGAGTGAGGAGATGTTCTCTGTGAAGGTCCCAACCAGCTGGGACTCTTCCCCCCATCAAAGAACCTTTGGTCCTCCTCCCAGATCACTTCTACATTTACACAGCCTTGTCAGAAGAGCAGGAACCAATGGGGACTGGGAGGGGCGTGCTCTTTACACAACCACAAGCCTAGGCACTGGGTCATGTGATCTCTAATAGACAAGAGGGTCAAAGTTCAGACTGGCAGACTCTTTACCATAGAACAAGTGACCATACATCTAGGCTGCACTGGAGGGAGCATGGAGCAGTATTTTCACCTGGAAAGATAAGTGTTTCAGTCCGAATGTTACTCCTTACTTTTCACCCTGATAGAGTTTTATGGTAACATTTATCTAGAAGTCTTCTGGAAGAAGAGGAACCAACCTAAGAAAGGCTCAATCTGTGTTATCATATCTGTTCTACTGTAACTAGGAGTGACACACAACCTAATACTGCCAGCTGAACCCCAGGACGGGTATCAGTACAGGGAGGGGACCATTATCAACCTATCATTGGCTGATATCACTCAGCTCCCGCCCTACTCTGGACCAATCAGAGATAAGAGAAGAATATATTATGGGTCACCTGTGCTGATCTCTGTAGGAGTGTCCTCCTCTATGAATGTCCTCGTCATTCCAGCCTCCTCCGTATATTGCTGATCATCCTTCACATACGTTTCTTCTACGTCACCCTCAACTTTTACGATAATCAGATCTTCACCCTAAACCAACAGAATGGCAGAAAATAACATCTGTAACATAGAAGTATTTATGATGTGAGATCACATAGAAAATATCATCTTGTAGAGTCCACACATCATCTCCACATGTCAGAGTGTTCAATCACTTTATGTTCCCCGACCCTCAACTCCACCTACCTGATGGTGGTGGGGGATGGTGTGACCTTCCTGTGGGGAATCCCGGGAATACAGAGGACGGGAACATCTCTCTGGTGGGTTCCTTCCCCTAGGTGGCTCCATTGTGACATCTGTGTGTCCTCCTGAAAGCTCCATCATCACTCCATACTCCTCATCCTCCTCTTTATACTCTTCTTTAACATCAATATTAGGATCTCTCAGGTTTCCACTCTGAATATAGAATAAAAATGACATCAATGGTAACAATGCAGATAATGTACAGATCCTAATGATACTATCAGTGATTGTTCCTCATCTACCTGATGATGGTGGGGGATGGTGTGACCTTCTTGCGAGGAATCCCGGGAATACAGAGGACGGGGACATCTCTCTGGTGGGTTCCTGGTATTAGGTGGTTCCATCACGCCTATATGTCCATTTGAAAGCTCCTCTATCACACCATACTCCTCCTCTTTATGCTCCTCCTTAACAATATTATTATCCCAGAGGTTTGCACGCTGAACATAAGACAGTTATTTTAAGTTATTGCACTTCAAACATGCTTGTGTATAAATCATAACTACCAATAATTGTCAATCCTCTACCCGATGATGGCGAGGGAGGTTGTCATCTTCCTGTGAGGAATCCCGGGAATACAGAGGACGGGGACATCTCTCTGGTGGGTTTCTGTAGCTGGATGACTCCTCCGTGGTGTCCTGGTACAGATCTTTGTATACTTCCTCCATCACCCCATCCTCATCATCCTCCTCTTTTATCTCTTTAACCTCAACTTTAGAATCTCTCAGGTTTCCACTCTGAATATAGAATAAAAATGACATCAATGGTAACAATGCAGATAACGTACAGATCCTAATGATACTATCAGTGATTGTTCCTCATCTACCTGATGATGGTGGGGGATGGTGTGACCTTCCTGTGTGGAATCCCGGGAATACAGAGGACGGGGACATCTCTCTGGTGGGTTCCCATTACTGGATCCATCTGTAGGAAACACACACACTGACTGAATACATTGTTTCTATGTGTTTATCAGATGATGGGGGATCTAGGTGGAGCCTCCGTACTGCTCTCTCCTTTACAATAAAGTCTCCTCTTACCCGGTGATGTGAGGGGCGGCTGATTGTCCATCATGACGTCCTTGTAGAGATCCATGTGTCCTAAATACTCCTACATAGGGAAATAGACAGTGACACCACTTAGGAACCTGATACAGTCACCATCCAGACACACCCCTTGTCTGTTACTGGATAATGTCCCAGAATTCCCAGAATCCTCCTCACCTCTCCTGTCAGCAGCTCCATCATCTTCTTGGTGACTTTTAGAATCTTCTCCATGTTGTGTCTCTCAGGTTTTAGGGAGTCACATGGAGGCACTGTGATGGTCATTTGATCACCGGACTTTACAAGAGGAAATCTCTATATTGGAGAACCAATAGGAATATCACGTTAGAATCTCAGAATCCTCCTCACCTCTCCGGTCAGGTCTGTGTTTTATTAATACACATAAGAGTGATGTCATGTGACCTCCCAGAATCCTCCTCACCTCTCCTGTCAGCAGGTAGATGATCTCCAGGGTGAGATTTAGTATCCTCTCGGTCATCTGACTCCAGTTCTCCTCCATCCTCATTGGGCATATGATCTATAAAGGTTTCCCTGTAGACAAATACAATTTTTAAAATAAGTGCCCTTGCACTTCAAACATAGCACTTATCTAAACCACCAACAAGTCGTCATCTACGAACAGAGCTCCTGACAGACTGCAGGTGAACCTGTATTTCCCCATCCAGCTTTCTTCTTCCGAGACTGACTACTACTCTGTCCTCCCTGTAATATGTTCCCTCTACCACTCTTCCTACCGTAGTGTCTTCTCTCCCTAAACTCAAATTTCTCTACCCATCTCCCCCCCCCCCCTCAAAAAAATATGTTCCTTCTTAACCAATGACACCTCAAAGCAACCAATTCACTCCCAGCTTATCCCTCATCTTAACTACTGAAACTCTCTTCTGTTGCTTGACATCTATGCAGACTATCCCCTCTTCAGTATATCATAAATTCTACCAGACTCATCCACCTTACCAACCACTTAGTGTCCTCCATCCCTCTGCCAATCCCTCCACTGGCCTCCATCCCTCTCTGCCAATCCCTCCTCTGGCTTCCATTCAGTGCCCTCCACCCCTCTCTGCCAATCCCTTCCCTTGCTTCCAGTGTCCGCCACCCCTTTCTACCAATCCACCCACTGGCCTCCATCACTCTCTGCCAATCCTTCCACTGGCCTCCATTCAGTGTCCTCCACCCCTCTCTACCAATCCCTCCATTGACCTCCATTCAGTGTCCTCCACCCTCTCTGCCAATCCCTCCATTGACGCCACCTAACAAGGTCCAAAATACTAACGGCAACATACAAAGCCTTTCACAGTTCTGCCCTGAGCTACATCGGTATCCTCATCTCAATATATCGTCCACACTGTCCTCTCTGCTCCTCCTACAATAGAGCTGCCACCTCATCCCTTTAAACCCGAACACATATGAATTACACAGGTTCCGAGGCTAATTTAATGCATATAAGGCACCGAGTGAGTTTAATTACCACATTAATCAGCCACAGAATCGGTGAAATTAATACGTATTCGGTTTTTAAGGGATGAGGCGGGAACCCTATCCCATGACCTCCTGCACTCTATCTCCCTAATCACCTCGTCCCATGCTCGCCTTCGGGACTTCTCCAGAGCCTTACCGATCAGCTAGAACTCCCTACCCTGATCTGTTTAGAAAATAATATCTTATTATCTCCTCAGCTGCCACTTCCAGCAATGTCTCCTCTCTACTTCCTCCCGACTCACCTCTCACCTGGAACTTCCTGTTAATACCTGACATCACTTCCTGTCTTCCATAGAGACTTCCTATCTGGGTAGAAGCGAGATCACCATCTTGTGGAGCTCAGAGGAAATGCAGCCCAGTGAAACGTCTCATAGTGCGAAAATGGCCTTGTGCTGTTTTATGTATGGACTGTACACTGATCAGCCATAACATTATGACCACTGACCGGTAATGTGTATAACATTGATCTGATATATGCAAGCTGGAAATTTTCTTTTCGTTTCAGGTGTATTAGTTGAAGAATTTAATTTTGTTATATTCCTCAGATTCGCTTTTGGGATTTGTTTGGTATCTTCGGCATTCGTTTCTTATATTCGTTGGTTCGGGTGGATTGGAAGACTTTTGCAGTTTTTTCCAGAAGATTGCTATATATTTGATACATTATTGAATCAGATAGATTGTAATGAGAAGGATTCAATATTTTTGGACTTTAGTCCCACCCATCAAGAAAAATGGCATGAGCTGATTGGACAATATCATGTGCATCCAAATTAACAAATGGAACACATTTCAGATCCATTTGTTACCTGAATGTGAATTATCTAATTGATTCGAAAATTGAATTCATTTCCTCATGGTCCCGAACTACTATCGCATCATGCGACGTCATCCGAATGAAAAAAATGCATTTGTTAATTTCACTATAACTTTATAACTCGGAGATTCATAGACATCCACACCTCTGAAAATGAAATTTTCATCCAAAAAAACAAATCATAACGGCATGAAATGCACATCGCTTCTCGGCCTTTTGGCTAAGATCAAGTGTAGTATCTGTTCTTATCAGTTTTCGGCAGAGCACTGAAGCACCTCTTTAGTAGAGGGTGGAGGTAATCCAATGATGTGATAGGCACCTGGAAGGATGGTTTCAGCAGGGGCTAGCCATGCCGGGCTACCCGATTGACTGGGGGCAGGCTACTAGTCGAGTCTGAACCATCTGGAAGGGTGCTCCTGGTAGACGGATAGGCATGAGATATTAGCGGAAGGCCGGGGCCCTGGCCTTCTGGCCTGGATTTGATGCGGTTCCTAACCCGCCTTACCAGTTTCTTGAGAGGGAAAGCTGAGCTGAGCAGCTAGTACCTCTCGGGTATAATTAGGTAGGGAGCGAAAGAGGTGTATGGGCACTCTCCCTGAGCCTCCGGTAGCTCCTGATCCTTTCTGGTTGAGGTGGGGAGGGGGCCGTGACTGTCCGGGCCGTGGACCAGGGTCCATTGAAAAGCCTGTGGAGATAGTGCCCCTGGAGTGGCAGTCCAGGGGTGCCATACATTGCACTGAGTGTGTGAGGGACACTCAACGTGTGGCACCTTTTTGGTCACTTATATCCACTACAACTTTTTTAGCACCTGCCTCTAGGGCCAGGCCTTTTGGCTAGGACCAGAGACATTTTTGTTTCCTGGCCGGAGGGCCGGCCAATGTACTGCACATTGGTCACTTTCCTCACTCTCCCATCTTCCCCACTTTCCTTTTTTATTTTCCCTGTGTTTGTCTAGTTTGTCACTTATTTTTGTTTGGTGCACTGCACTTTATGTGTGATTAGTAGGGTGCTGGTCCTCGGGCCTGCCCTGAACGTCTTGGGAGTAGGTGGACATGGCCTTCTGGCTTAGTTCGCCCACTCTCATGGGGTCTCCCTTCGGGGGAGCCTCACTGTTGGGTCCGTGCTGGCTTCGGCTACATGGGCCTTGGATGGGTTCATGTGGCTTCGGCTGCATGGACCACTGACAACCTCAGTCCCTGTCAGGAGCCTTGCGCCCCGGGGGATCAGGGTCGGGCCCTTTTCAGAGGGCCTATTGACGATGCACCCGTCACAGGTTTTTGTTGCACCTCCTTATGTGTGTGCACTTTTTCCCTGCACCGGGTGAAGTTTTTGGGTTGTGTTTTGCACGCCACAGGCTTTTCAATAAAAAAACATGTCTAACATTGCATTACACTGCACCAGATACACACTTTTTTTAGCACCTGCCTCCTGGGCCGGGCCTTTTGGCTAGGACCGGAGGAATTTTTTTTTATTCCTGGCCGGAGGGCCTGGTCATTGTTGAACACAATGACCACTTCTTTCACTCTCCTCTCCACTATCCCTTCCCCCACTTTATTTTATTTATTGCCTATGTTTGTCACGTTTTTGTCTTATTTTTGTTTGTGAACGTTTTGTTCACTGTGTGATTAGTAGGGTGCCGGTCCTCGGGCCAGCCCTGAACGTCTTGGGAGTAGGTGAACATGGCCTTCTGGCTTAGTTCACTTGCTCTCATGGGGTCTCCCTTCGGGGGAGCCCCACCTAGTACTGGGAGGGTTCTGTTTCGGCAGTCCCTCCGGGGAAGTTGGGTCCGTGTCGGCTTCGGTTGCTCGGACCACAGTACCTCAGTCCCCGTCTGGAGCCTAACGCCCAGGGGATCAGGGTTTGGGTCCCTATTCACAGGAGGACCACTTGACGTTGCACCCGTCTGCACGTTTTTGTGACCACTCTTTATGTGTGTGCACATTTTTTCTGCACCGGGTGAAGTTTTTTGGGTGTGTTCACACGCCATAGGCTTTAAAAAAAATAAAAAACATGTCTAACATTGATTAGCTTGTTACAATGGCATCTGAAAGTCAGTGGGATATATTAGGTAGAAAGTAAACATGTTGTCCCTGAAGTTGGTGTGTTAAAAGCAGAAAAATTGGTCATGCCAGTTTGTTGTGTATGGGGCTGTGTAGCCGCAGATCGGTCAGCATGGGCACCAAGCTGACCTGTGTCCACAGCCAAAGGCATCTACAATGGACACGTGAGTATCAGAACTGGACCACGGAACAATGGAAGAAGGTGGCCTTGTCTGATGAATCACGTTTTCTTTTACATCATGTGGATGCATCACGAACCTGGGGAAGAGATGGCACCAAGATGAAGTATGGGAAGAAGGCAAGCTAGAGGAGGCAAAGTGATGCTTTGGGCAATGTTCTACTGGGAAACCTTGGGTCCTTCCATTCATGCCCATGTTATTATACAACGTACCACGACCTCAACATTGCTGCTGACCAAGTACACCCCTTCATAGAAACAATATTAACTGATGGCAGTGGCTTCTTTTCTTTCAGCAGGTTAATACACCCTGCCATACTGCAAAAATCGTTCAGGAATGGTTTGGTGTGCACAACAACAAGTCTGGGGTATTGACCTCCACATTTTCCAAATCTCAATCCATCAAGCATTTGGACGATGTGCTGGAAAAGCAAGTTCGATCTATGGAGTGCATTGCTCCCGGAGCTTCGTGTCTGGTAGTGAGGAACGAAGGGTGTCGGTGTTCTGACGATATGGCTCCTCCATCGGATAGGTTTCCGACCTTGACTGCGCGTGCGCAGTCGGAGGCTACGGAAATCTCTGAGGCCGAACAGCTGTTGGTCCGCCGTAAACGGAGCATGCGCAATGAACACATGCTCCGTTTACAGCTGACAAATAGAGATTTCCGTAGCCTCCGACTGCGCCCACGCAGTCGAGGTCAGAACCTATCTGATAGGGGAACCATCTCGACAAGACACCGGCAACAGGTTCGTATAGATAAGGTAGAAGATAAGTAATACAAAAGGAATAAATCCCTTAGATAGATAGAAATGTTGTTACAAATCTGGGAATATTCTTATACTTTCAGGGCTGGATTCACGTACCTGCGCTTGTTCTTACAGCTATTTACGCTACGCTATAGCGGCGCTAAAAATCGCGCTGCTATACCGCCACCACACCTCCACTGCCCCGTGTGAAAGGGCCTTAGTCAGGTTGAAAAAAGACACAAGTCCATCTAGTTCAACCAAAAAAATCATACCATCCCATATACACAATCCTGGTGGTTATGACTAAGGCCTTATAGGCTGAAACGTGTCAACCTTTCCTATTGCGTCTGTCTACTGTGGCTTGTCAATAAATACGTCAATTGTTTAAGAGCAAAGACCAGAGTGCGGATCATCTTTTCTTCATACACAATCCTATACCACAGTTGATCCAGAGGAAGGCGGAAAACCCCCAGCAAAGCACGATCCAATTTGCTACAGCAGGGGACAAAAAAAATCCTTCCCGATCCCCGGAGAGGCAATCAGATTTTCCAGTGAGTAGAGACCACGCCAGTTGTGCCGTTTCAAGGCCTGTATGCCCTCTTTTATTAAAGAGAAAGAAAACAAAATCCAACAACAAAACAGTTGCCCACACAGGGGTATTCATTAACGAAAAACAAAGTAAGAGGAATTACGGGCGGAGTGATATGGGGGTCTATGAACTGACGAACCTATACTTGCGTCCTGTTCAATAAGGAAATTATGGACCAGCTACAACAGAGATTCTGCTGAAGATCAGGGGAGAGCATGATGAAGATCAGGGAAGAGCATGATGAAGATCAGGGAAGAGCATGATGAAGATCAGGGAAGGGCATGATGAAGATCAGGGGAGAGCATGATGAAGATCAGGGGAGAGCATGATGAAGATCAAGGGAGAGCATGATGAAGATCAAGGGAGAGCATGATGAAGATCAAGGAAGAGCATGATGAAGATCAGGGGAGAGCATGATGAAGATCAAGGGAGAGCACGATGAAGATCAGGGGGAGAGCACGATGAAGATCAGGGGAGAGCACGATGAAGATCAGGGGAGAGCACGATGAAGATCAGGGGAGAGCACGATGAAGATCAGGGGAGAGCACGATGAAGATCAAGGGAGAGCATGATGAAGATCAGGGGAGAGCATGATGAAGATCAGGGGAAAGCATGATGAAGATCAGGGGAAAGCATGATGAAGATCAAGGAAGAGCATGATGAAGATCAGGGGAGAGCATGATGAAGATCAAGGGAGAGCATGATGAAGATCAAGGGAGAGCATGATGAAGATCAAGGGAGAGCATGATGAAGATCAGGGGAGAGCATGATGAAGATCAGGGGAGAGCATGATGAAGATCAGGGGAGAGCATGATGAAGATCAGGGGAGAGCATGATGAAGATCAGTGGAGAGCATGATGAAGATCAGTGGAGAGCATGATGAAGATCAAGGGAAGAGCATGATGAAGATCAAGGGAAGAGCATGATGAAGATCAAGGGAAGAGCATGATGAAGATCAGTGGAGAGCATGATGAAGATCAAGGGAAGAGCATGATGAAGATCAGTGGAGAGCATGATGAAGATCAGAGGGGCGCTCAGCCACGTGTTTTCTGAGGTGTATATCAAGGTGAGCTTCTTCCAGTGTGAGATCTCTGATGTACGGCAAAATATGATCCATATAGAAGACATTTCCCGCACTCAGGACTCTAATACACCTCGAGGGTGGTGTGGGTTCTCTGATGTTTGAGAAGATGGGACTTCATTGAAAAACATTTCCCGCACTCAGGGCAGGAATACAGTTTCTCCCATGTGTAGCGTATCTGATGTTCAGCAAGATTGGACTTTCACAAAGGGAATTTTCTACACTAAGAATCTATGCTTAGGTTTTATTGGTTGAACTAGATAAACTTTTTTTATCTTTTTTTTCCAACCAGAACGAACTTTATATCTACTCACACGCGTTAGAACTACAATGTTTGCTAAAAGTGTACTTGCGTGAAAATCCTTTCCCGCACTTAGGGCAGGAATACGGCTTCTCCCCCGTGTGAGATCGCTGATGTTTAGTAAGGTCTGATCTCTGTGGATAACCTTTTCCACACTCAGGGCAGGAATACGGATTTTCACCCGTGTGCAATCTCTGATGTATTTTAAGATGAGCATTCTGTGAAAAACATTTCCCGCACTCAGAACAGGAATACGCCTTCACGCCCGTGTGAGTTGTTTGATGGTTTAGAAGGTGTGCTATTTGGGTAAAACATTTTCCACACTCAGGACAGGAATACGGCTTTTCACCCGTGTGAGTCCTCTCATGTGCATTCAAATTGGACTTGTATTTAAAACATTTCCCGCACTCAGGGCAGGAATGTGGCTTCTCCCTTTTGTGAGACCTTTGATGTTTCACAAGTTCCGATTTCTGAGACAAACATTTCCCGCACTCAGGGCAGGAATATGCATTCTCACCCGTGTGAATTTTCTGATGTATTTTAAGGGCTGATTTTTTTGAAAAACCTTTTCGACACTCAGGACAGGGATATGGCTTTTCACCCGTGTGATTTGTCAGATGTGAATCAAGATGGGCCTTCTGATAAAAACATCTCCCGCACTCAGAGCAGCAAAATGGCCGCTCACCTGTGTGAACTCTTTGATGTTTTGCAAGGTTTGACTTTATCGTAAAACGTTTTCCACACTCAGGGCAGGGAAATGGCTTCTCCCCCGTGTGAGATCTTTGATGTAAAACAAAACAGTCATATTTTCGTGGAAAACACTTCCCGCACTCGGGGCAGGCGTATAACTTCCCACTCGTGTGCGATTTCTGATGTTCAGAAGGACGGGACTTCAGAGAAATACATTTTCCTCCTTCCTCCAGGTGATCTCCTGTGATGTCCTCATCTTCCATTTTACAACCTGGAGATAAAGTGAGACGATCCTTTGAGGGTTTCTCCATGGCATGTCCTGGAAAAATAGAAAAACATCATCAATAGATAGGAGAGGGTTAGTTCACTTCCATCAAGATTCCATCTGGATCAGGTAGCTATGAGTGAGGAGATGTTCTCTGTGGCGGTCCCAACCAGCTGGGACTCTTCCCCCCATCAAAGAACCTTTGGTCCTCCTCCCAGATCACTTCTACATTTACACAGCCTTGTCAGGAGAGCAGGAACCAATGGGGACTGGGAGGGGTGTGCTCTTTACACAACCACAAGTCTAGGCACTGGGTCATGTGATCTCTGATAAACAAGAGGGTCAAATTTCAGACTTGTAGACCCTTTACCATAAAACAAGTGACCATAGGACTAGGCTTCTGGGGATATGCAGCACTGGGGGGAGCTTGCAGGGATAAGATACGTGTTTTAGTGTTACTACTTCTCCCAACAAGACATTTAATATAGTTTTGTAATAACATTTATCTAGAAGTCTTCTGGAAGAGGGACCAACCTAAGAAAGGCTCAATCTGTGTTATCATATCTGTGCTACTGTAACTAGGAGTGACACACAACCCAATACTGCCAGCTGAACCCCAGGACAGGTATCAGCAGTGGTGGTGCGTCCATAGAGGGCTCCCCCCTCTCGCCCTGCACTGCCACTGAAAACAATACATAGATTCATGCATTGCATGAATCTATGTATTGTCGTCGTCGGCGCCGCCCACTATTCAGATGGCCGGCCCCCTGGCGAGCGCCGGCCATCTGAATAACGGCAGCTGGTTGGCTGTGGAAGTGTATCAGAGCCAACGGCTTTGATAGGCTTTTCGATTACAGCCTGAGGGCTGTAATTGGCTTCCAAATAGTTAACCAGGGGAACCACGGGGTGTGCATTCCCTGGTTAACACTGACACGCATCTCAGCCAATCAGGTGCACCATGGTTACCGGTAACCTGATTGGCTAAAGCGACATCGAGGGCGGGAGAAGACATTGAGGGATCGTGGAGGAGGATGGCTGACCGAGAAAGGTGAGTGCCGGGCGGGGGCAATCTGGCGTTATATTGGGGCAATCTGGTGGCATTTTAGGGGCAAACTGGCGGCAATTGATGGGCACAGTAGCAACAATGGCATGGCGCAGTGGCTGCGTTTGGCATGGCACAGTGGCGACAATGGATGGCACAGTGGCTGTGTTTGATGGCATGGCACAGTGGCGACAATTGATGGCATGGCACAGTGAGGCTGCAAATGATGTTTTTATTTCCGTTTGTTTGCTCCCCCCCCAAAAAATGTTGAGCACCAGCCGCCACTGGGTATCAGTACAGGGAGGGGACCATTATCAATCTATTATTGACTGATATCACTCAGCTCCCGCCCTACTCTGGACCAATCAGTGAGCAGTAACAGAGCAGAAATAAGAGAAGAATATATTATGGGTCACCTGTGCTGATCTCTGTAGGAGTGTCCTCCTCTATGAATGTCCTCGTCATTCCAGCCTCCTCCGTATATTCTTGATCATCCCTCACGTACGTCTCTTCTACGTCACACTCAACTTTTGTGTTCACCAGATCCTTACCCTCAGCTTTGATGTTCATCAGATCTTCATCCTCAACTTTTAGGTTCATCAGATCTTCACCCTAAACCAACAGAATGGCAGAAAATAACATCTGTAACATAGAAGTATTTATGATGTGAGATCACATAGAAAATATCATCTTGTAGAGTCCACACATCATCTCCACATGTCAGAGTGTTCAATCACTTTATGTTCCCGACCCTCAACTCCACCTACCTGATGATGGTGGGGGATGGTGTGACCTTCCTGTGTGGAATCCCGGGAATACAGAGGACGGGGACATCTCTCTGGTGGGTTCCTGGTATTCGTGAAAGCCATCATAATATCCTTGTGTCCTTCAGAAAGCTCCCCCTCACACCATAGTCCTCCTTATACCCTTACTTAACAATACGAGGGGTGCTGACAAATTGGGCTAGGAAGCTGTAAAGTGCAGGGTGTACTGGCCTTTCTTTTTCAGGTCCAAAGTGAACATGGCAGCACGTCCAGAAAAATTCAACATGGGAGAGCATAGGACCTGTTTCTCCAAGGGAAAGGTGCGAAGCAGATCCATGAAGAAATGTCACAATGTCTTTGGGTGACAGTGGGCCTTCGTATGTAACAGTTAAACGTTGGGTTGTCCATTTTAAAACTGGAACATATCGGTGTTTAAAAGTGAGAAACTTTCATTGGAAGGCCTGTTTCTGTCTCTGTGCCTGCAGAAGTCAAAAGTTTTGGGATCCACTTTGCTGCAAGCTTTCTCATTTCCAAGTCATTGTGGATAATGGCACAAACTCATGTGATGTTCCCAGATATGTAGCAATACTTTTGGCTGATATTCGGCCTCCATGATCATTTCGTTGAACCCCTTTTATTCTCGCTCTATTCCTCTTCCCTGGGCCAGTTGATAACCCCCCATGGCTTCCAATACCACCTCTATGCCGACGACACCCAGATCCATCTCTCCACTCCTCAACTCACCTCCTCCATCTCCTCACAGATAACAAACTTACTGAATGACATATCAGTATGGATGTCACACCACTTTCTCAAACTCAATCTTTCTAAAACTGAGCCTATGTTTTCTCCTTCACCCCCCCCCCCCCCCCATGACTTTACCATTCAGATCAACAGCACAACCATTGGTCTCTCCACACATGCCAAGGTCCTGGGTGTAATCCTTGACTCTGACCTCTCCTTCAGCCCCCTCACCCAATCACTGGCTAAATCCTGCCACCTCTCCAGAATTCGACCCTTCCTGACTAATGACACCACAAAGCAACCTATTCACTCCTTCATTATTTCCCGCCTTGACTACTGCAACTCTCTCCTTAATGGCCGACCCTTACACAGTCTCCTCCCTCCTTCAGTCTATTATGAATTCTGCTGCTAGACTAATACACCTCACTAGCCGGTCTGTGACTGCTGGCCCTCTTTGCCAACCCCTTCACTGGCTTTCCCTCCCCCACCGTGTAAAATTCAAAATGCTAACCACAACATACAAAGCCATTCACAACATCGCCCCCATCTACGTCACCAACCTCATCTGCAGATATCGCCCCCTCCGCTCCTCCCAGGACCTCCTGCTCTCTTGTTACCTCCTCCCATGCTTGCTTTCAGGACTTCTCCAGAGCCTCGCCCATCCTCTGGAACTCCCTGCCCCAGTATGTCCAATCAGCCTCTACCCTATCCACCTTTAGGAGATCCCTGAAAACTCATTTATTCAGGGAAGCCTATCCCACACCCCCCTAACAACTGTCCCAGAGCCACCTGTCATGGACTTTGGAATGCTGAAGTATATCTCCTTGAAATCTGTTACACAGTGGGGGGTCTTCTGCCCTGTCTTAAGGGCTAACCCCCTCCCCCTTCATGGTCTGGAGGAAAAGCAATGTTCTGTGTCTGGCTGTTTGTGTACATTGATTGCCCCCTTGGGCTTCTGTCTCATTACACATAACAGTCCTTCTATTCAAGCTACCGGACCAATCCCTGCTGACCCTGTTTCAAGTCCTCATTTGCATGGCTAAGAGGACCTAATTGAGAACTACAATGTACTTTACAATTGACCAATAGGAAAGTGGTTGTTGGGGGGGGGGTGTTCAAACTGCTGTATAAAAGTGTGTTTTGTGTGTATTCAATAAAAGAGTTTTCCTGTTTGAACTTACATACAGCCTGCCTGGTGTTTTGTTCTGATGGATTTCGAACGGCACATAGCTGTAGTTCGAATCCCGGAGCCTTGGATGACCGAACCATCAGACGTTGCGATCTGCAAACTGATTCAATAGCAGCAGAGGAGTGTCGGGAGAGCGGAACCGAGCGAGCAAGGGTCTCGTTACACCACCTCCATCAAATCATTCCTTTAGATTGTAAGCTCTACAAGCAGGACCCTCCTTTCCCTTCTGTACTGTAGTTGTGCTGTCCCCCTATACATTGTAAAGCGCTGCGTAAACTGTTGGCGCTATATAAAACGTGTATTATTATTATTATTATAATGTCATGGACGGTTCTTACATTTGCAGGCACAGAGACAGAAACAGGCCTTCCAATGAAAGTTTCTCACTTTCAAACACCGAAATAGGCAGTTTTATAATGGACAACCCAACGTTTTAACCGTTGCATGCGAAGGGCCACTGTCACCCAAAGTTTGTGACATTTCATCATGGATCTGCTTCGTACCTATCGCTTGGAGAAACAGGAACTTGATTTATGGTCCTATGCTCTTCCATATTGGATTTTTCAGGGAGGTGCTGCCAAGTTCACTTTGGACCTGAAAAAGAAAGATAAGTTAAAATCATAGGTAGTTGATTTTTTACACTATTGAATATAAACAAATTGGCCAGTACACCCTGCAATTTACAGCTTTCTAACTCATTTTTTTCCCCATTGACCTCAACCCGACAGAAGACCTTTGGGATGAATTAGAGCGTAGACTGCGAGACAGGCCTTCTCTTCCATCATCAGTGCCTGACCTCACAAATTGAGCTTCTGGAAGAATGGTCAAGAATTCCCATAGACACCCTCCTAAACCTTGTGGACGGCCTTCCCAGAAGAGTTGAAGCTGTTATAGCTGCAAAGGGTGGGCCAACTCAATATTGAACCCTACGGACTAAGACTGGAATGCCATTAACATTCATGTGCGTGTAAAGACAGGCGTCCCAATACTTTTGGTAATATAGTGTATATAAACAAATGTATTCCAATGCCGCGCACACGCGATCGGAAATTCGGACAAGAAAAGTTCGATGTGAGCTTTTGGTTAGAAATTCTGACCGTGCGTATGCTCCATCTTAATTTTTTTGACGGAATTTCCGCCAAGAAAAATTTGAGAGCTGGTTCTCAAATTCTCCGACAAGAAAAGTTCTTGGGGGAAATTCCGATCGTCTGTATGCAATTCCGACGCACCAAAAACCACGCATGCTCGGAAGCATTGAACTTCATTTTTCTCGGCTCGTCGTAGTGTTGTACGTCACCGCGTTCTTGACGGTTGCAATTTGGTGTGACCGTGTGTATGCAAGACGAGTTTGAGCCAATATTCCATCTGAAAAAAAATCCACGGTTTTCCGATCGTGTGTACGCGGCATAACAAAAAAAGCTTGTGTATAAAATATCAGTGATTGTTCCTCATCTACCTGATGATGGTGGGGGATGGTGTGACCTTCCTGTGTGGAATCCCGGGAATACAGAGGACGGGGACATCTCTCTGGTGGGTTTCTGGTATTAGGTGGCTCTATTGTAAAATCTGTGTGTCCTCCTGAAATCTCCGTCATTACACCATACTCCTCATCCTCCTCTTTATATTCTTCTTTAACAGTGATTTTATCATCCCTGAGGTTTCCACTCTGAATAAATAATAAAACATTCACTGTAACAAACATGATTGTGTATAAATCATAACCACCAATAATTGTTCCTCATCTACCTGATGAAAGTGGGGGATGGTGTGACCTTCCTGTGTGGAATCCCGGGAATACAGAGGACGGGGACATCTCTCTGGTGGGTTTCTGTAGCTGGATGACTCCTCCATGGTGTCCTGGTACAGATCTTTGTGTTCTTCATCCATCACCCCATCCTCATCATCCTCCTCTTTTATCTCTTCTTTAACCTCAACTTTACAATCACTCAGGTTTCCACTCTGAATATAGAATAAAAATGACATCAATGGCAACAATGCAGATAATGTACAGATCCTAATGATACTATCAGTGATTGTTCCTCATCTACCTGATGATGGTGGGGGATGGTGTGACCTTCCTGTGTGGAATCCCGGGAATACAGAGGACGGGGACATCTCTCTGGTGGGTTCCTGGTATTAGGTGGCTCCATCATATCCTTGTGTCCTTCTGAAAACTCCTCCATCACTCCATACTCCTCATTACACTCTTCTTTAATAATACTATTATTAATGAGGTTTCCACTCTGAATATATAATAAAACATAAATTGTGACAAACATGCTTGTGTATAAATCATAATTACCAATAATTGTTCCTCATCTACCTGATGATGGTGGGGGATGGTGTGACCTTCCTGTGTGGAATCCCGGGAATACAGAGGACGGGGACATCTCTCTGGTGGGTTCCCATTACTGGATCCATCTGTAGGAAACACACACACTGACTGAATACATTGGGCTGGATTCACGTAGATCGGCACATTGTTACGGCGGCATAGCGTATCGTATTTACGTTACGCCGCCTTAAGTCAGAGAGGCAAGTACTGTATTCACAAAGCACTTGCCTCCTAACTTACGGCGGCGTAGCGTAAATGGGGCCGGCGTAAGCGCGCCTAATTCAAATGAGTATGAGGGGGGCGTGTTTTATGTAAATGATTGGTGACCCGACGTGATTGACGTTTTTTACGAACGGCGCATGCACCGTCCCTGTACATATCCCAGTGTGCATTGCTCCAAAGTACGCCGCAAGGACGTATTGGTTTCGACGTGAACGTAAATTACGTCCAGCCCCATTCACGGACGACGTACGCAAACTACGTACAATTTTCAAATTTCGACGCGGGAACAACGGCCATACTTAACATTGGTTATGCCACCTAGGGGGCAGCTTTATCTTTACGCGGCGTATCTCTTACGGAAACTGCGTATCTTGACTGCGACGGGCAAGCGTACGTTCGTGAATCGGCGTATCTAGTCATTTACATATTCTACGCTGAAATCAACGGAAGCGCCACCTAGCGGCCAGCGGAAAAATTGCACCCTAAGATACGACGGCGCAGGCCATCGTATCTTAGCTAGGTTTAAGTGTTTCTCAGTTTAAGCATACACTTAAACTTAGGACGGGCTTAGATTCCGAGTTACATTGGCGTATCTACTGATACGCCGGCGTAACTCTTTGTGAATCTAGCCCATTGTTTCTATGTGTTTATCAGATGATGGGGGATCTAGGTGGAGCCTCCGTACTGCTCTCTCCTTTACAATAAAGTCTCCTCTTACCCGGTGATGTGAGGGGCGGCTGATTCTCCATCATGACGTCCTTGTAGAGATCCTTGTGTCCTTCTAAATACTCCCACTCCTCCATGGAGAAATAGACAGTGACATCCTGACACCTTATAGGAACCTGACACACACAATGATACAGTCACCATCCAGACACACCCCTTGTCTGTTACTGGATAATGTCCCAGAATCCTCCTCACCTCTGTGTTTTATTAATGCAGATAAGAGTGATATCATGTGACCTCCCAGAATCCTCCTCACCTCCCCAGTCATTAGATAGATTATCTCCAGGGTGAGGTTTAATATCCTGATCTGTGCAGATACAAAATAATATCTTACCTATCTTATATTACCTCCTCAGGTGCCACTTCCTCCCGACTCACCTCTCACTCGGAACTTCGTCTTTATGCCTGACATCACTTCCTGTCTTCCACAGACATCACTTCCTGTCTGGGTAAAAGTGAGATCACCATCTTGTGTAGCTCAGAGGAACCGCAGCACACCGAGAAACGTCTTGTAGTGTGAACTTTGTGATGTTTTTTATGTATGTACTGTACATTAATCAGACATATCATTATGACCACTGACAGGCAACGTGAATAACATTGATTAGATATGTGCACGCTGGACTTTTTTTTAGTTTCGATTTGTCATATTCATCCAATTAGTTTTTGGGATTTGTTTCCTATCTTCGGCATTCGTTTCTTCTATTAGGCCCTTTTCACACTACAAAATAAATCCGTTTTAATAATCCGTATTAAAATCCGTCAGATAATGTTAAAAAACGGAAGTTATACGTCCTTTATAAAATATCATTAAAGTCTATGGGATTTTTTTATGTTCCGTAAAGATCCGTAATAGTCCATTATAACGTACGGACGTTAGTTATAACGGAATATGTGACGGGTCTTGCACTATTTTTTGTCCATTTTTTGTCCGTTGCAAGTAACGGATATATTAACGTCCGTTATATTTTAACATTGAAGTCTATGGCGCACGGACGTTAGTAAATGTCTCCGTAAATGTCCGTTATGTTAACGGACGTTAATTTTACTGAGCATGCTCAGTAAAGACTTCTGGAGCTGGACTTTAAGAAAGGGTGAAATGGTTTTTATTAACGGACGTTAGAAAGGAATGATATAACGGATGTATACGGTTATATACGGATAAACATTATCCGTTTTCAATAAAGGAAGAATGGTAAAATATTTATCCGTATGTATCCGTTATTAAATCCGTTAATAAACGTCCGTTAATAGGTGTAATACGGATATTATAAAACGGACATACAATCCATAGTGTGAAAGAAGCCTTAGTTGTAGTATCTGTTCTTATCAGTTGTCAGAGGAGCGTTGAAGCACCTCCATAGGGAGGGTGGATGCAATCCAATGACGTCATTTCACCTGGAAGGATGGTTTCAGCAGGGACTACGCCGAGCTACCCGACAGATACTGGGGGCTGCCCTTGGTCTGGTCTTTTTGCCGAGTTCTAGTCTGGCCTTCTGGCTGGCTGGTGTAAGTGCTATGTCTGTCAGCGATCCGGTTGGAGGAGCTGGTAATGCCCTGGGATAGGATGGGGTAGGACCATGCAAATCCGCCGGGTTGACGGGGGGTCTGGAGGGGCTATTATTGGCGACGGCTGCTAACTGGAGCGGCAGTTCTCCCCAATAAAAACTTAAAGGGCTCTCTAGCTGGCAGGGGTGGAGGACTGCACTGGCTGGTGGGGAGGTTGGATTTGGAACGAAAAGCCTATGGTGCATGTGCCCCTGGAGTGGCAGTCCAGGGGTATCTGAGAATCACTGTGAGTGGGGGTCACTTTGATTTAAAGATACCACGGTCACTGCACCAGATACACGCTTTTTTAAGCACCTGCCTTTTGGCTAGGACCGGAGGAATTTTTTATTCCTGGCCGGAGGGCCTGGTCATTGTATACCACAATGACCACTTCTTCACTCTCCTCTCCACTATCCCTTTCCCCCACTTTATTTAATTTATTGCCTATGTTTGTCACTTTTTTGTCTTTTTTTGTTTGTGCACGTTTTGTTCACTGTGTGACTATTAGGGTGCCGGTCCTCGGGCCAGCCCTGAACGTCTTGGGAGTGGGTGGACATGGCCTTCTGGCTTAGTTCACCTGCTCTCATGGGGTCTCCCTTCTGGGGAGCCCCACCTAGTACTGGGAGGGTTCTGTTTCGGCAGTCCCTCCAAGGAAGTTGGGTCCGTGTCGGGTTCGGTTGATCGGACCAGAGTACCTCAATCCCCGTCTGGAGCCTAACGCCCCGGGGGATCAGGGTTTTTGGGTCCCTTCTTCACAGGAGGACCACTTGACGTTGCACCCGTCTGCACGTTTTTGTGAACACTCTTTATGTGTTTGCACATTTTTTCTGTACCGGGTGGAGTTTTTTGGGTGTGTTACACACGCCATAGGCTTTAAAAAAAAAAAAAAAGAGTGGGTACCAGAAAAAAAAGATTTGATTTCACTTGAGCGGCTTGGAGCCACCATACTTCTGATTCAATTTCAGTGTCTTCCAGTCTGGATGATTTTTAGGCACCTGCGGTCCTCGCATTTAAGCAGCTTGTCCAGGCGAACCAGAACCCAGGAGTTGGTAAACCCTGATGTTTCTGGATCTAACCGGTTAATAAACCAGGTGTAAACTTCAGGTTATGAATATGGGAGCGGCAATCTTTTTCCCAGTGTTAATGTTTTACGTGTTCCAATTTTAATTTTATTATCAAGTCTCAAACTTATTATACTATTGCTCTGAGTTTCCGTGCAAGCTCTTCTGCCCTCTCTCCGGGGGAGCAGACGACCTATCCACATAGATCGAATATCTGGGACAGGTGAGGACTTACATGTGCTATGTTGTGCTGGTTTATCTCACTGTTTTTATCAGTTATTATCATGTAGTATTCTGACTGGAGATATATATTTTCTTTAATTTAATTTTTAAGTACTACCTAAAAATGTCTCTCTCGATTCAGGACCTCTAGAACTCCCAACTGAGGCTGCATGGCAGCACGCTCTCTTGATTTAGGCCCTCAGGACTCCTACTTGAGGCTCCATGGCAACACGCTCTCTTGATTTAGGACCTCAGGACTCCCATCTCAGGCTACATGGCTGCACGCTCTCTCGATTCAGGACCTTTAGGACTCCCACCTGAGGCTGGATGGCAGCACGTTCTCTCAATTCAGGACCTTGGGACTCCCACCTGAGGCTGCATGGCAGCACGTTCTCTCGATTCAGGACTTTTAGAACTCCCACAGGAGGCTGCATGGCAGCACACTCTCTTGATTCAGGACCTTAGGACTCCCACCTGAGGCTGGATGACAGCACGTTCTCTCGATTCAGGACTTTGGGACTCCCACCTGGGGCTGCATGGCAGCACGTTCTCTCGATTCAGGACCTTGGGACTCCCACCTGGGGCTGCATGGCAGCACGCTCTCTCGATTCGGGACCTTTAGGACTCCCACCCGAGGCTGCATGGCAGCACGCTCTCTTTATTCAGGCCCTTAGGACTCCCACCTGAGGCTGCATGGCAGCACGCTCTCTTGATTCAGGACCTCGGGACTTCCACCTGAGGCTGCATGGCAGCACGGTCTCTCGATTCAGGCCCTTAGGTTGCCCCCCTGAGGCCACATGGCAGCAAGTGGTAGGGGAGGCAGCGCTTCTCTACCAGTTTGGTGCAATCCTCCCACCTGAGCCTGCATGGCACCATGCTCTCTTCATTCAGGACCTTTAGGACTCCCACCTGAGGCTGCATGGCAGCACGCTCTCTCGATTCAGGACCTCAGGACTCCCACCTGAGGCTGCATGGGAGCACGCTCTCTCGATTCAGGACCTCAGGACTCCCACCCGAGGCTGCATGGCAGCACGCTCTCTCGATTCAGGACCTCAGGACTCCCACCTGAGGCTGCATGGGAGCACGCTCTCTCGATTCATGCCCTCAGGACTCCCATCCGAGGCTGCATGGCAGCACGCTCTCTTGATTCAAGCCCTCAGGTCGCCCACCTATGGCCACAGGATAGGCAGCACTTCTCTACCAGCTTGATGCAATCATCTACTAGGAAAGACCAAGAGTCCATGAGCTCCTAGAATATAAATACAGGCACCCAGCATGCATAGGGGCACCTCCCCTTGTAATTGACCAGGGCTGTTTGAATATTCCTGCTCCCATCTGCATGTTTTCCACCTACTATCCAGCAGTTTTCTTAGTTGCTAGAATACAGGGAAACTTCAAGATGAGGAGCACCAGAGCACAGTGAGCAGACTACACTAGCCAATCACCGCTCTCTGTTAAGAAAACGGCAATTACATTTAACCAGCTATCTCTCTGTTAAGCAGAGAGACCAAAAACGATTCTGCTCTACTCCTAGCACCTACCTCATAATATAAGGTGATCCACAGTATAAAAAGTGAGAAATCCACCCCTCCCCCACATAACACATCCTGGTAATATACAATGAACTGTGGGTCACCTCCTATTATGATAAACATATGATAAACATGTCCAAGCTAGATATGTAAATAACATGTCACTCAAAGCAAGGAGAGAGGAAAGGACTTTTTATTTAGACAGGTTTTTATCTGGAAGTCTGTTAATTTTCACTGAACAATAAAAGAGGATTGCTCAGAGCTGGATTAACTCTGTGTGGCAAGACTGGGCACAGATGATAGGAAATCCTATACACTACATTGTGACATCCACTTTAAGTAAGATACATTACTCACTACGCTGCCCATTCGAAAGAACGATTCGAGAACACGAAATTACAAACATACGAATGAAAATACGAACATACGAAATTACGAACATACATATTAAGATACACTTTCTTATACTGTCCATTCAAAAGAACGATTCGAGAACACGAACAAACAAAATTACGAACATACAAACAAACAAAATTACGAACACACGAATGAAATACAAACAAACAAAATTACGAACAGACAAAGGATTGAAAATACGGAATGCAAATCATTCGTTATAGATGTCATTTTCGTTCTTTTACTGTTTAGTATTTTCGTAAGTTTGTCCATTCGTAAGTTCGTATTTTCGCATGTTCGTTATTTTGCTTATTCGTAATTTTCGTTTTTGTTTTTCTTTCAGCTATTCGAATTGATCCGAATGTACGAATACTAACAAATCCGTACGAAAATACATTCGTTACGAACCGAATCGCACATGTCTATTCCTTACTGTGGTATTGATGGAGGATCACTGCTCATCTTTTTAGTCAAGGTTCATTCACCTATTGGGGGCCTCCTAGGATTGATGGACGTTTGATTTGTTTTTAGACCCCTTTCACACTGAAGCGTTTTTACAGTTTTAGCGTTAAAAATAGCACTATTAAAACGCTCATAAAACGCTCCCCATGCATCTCAATGGACCCTTTCACACTGAGTACTGCAAGCAGCATCTTTGGAGCAGCTTTTGGGCGCTGAAAAAAAACCCCACCCCTTTCCATTGAAATGAATTGAAAGCGCTGTAAAAACGCCTTATGCCGCGTACACACGATCGGTTAAACCGATGAGAATGGTCTGATGGACCATTTTCATTGGTCAAAACCGATCGTGTGTGGGCGCCATCATTTATTTAAATTTAAAGCCAACTTGTTTTAAATTTAACCGATGGATTCCTAACCGACCTCCCCAGGAATGCACCAGCTGAACCACCCTTCCAAGGCAAGGGGATACTACTTACCCGTCCTGCGACCACTGGCTGGAGGCATTCCAGACAGAACCAACGTCCGCTTGCGGCACGGCTGTCGGCCCGGCACACTGTGAATTTAGCCATAGAGACCAGTCATATGTGCGCCCTGTAGCATATAGCTCACCAGCCACCCCTGGAGCAACGGGGCATGTCGTGGACAGCCTAGCTAAAGGCCAGACACGCTTGATGGCCGAACATGGGGGGACTACAAGGATCAAGATCCAGCCTGTCACCCAGTCGGCAGTTGATTGTAGATCCCAGGATCCAAACATGAGGAAAAATCCAAATAAAAACGAAAAAAAATCGCAAAAAAAACTCCAGAGCACATGGGTTCCAGAAGGGCCATGTCTTCTCCTAACGCTAGGCAGAATAAAACTGGGGCTGCATGATGCAAGAGAGTGGGATGTACCCGGGGGACCCGCCCCCTGGGAGGTGCTGTACTGAGAGAAGTGTTTTAACACTTGAAGTGCTGTTTTTTCTGCCTAGTCTCTCCTGAAAGGAAGGATATATAACCCTAAGGTCAATGCTGCTGTGTCCGTCCATGAACGGAAGAGAAAAACCGATCATTAGTAGGCACAACCATCGGTTAAAAATCCACACATGCTCAGAATCAAGTCGACGCATGCTTGGAAGAATTGAACTTCGTTTTTTTCAGCACGTCGTTGTGCTTTACGTCACCGCGTTCTGACACAATCGTTTTTTTAACCGATGGTGTGTAGGCGCATCAGTCCATCGGTCCGTTCTCATCGGATGGACTGATCGTGTGTATGCGGCATTACCCTTTCACACTGAGGAACTGCAAAAACGCCCTAAAACGTTAGGGTCTTAGCGGTGCTTTACCAGCACATTGGGATTGCAGATGAGGCTTCGTTCGAATAACGCTCGAAAAATGCCCCAGTGTAAAAGGGGCCTTATAGACTTAAGCGCTGCATTTCTTCACTTTAAATCCTAAACTCACAGTTGATCCAGAGGAAGGCGAAAAACCCCAGCAGAGCGATGATCCAATTTGCTACAGCAGGGAGAAAAATGTCCTGCCTGATCCCCCCGAGAGGCAATCAGATTTTCCAGTAAGTAGAGACCACGCCAGTTGTGCCGTTTCAAGGCCTGTATTCCCTCTTTTATTAAAGAGAAAGAAAAGATATCCAACAACAGAACAGTTGCCCACACAGGGGTATTCATTAATGAAAAACAAAGTAAGAGGAATTACAGGTGGAATGATATGTGGGTGTCTATGAACTAATGAACCTATACTTGGAGCATAGTACAGACATCCTGTTCATTATGGAAATTGTGGACCAGCTACAACAGAGGTTAAGCGACTTTTCGTGTATTCCTACGGCATAAAGATTATTGTAAATTTTCTTGAATTATTAAAGGACAGATAGCATTTGTATGTATTGTACTCTATATGCCTCATATTGTTTTTCTCTGAATGTAAAAAGCTTATTAGGTACAGGAATCTTGTTCAGTAAAAGTATATAGAAAGGTTTATTTCTTTGTGCTTACTGCAGGAATCAGAGAGCCGAAAAATAAAAATATCGTGTGGTTGGAGGCGGTGATGGTGATGGAAGTGGTGATGGGGTTGGAGGCGGTGATGATGATGTGGTTGGAGGTGGTGATGATGACGTGGTTGGAGGTGGTGATGTGGTTGAAGATGGTGATGGGGTTGGAGGCGGTGATGGTGATGTGGTTGGAGGCGGTGATGGTAATGTGGATGGAGGTGGTGATGGGGTTGGAGGCGGTGATGGTGATGTGGTTGGAGGCGGTGATGGTGATCGGGTTGGAGGCGGTGATGGTGATGTGGATGGAGGTGGTGATGGGGTTGGAGGCGGTGATGGTGATGTGGTTGGAGGTGGTGATGTGGTTGAAGATGGTGATGGGGTTGGAGGCGGTGATGGTGATGTGGTTGGAGGCGGTGATGGTGATGTGGTTGAAGGTGGTGATGGTGATGTGGTTGGAGGTGGTGATGTGGAAGGAGGTGGTGATGTGGATGGAGGTGGTGATGATGACGTGGTTGGAGGTGGTGATGTGGTTGAAGATGGTGATGGGGTTGGAGGTGGTGATGGTGATGTGGTTGGAGGTGGTGATGTGGTTGAAGGTGGTGATGGTGATGTGGTTGGAGGTGGTGATGTGGAAGGAGGTGGTGATGGTGATGTGGATGGAGGTGGTGATGTAGATGGAGGTGGTGATGGTGATGTGGTTGGAGGTGGTGATGTGGATGGAGGTGGTGATGGTGATGTGGTTGAAGGTGGTGATGGTGATGTGATTGGAGGTGGTGATGTGGTTGGAGGTTGTGATGGTGATGTGGTTGAAGGTGGTGATGGTGATGTGGATGGAGGTGGTGATGGTGATGTGGATGGAGGTTGTGATGGGGATGGTGATGTGGTTGGAGGTTGTGATGGTGATGTGGTTGGAGGTTGTGATGGGGATGTGGTTGGAGGTGGTGAGGTGGATGATGATGGTGATGTGGTTGGAGGTGGTGATGGTGATGTGGATGGAGGTGGTGATGTGGTTGGAGGTGGTGATGATGATGTGGTTGGAGGTGGTGATGGTGATGTGGTTGAAGGTGGTGATGGGGTTGGAGGCGGTGATGGTGATGTGGTTGGAGATGTTGATCAGACAGAACTTTATGGAGGAAAAAATAATCTTATGCCGCATACACACGACTGTTTTTCGGGGTTGTAAAAAAACGTCTATAAAAACGATCGTGTGTGGTCTCCAGAGCATTTTTCACAATGTAAAGAATGGCCATTAAAAATGTAGAACATGCTCTAATTTTTCACAACGTTTTTAAAGTCGTAAAAAATGATCGTGTGTGGGCTTTAACGACGTGAAAAAACCGGGCATGCTCAGAAGCAAGTTATGAGACGGGAGCGCTCGTTCTGGTAAAACTAGCGTTCATAATGGAGTAAGCACATTCATCACGCTGTAACAGACAAAAAAGCGTGAATCGTCTTTTACTAACAGGAAATCAGCAAAAGCAGCCCAAAGGGTGGCGCCATCCGAATGGAACTTCCCCTTTCTAGTGCCGTCGTACGTGTTGTACGTCACCGCGCTTTGCTAGAGCATTTTGTTTTCACGATCGTGTGTAGGCAAGGCCGTTTTAACGATCGGGTTGAACAAAACTTAATTTTTTCTAGGCGATTAAAAAAATTACATTTTTTACAACCCGAAAAACGGTCGTGTGTACGCGGCATTACTGAAGGCTTCAAAGAGTTTTTTCCATGACAAAAGATCAGAGGAGCGCTCAGCTACGTGTTTTCTGAGGTGTATATCAAGGTGAGCTTCTTCCCAGTGTGAGATCTCTGATGTACGGCAAAATATGATCCATATAGAAGACATTTCCACACTTGGGTCAACAATTCACCTTGTGGTTGTGTGGGTTCCCTGATGTTTGAGAAGATGTTTGAGACTTCTGTGAAAAACATTTTCCCGCACTCAGGGCAGGAATACGGCTTATCCCATGTGTGAGATTATTGAAGTCTGCTTTTTGTGGATAAAAATGTCCCTCACTCAGGGCTGAAAAAGAGCTTCTCCCGGGTGTAGCATATCTGAGGTTTAGTAAGACTGGACTTTCACGAAAGACAATTTCTACACTAAGAAGCTATTCATCTACTCACCTGTGTGAGACCTACAGTGTTTGTTAAGATCGCACTTGCGTGAAAAACGTTTGCCGCACTCGGAGCAGGAAAACGGCTTCTCACCCGTGTGAGATATTTGAGGTTTAACAAGCTCTGAATTCTGTGTATAACATTTTCCACACTCGGGGCAGGACTACGGCTTCTTCACTGTGTGAGATCTCAGATGTTTATTAAGGTCTGTTTTCAATGGATAACATTTTCCACACTCAGGGCAGGAATACGGCTTCTCCCCCGTGTGAGATCTCTGATGTTTAGTAAGGTCTGATCTCTGTGGATAACCTTTTCCGCACTCAAGACAGGAATACGGCCTTTCACCCGTGTGCATTCTCTGGTGTATTTTAAGATGGGAATTCTGTGAAAAACGTTTTCCGCACTCAGAACAGGAATACGGCCTCTCTCCAGTGTGAGTTGTTTGATGGTTTAGAAGGTGTGCTATTTGTGTAAAACATTTTCCACACTCAGGACAGCAATACGGCTTTTCCCCCGTATGAGTCCTATGATGTGCATTAAAATGGGACTTGTGTTTAAAACATTTCCCGCACTCAGGGCAGGAATAGGCCTTCTTACCTGTGTGGGATCTTGGCTGTTTAACAAGGTCTGATTTCGGAGACGAACCTTCTCCACTTTTAGGGCAGGAATTTGCCTTCTCATCCGTGTGAATTCTTTGATGGGATTTAAGGACTGATTTTTTTGTAAAACGTTTTCCACACTCAGGACAGGGAAACGGCTTTTCACCCGTGTGATATCTCAGATGTGAAACAAGATGGGCCTTCATATAAAAACATTTACCGCACTCAGAGCAGCAATACGGCCTCTCGCCAGTGTGAATTCTTTGATGTTTTCCAAGGTTTGACTTTACCGCAAAACATTTTCCACACTCGGGACAGGGAAATGGCTTCTCCCCCGTGTGAGTTCTTTGGTGTAAAACAAAGTCATATCTTCGTGGAAAACCCTTCCCGCACTCAGAGCAGAAGTGTTTCTTCTCACTCGCGTTCAATCTCTTATGTTCGGGAGGACGGGACATCACAGGAGATAACATGGTGGAATCTGGAAAACGCACTTCACCGATGTCCTCATCTTCCATTTTACAACCTGGAGATAAAGTGAGACGATCCTTTGAGGGTTTCTCCATGGCGTGTCCTGGAAAAATAGAAAAACATCATCAATATATCTGAGAGGGTTAGTTCACTCAAGATTCCATCTGGATCAGGACTGTCTTATTAGCATCATGGGACCCTGGGCAAATTAATGCACTGGGGCCCCTTCCTGGTTGATAGAATTAAACATAAAATAAAATCCCAGCCATCCCGGAACAGCTTAGGAAAAAACGTGACTGTCCCAGCAAATCTGGGACAGTTGGCAAGTATGATGTAATGCAATATTATACTGCCCCCCATATGCACCTGCAGTGCCCAGGCATTAAGACAGCCCTGATCTGGATCAGGTAGATATGAGTGAGGAGATGTTCTCTGTGGAGGTCCCAACCAGCTGGGACTCTTCCCCCCATCAAAGAACCTTTGGTCCTCCTCCCAGATCACTTCTACATTTACACAGCCTTGTCAGAAGAGCAGGAACCAATGGGGACTGGGAGGGGCATGCTCTTTACACAACCACAAGGCTCTGCCTCAAAGCTGGAGGTGAATAAAGTAGGGAAAGCCTAATGCCGTGTACACACGATCGGACATTCCGACAACAAAACCGTGGATTTTTTTCCCGACAGATGTTCGCTCAAACTTGTCTTGCATACACACGGTCACATAAACGTTGTCGTAAATTCCGATCACCAAAAACGCGGCGACGTACAACACTACAAGGAGCCGAGAAAAATGAAGTTCAATGATTCCGAGCATGCGTAGGATTTTTGTGCGTCGGAATAGGATACACGCGATCGGAATTTCCGACAAGAACTTTTGTTGTTGGAAAAATTGAGAACCAGCTCTCAAATTTTTGTTGTCGGAAATTCCAACAGCAAATGTCACACGGTCGGAATATACGACCAAAAGCTCACATCGAACATTTGTTGTCGGAAATTCTGATCGTGTGTACGCGGCAATAGAGAGAGATCTCCATTAGCTTTGGGTTTAGTGCAGAAGACATCCGATCAGTGTACGTACCTCAGCACATACAAGGGGAGAGACTGCCAGACGTAGTGTAAGGAAAGGCCTTCTGTGCACAGGCTAAAACATGCTCCTTTTCGAGCTTGCAAAAATTGAGCACTGGCTAATGCATATGCGCATGCGTGAAACCGTGCGGACAAGCCATTGCGCATTTTTGTGCGTGACTACGCACAAGAGCACCTGTGACAGATGTTGGCGCCAAACAGGTAACTTAAACTCAGGCAGGGCTCAGGATCACTGCTGCTTTATCATTCAGCCTTCCCCGCATCCTGTGTTCTTGTTATCCCGATTCCAGTTGCCGACCCGGCTTGTCTGATCACTCTCTGAACTCCGTCTTCACCGACCTCTTCTGCTGTCTGCTCCAATGGCTTTTATTGCACCAACTCCTGATCCGGCTTGTACCCAGACCATGCTATTGCCCACTCCTTTGTACCTGACCTGTCCTGCCGGCAGATGACTCAGCTTGCCTGACCCTGCCTCATTCTCTGTTCTGCTACCAGCGCATTCCTCACCTGCCCGCTGTCACCAGTACCAGCCTGCTTCAGTCTGCCATCCTCCAGCTGTCTACTTCACTGAAGACTACTCACGACCTCTCCTGTCTGGCATGGTTACCCGCTCTGTTACTGGCAAGACCTACAAGCACTCATGCCACTCTGCACCTTCTGTTCACACTACCAGGGGCCCAGAGCCAGAGGTGTAAGTGAGGCTGAACGAGACCTATCCCCCCATTGTTTTGGCAAATTAGAGTTAAGCCCGGTCCAGTATTGCAAAGTGCTCCTTTAACATGACCACTCTGGAGGAAACCTATAAGGTGCTCCTACGCTGGTATTGGGTCCCAGCCCGCATCAAACCCATTCTACAATGATAGATGTTTTCGGAATGCGGCCAACGAGAAGACGAACTTCATATCTGGTGGGATTCTGGTCAAGGGTCTTTGGATTGTTGTTCACCCTCTTCCATGTACCTATTCGCAAAGACGCCAAGTTAGCCCTGTGCAAAAGCTCGATCCCATGTCTCTTCTCATACCAACAGAAGCTGACCACCTTATCTATCTATAGCCGCTAAACGTGCAATAGCCAGGGCCTGGAGAAAAAGGGGCTGTTTTTTGTCAGGTGAGGAGCATCCTGACGGCCCTCATGATCAATGAGAAGATGAGTAGTATCCTCCACGACTCTCACACTAAATTTCTCAAGGTGTGGACCCGGTGGTGGTCTTACGCTCTCTCTACTCTGCATCCGACCAACCTAGGCCTGTCTAATTGACCCTTCTCATCTCCCAGACTGGGCGACCTTTCTCCCTTTGCCTCTCTTTCTCCTCCTCTTCCACCGTCTTTCTTATCTTTCTCTTCTTCCCTTGTTCTTTGAACTACCACCACCACCACCACCCCCCCCCCCCACACTTCATTAAATATCCAGTCTTATGCTGCGTACACACGACCGTTATTCATGTCATTGAAAAAAACGATGTTTTTCTCAACGCGATTCCTCTCAAGCCTGCCTTGCATACACACGATCGTGATAAAAAATGCTTGAGCAAAGCGCGGTGACATACAACACGTACAACGGCACCATAATGGGGAAGTTCCATTAGAATGGCGCCATCCTTTGGGCTGATTATGCAAATTTCCCTTCTCGTAACTTGCTTCTGAGCATGCACGTTTTTCTCCCCGTCGTTAAAGCCTACACACGACCGTTTTTCACGACACGAAAAACCACGAGAAAAAGCAGAGCAGGTTCTAAATTTTTAATGCCCATTTTTCTCGTCGAGAAAAATGCTCTGGAGCCTACACACGATCGTTTTTAATGACCAATTTAAAAAAATTGCATTTCTCTCGTCATGAAAAACGGTCGTGTGTACGCGGCATAAGATTTGTTTTCTTACATTTTTGTGGTTTGCTTCACACCTCGGCCCATTAGGCCCAGTGTTGAACCCCAAGCCTTGGTCGGAAGGCCCCTGTTGATCGATAGTACTTCCTTTAAAACACATTCCATATGTGTACTTGTTCATGCCGTTTTCGCTCTAAGCCTACTGTTGGTATCCCCTGCGTGGGAATGTTGCATTTGTATTTTTTTTATATTCCCAAAAAAAAAAAATTGTACCAGGAGGTGCTATTCTAGGCTAATATAAGTTCTCGCCCTTCTCTAGACAAAATCAGTGAGCAGTAACAGAACAGAGATAAGAGAAGAATATATTATGGGTCACCTGTGCTGATCTCTGTAGGAGTGTCCTCCTCTATGAATGTCCTCGTCATTCCAGCCTCCTCGGTATATTGCTGATCATCCCTCACATACATCTCTTCTACGTCACCCTCAGTTTTTATGATCATCAGATCTTCACCCTAAACCAACAGAATGGCAGAAAATAACATCTGTAACATAGAAGTATTTATGATGTGAGATCACATAGAAAATATCATCTTGTAGAGTCCACACATCATCTCCACATGTCAGAGTGTTCAATCACTTTATGTTCCCGACCCTCAACTCCACCTACCTGATGATGGTGGGGGATGGTGTGACCTTCCTGTGTGGAATACAGAGGTTGGGCACATCTCTCTGGTGGGTTCCTGCCCCTAGGTGGCTCCATTGTGACATCTGTGTGTCCTCCTGGAAGCTCCATCATCACTCCATACTCCTCATCCTCCTCTTTATACTCTTCTTTAACATCAATATTATCATCCCCAAGGTTTCCACTCTGAATATAGAATAAAAATGACATCAATGGTAACAATGCAGATAATGTACAGATCCTAATGATACTATCAGTGATTGTTCCTCATCTACCTGATGATGGTGGGGGATGGTGTGACCTTCCTGTGTGGAATCTCGGGAATACAGAGGACGGGGACATCTCTCTGGTGGGTTCCTGGTATTAGGTGGTTCCATCACGTCTATATGTCCATTTGAAAGCTCCTCTATCACACCATACTCCTCTTTATGCTCCTCCTTAACAATATTATTATCCCCGAGGTTTGCACGCTGAACATAAGACAGTTATTGTAAGTTATTGCACTTCAAACATGCTTGTGTATAAATCATAACTACCAATAATTGTCAATCCTCTACCCGATGATGGCGAGGGAGGTTGTCATCTTCCTGTGAGGAATCCCGGGAATACAGAGGACGGGGACATCTCTCTGGTGGGTTTCTGTAGCTGGATGACTCCTCCATGGTGTCCTGGTACAGATCTTTGTGTTCTTCCTCCATCACCCCATCCTCCTCCTTTTTTATCTCTTTAACCTCAACTTTAGGATCTCTCAGGTTTCCACTCTGAATATAGAATAAAAATGACATCAATGGTAACAATGCAGATAATGTACAGATCCTAATGATACTATCAGTGATTGTTCCTCATCTACCTGATGATGGTGGGGGATGGTGAGACCTTCCTGTGTGGAATCCCGGGAATACAGAGGACGGGGACATCTCTCTGGTGGGTTGCTGGTATTAGTTGCCTCCATTGTGACATCCTTGTGTCCTTCTAAAAACTCCTCCATCACTCCATACTCCTCATCCTCCCCTTTATACTCTTTTTTAACAACAATATTATCATCCCCGAGGTTTCCACTCTGAATATAGAATAAAACATTCATTATAATAAACATGTTTGTGTATAAATCAGAACCACCAATAATTGTTCCTCATCTACCTGATGATGGTGGGGGATGGTGTGACCTTCCTGTGTGGAATCCCGGGAATACAGAGGACGGGGACATCTCTCTGGTGGGTTCCCATTACTGGATCCATCTGTAGGAAACACACACACTGACTGAATACATTGTTTCTATGTGTTTATCAGATGATGGGGGATCTAGGTGGAGCCTCTGTACTGCTCTCTGAATACATTATGGGTCACCTGTGCTGATCTCTGTAGGAGTGTCCTCCTCTATGAATGTCCTCATCATTCCAGCCTCCTCCGTATATTGCTGATCATCCCTCACATACGTCTCTTCTACTTCAACCTCAACTTTTATGTTCATCAGATCTTCACCCTAAACAAAGAAAATTCCAAAAAACGATGTGAGGATCGGCTGATTGTCCATCATGACGTCCTTGTAGAGATCCTTGTGTCCTTCTTAATACTCCCACTCCTCCATGGAGAAATAGACAATGACATCCTGACACCTTATAGGAACCTGACACACACAATGATACAGTCACCATCCAGACACACCCCTTGTCTGTTACTGGATAATGTCCCAGAATCCTCCTCACCTCTCCTGTCAGCAGCTCCATCATCTTCTTGGTGACTTCTAGAATCTTCTCCATGTTGTGTCTCTCAGGTTTTCGGGCGTCACATGGAGGCACTGTGATGGTCATATGATCACCTGACTTCACAAGAGGAAATCTCTGTATTGAGGAACCAATAGGAATATCATGTTAGACTCCCAGAATCCTCCTCACCTCTCCGGTCAGGTCTGTGTTTTATTAATAGAGATAAGAGTGATGTCATGTGACCTCCCAGAATCCTCCTCACCTCTCCGGTCAGCAGGTAGATGATCTCCAGGGTGAGGTTTAGTAACTTCTCGGTTAGATGATTCCGGTCCTCCTCCATCCTCATTGGTCATATGGTAATTCTCTAAAACGCAAACAAGACGACATCTACAAACAGAGCTCCCGACAGACTGCAGGTGAACCTGTATTTCCCCATCCATCTTATTTCTTCCCAGACTGACTACTACTCTGTCCTCCTGTAATATGTTCCCTTTACCACTCTTCCCACAATAGTGTCTTCTCTCCCTAAACTCTCATTCCTGAACCCATCTTCTCCTCCTCCAAAAATACGCCCCTTCTTAACCAATGACACCTCGAAGCAACTAATTCACTTCTATCTTATCTCTCGTCTTGACTACTGTAACTCCCTTCCATTGGCCGACCTCTACAGAGGATATGTCCCCTTCAGTCTATCATGAATTCTACCAGACTCATCCACCTTACCAAAAGCTCAGTGTCCTCCACCCCTCTCTGCCAATCCTTCCACTGGTCTCCATTCAGTGTCCTCCACCCCTCTCTGCCAATCCCTCCATTGGCCTCCGTTCAGTGTCCTCCACCCTTCTCTACCAATCCTGCCACTGGCAATCACCTAATAAAATTCAGAATACTAACAACAACCTACAAAGCCATCCATAGCTCTGCCTTGAGCTGCATCACCAACTTCGTTTCAATAGATTATTATTATTTAAGGTACTTATATAGCGCCGTCAATTTACGCAGTGCTCTACATACACATTGTACATTCACTTCTGTCCCTACCCTCAAGGAGCTTACAATCTAAGGTCCCTAACTCATATTCATATACTAGGGCCACTTTAGACAGAAGCCAATTAACCTACCAGCATGTCTTTGGAGTTTGGGAGGAAACCGGAGTACCCAGAGGAAACCCACGCAGGCACAGAGAGAACATGCAAACTCCATCAGGTAGTTCCGTGGTTGGGATTTGAACCAGCGACCCTTTTTACTGCTAGGTGAGAGTGCTACTCACTACACCAATAGATCACCCAAACTGTCCTCATCAACTTTTCCCAAGCTCTCCAGAGCCTCGCCAATCCTCTAGAACCCCCAACCCCAATCTGTGTAAATAGAATATAGGATCTTATTACCTCCTCTGCTGCCAATTCCAACAATGTCTTCTCTCTACTTCCTCCCGCCTCACCTCTCACCCGGAACTTCCTGTTTATACCCGACATCACTTCCTGTCTTCCATAGAGATTTCCTGTCTGGATAAAAGAGAGATCACCATCTTGTGGAGCTCATAGGACCTGCAACCCAGAGAACCGTCTCGTAGGTTCTCATATTTTTTTTTTTCACGGGACCTCCGTTTAAAGCATTTCTCTACAATTTCCAAACTCATATACTGCTGGAGTAAAATATCTAATATGTTATTATTCATGGTATTGAGATATGAACATGACCTACAGACCATTTTTCATTTTGACGTCAAACTTCAAATTTACCTTTGATGGGGGGGAAGAGTCCCAGCTGGTTGGGACCTCCACAGAGAACATCTCCTCACTCATATCTACCTGAATTGGAAAGGGAACAGGGAAAATCACTTACCTGGAGAAGAGATGTGGCACCAGGATGCAGAATAGGAAGAAGACAAGTCGGCGGAGGCAGTGCGATGCTTTGGGCAATGTTCTGCTGGAGAACCTTAGCTCCTTCCATGACCCTTACCATTAGACATGTGCTCTACCGAAAAATTCGTTTATTTTCGTTTCATTCATTTTTTTTTTTCGTTTATCAGATCATTCGTTGTGATCGGCATTCGGAACTTCGGATTATTCGTAACCTCGGACGCATTCGTATCCGTTCCAATCCATTCGTTTAGATGCGGCATTCGTTACTTTGGATAATTCGGAACTTCAGACACATTCGTATTCGTTACGTTCACTAACAGTTACTTTAGCCAAATATGAAAGGAAATTCCAATACCCATAATTTAACAGTTAATAATAAAAAATAATAATACAAACTATAATAATACAGTAGTACCTTGAATTACGAGCATAATCCGTTCCAGAAGAATGCTTGTAATCCAAAGCACTCCTTTATCAAAACGAGTTTCTCCAAAGGAATCAATGGAAACTCAGATAATTAGTTCCAGTGTCACTGTTAGTGTATGCAGCACCACATGTTGTCAGAGGTGGGGGCGCCAGAGACACTCAGAAACTGTATAATAATACGGTAGTACCTTGGATTACGAGCATAATCCGTTATAGAAGAATGCTTGTAATCCAAAGCGCTCCTTTATCAAAACATGTTTCCGCATAGGAATTATTGGAAACTCAGATAATTCGTTCCAGTGTCACTGCCAGAGATGTATTATGGCCTAGGGCGGCACTTTGCAGGGGGCGGCAAAAAAGCTGTCCCCCTGTGCTCATCCCACCCTGTCTCCCTGTGCTCATTCCACCCTGTCCCCCTGTGCTCATCCCACCCTGTCCTCATCCCACCCTGTCCCCCTGTGCTCATCCCACCTTGTCCCCCTGTGCTCATCCCACCCTGTCCTCATCCCACCCTGTCCCCCTGTGCTCATCCCACCTTGTCCCCCTGTGCTCATCCCACCCTGTCCTCATCCCACCCTGTCCCTCTGTGCTCATCCCACCCTGTCCCCCTGTCCTCATCCCACCCTGTTCCTCTGTCATCATCCCACTGCGTCCCTCTGTCCTCATCCCATGAAAATTACAGGACGGGTCTTAAAAAGGAAGGGGTGCGTCATATATAGTAAGTAGGGGGTGCGCAAGTTTCACCAGGCCTAGGGCAGCACAAAACCTAAATACACCCCTGGTCACTGCTAGTGTATGCAGTACCACATGTGGCCAGAGGTGGGGGGGCGCCAGAGACACTCGGAAACTGTATAATAATACGGTAGTACCTTGGATTACGAGCATAATCCGTTATAGAAGAATGCTTGTAATCCAAAGCACTCCTTTATCAAAACATGTTTCCCCATAGGAATTAATGGAAACTCAGATAATTCGTTCCAGTGTCACTGCTAGTGTATGCAGTACCGCATGTGGCCAGAGGTGAGGGGGGCGCCAGAGATGCTTGGAGACCACTCAGTGAATGTTTCCAAGCGGCTCTGTCTCCGGGGGTCACCGGCGTCCCCCACACCTCTGGCCACCTGCGGTACTGCACACCCCAGAGGCTTGAATCCTGCTCGTCTTGAGAGACAACGCTCGCAAATTGAGTCCGATTTTTTTTTTTAAACAGCTCGTATTGCTTAAAGCGGGGGTTCACCCTATAAAATAAAAACATTTTTTTTTTTTTTCTTCTAGCCTAAAATTCGGCATTGTAGCGCGAGCTACAGTATGCCGGTCTTAATTTTTTTATCGCCGTACTCACAGTGTAATCGTACATAGTAGATTCCGACTGCCCACGGGGAATGGGCGTTCCAATCCAGACGGAAGGTGATTGACGGCCGGCTCTGGCGCGTCACGCTTCTCCGGAAATAGCCGAAATAGGCTTGGCTCTTCACGGCGCCTGCGCATAGTCTGTGCGCAGGCGCCGTGAAGAGCCGAGACCTACTCCGGCTGTCTTCGGGGAGCGTGACGCGCCAGAGCCAGCCGTCAATCACCCTCCCTCTTGAAAGGAACGCCCATTCCCCGCGGGCAGTCAGAATCTACTATGTACGATTACACTGTGAGTACGGCGATAAAAAAATTAAGACTGGCATACTGTAGCTCGCGCTACAATGCCGAATTGTATGCTAAAATGTTGTTCTGCAGGGTGAACCACCGCTTTAACACTCGTAAACTGCTTTGCTCCCAATTTGAGGTTTACTGTAGTGCAGTGTTTCCAAAGTGCAAATGTGCTTGAATAATAGCTGCAATCCACCGCACGATCATTCAGTGTAGCTGTGCAGAACAAACACCAGTGTATGGTAGTACAAGCCTCTCACCTTGGGAAAGGCTATAATGAGCCTATAATAATTGCTGATAATGGCAAAGCCCAGCAGATACCACTGCAGATCAGTGTTTCCAGGACAGCCTGTTGCTCCAAACTCCCAGGTCCTAGCCAGAACGCTCCCAGCATGCATGGCACTCAATAAAAAACACAGTGGATTTCCCATAGTGTAATATGCAATAACACGGTTTTAATAGACAAAAGTATTACACTCACATTTAGAACGGCATAAATCAGCATGTAGCTAGCAGCGTGTGTCTCTGAGATGTCTCCGTTCTCGGCCGCGAACGGAGACTAAGACACAAGATTAGTATTGTATTTGTATTTTATTTCAGGGGAGATCAGATTACACAGACCCAAGCAATATTGACATTTAGAGTGTTTGTTAACCACTAGCCGACCACGCACCGCCGTTCTACGTCGGCAGGTCGGCTCGGCTGGGCGAGAGCACGTAGTATAACGTCCGCTCTCTCAGCCGCCACTAGGGGTGCGCGCGCGCGCCCCCGACTCCCGTGCGTGTGCCCGGCGGGCGCGATCGCCGCCGGGCACACGCGATCGCTCGGTACAGAGCGGGGAACGGGAGCTGTGTGTGTAAACACACAGCTCTCGGTCCTGTCAGCAGGGGAAATGCTGATCTTCCGTTCATACAATGTATGAACCGAGGATCAGTGTTTCCCCTAGTGAGGCCACACCCCCCCCACACAGTAAGAACACACAAGGGACATACTTAACCCCCTTCCCTGCCCCCTAGTGTTAACCCCCTTCACTGCCAGTGGCATTTTTATAGTAATCCAATGCATTGTTATAGCACTGATCGCTATAAAAATGCCAATGGTCCCAAAAATGTGTCAAAAGTGTCCGAAGTGTCCGCCATAATGTCGCAATACCGGAAAAAAAAAATACCCCCTATTTTGTAAACGCTATAACTTTTGCGCAAACCAATCAATAAACGCTTATTGCGATTTTTTTTTACGAAAAATATGTAGAAGAATACGTATCGTCCTAAACTGAGGAAAAAAAATGTTTTTTTATATATTTTTGGGGGATATTTATTACAGCAAAAAGTAAAAAATATTCATTTTTTTCAAAATTGTCGCTTTGTTTTTGTTTATAGCGCAAAAAATAAAAAACGCAGAGGTGATCAAATACCACCGAAAGAAAGCTCTATTTGTGGGAAAAAAAGGACGCCAATTTTGTTTGGGAGCCACGTCGCACGACCGCGCAATTGTCTGTTAAAGCGACGCAGTGCCGAATCGCAAAAAGTACTCTGGTCTTTGGGCAGCAATATGGTCCGGGGGGTAAGTGGTTAATATCGTACTTGAGTGAAAAACCTTTCCCGCACTTGGGCACTATGGCTTCTCCCCTGTGAGACCTTTCATGTACAACAAGAGCCGATTTATGTAAAAAAATAAAAAATTCCACACTCAGGACAGGAATACGGCTTCTCACCCGGTTGAGTTCTCTGATGCGTATTAAGATGTAAAACATTTCCCGCACTCAGGGCAGAAACAGTCCTTTTCACCAGTGCGAGTTCTTTGATGTTCTGCAGGGTCTTTTTTTTTCTCTAAAAGATTTTCCACACTCGGAACATTAATGTGGTTTGTCACCCGTGTGAGACCTCAGATGGATGTTAAGATAGGTCTTGAGAGAAAAACATATTCCGCACTCAGGGCAGGAATGCGGCTTCTCCCCTGTGTGAGATCTTTGATGTTTAACAAGATGTTTTTTCAATGAAAAACATTTCCCGCACTCGGGGCAGGAATACGCCTTCTCACTCATGTGAGATTGTTGATGTTTTACAAGGTCTGATTTTTCTGTGAAACATTTTCCACATTCAGAACAGGAATGTGGCATTTCACCCGTGTGAAACCTCCCATGTGTAATAAGATGGACCTTCTGTGAAAAACATTTCCCGCACTCAGGGCAGAAATACCCCTTGTCACCTCTGTGAGTTCTTTGGTGTTTTGCAAGGTTTGATTTTATCGCAAAACATTTTCCACACTCAGGACATGGATACGGCTTCTCCCCTGTGTGAGATCTCTGATGCATTTTAAGATGGGAATTCTGTGAAAAACATTTCCCGCACTCAAGACAGGGATATCCTTTCTCACCTGTGTGAGTTTTTTGATGTTTTGCAAGGTTTGATTTTAACGCAAAGCATTTTCCACACTCAGGGCAGGGATACGGCTTCTCCCCCGTGTGCGTTCTTTGATGTAAAACCAAGTCATGTCTTCGTGGAAAACTCTTCCAGCACTCGGGGCAGACGTGTTTCTTCTCACCCGTGTGCAATCTCTTATGTTCAGAAGGACAGGACTTGGGTGGAAAACATTTCCCGCCTTCCTCCATGTGATCTCCTGTGATGTCCTCATCTTCCGTTCTACAACCTGGAGATAAAGTGAGACGATCCTTTGAGGGTTTCTCCATGGCGTGTCCTGGAAAAATAGAAAAACATCATCAATAGATATGAGAGGGTTAGTTCACTTCCATCAAGATTCCATCTGGATCAGGTAGATATGAGTGAGGAGATGTTCTCTGTGGAGGTCCCAACCAGCTGGGACTCTTCCCCCCATCAAAGAACCTTTGGTCCTCCTCCCAGATCACTTCTACATTTACACAGCCTTGTCAGAAGAGCAGGAACCAATGGGGGCTGGGAGGGGCGTGCTCTTTACACAACCACAAGCCTAGGCACTGGGTCATGTGACCTCTGATAGACAAGAGGGTCAAAGTTCAGACTTGAAGACCCTTTACCATAGAACAAGTGACCATAGGCTTACTGCTCGAAGAAGAAGAAGGACCAACCTAAGAAAGGCTCAATCTGTGATACTGTAACTAGGAGTGACACACAACCTAATACTGCCAGCTGAACCCCAGGACGGGTCTCAGTACAGGGAGGGGACCATTATCAACCTATTATTGGCTGATATCACTCAGCTCCCGCCCTACTCTGGACCAATCAGTGAGCAGTAACAGAGCAGAGATAAGAGAAGAATATATTATGGGTCACCTGTGCTGATCTCTGTAGGAGTGTCCTCCTCTATAAATGTCCTCGTCATTCCAGCCTCCTCCGTATATTGCTGATCATCCCTCACATACGTCTCTTCTGCGTCACACTCAGTTTTTATGATCATCAGATCTTCACCCTAAACCAACAGAATGGCAGAAAATAACATCTGTAACATAGAAGTATTTATGATGTGAGATCACATAGAAAATATCATCTTGTAGAGTCCACACATCATCTCCACATGTCAGAGTGTTCAATCACTTTATGTTCCCGACCCTCAACTCCACCTACCTGATGATGGTGGGGGATGGTGTGACCTTCCTGTGTGGAATCCCGGGAATACAGAGGACGGGGACATCTCTCTGGTGGGTTCCTGGTATTAGGTGGCTCCATCATATCCTTGTGTCCTTCAGAAAACTCCTCCATCACTCCATACTCCTCATCCTCCTCTTTATATTCTTCTTTCTGTTTCAAATATTTTATTGAATTTTATAATTATCAAAATTCCATTAACAGAGCATGTACAATAATATCATAGAAATAGATATTTCATAAAGGAACATGTAAGATAGAATAGTAAAAAAAAGCGTAATCATTCAGGAAAGTAACTCTTATAAATGTAAATGAAGAATAGATAACCTAGCGGATTGTAGGATAAGATTATGTAACATGAAGTGTCATAATCATAGCTTCATGGCAGCTATTTGACGACAAGTAATTGAGAAATTAAGTTGATTTACTACAAGCCTTTGGATTCGGCCCCACCTTTTGTAAATGGATTACCATCTTGTATAAATCCCCAACAGCACAAATTAAACTAGGGGGCATGCTCTCAGAACAGTTCCAGATACAATGGGGAACTAGGCAGGGATGCCCCCCTTTCCCCTTTTTTGTTCGTCCAGGTGATGGAGCCCCTAGCCACTGCCATATGACACTCTAATGCTGTGGTAGGCATACGGGTGGGCTCCACCATTGAAAAATTGGCTTTATATGCTGATGGTTTTTTCTCGTTTTACAATTTTATCTGGACTGAAAGTCAACTGGGAAACTCCTATCGACTCAGCGTCTGAACTGGTGGTGGACCCCTCATTACCTCTGTCCTGGGCCTCGACAATCCGTTACCTGGGGATCAACATCACCCCCAATGTGACAGACTTTATTGCCTTGAACCTCAATTCCCTATTATCAGCCCTTATGCCGCGTACACACAACCGTTTTTTTATGACGTGAAAAATGATCGCGTGTGGGCTCCAGAGCATTTTTCACGACGTGAAAAATGGGCATTAAAAATTTAGAACATGCTCTATTTTTTCGCGTCGTTTTTCACGTTGTCGTTTTTCACGTCATGAAAATTGGTCGTGTGTAGGCTTTAACAACGTGAAAAAAACGCGCATGCTCAGAAGTTATGAGACGGGAGCGCTCGTTCTGGTAAAACTAGCGTTCGTAATGGAGATAGCACATTCGTCACACTGTAACGGACTGAAAAGCACGAAGACTGAAAAGAGTGAATCGTCTCTCACCAAACTTTTACTAACACAAAATCAGCAAAAGCAGCCCAAAGGGTGGTGCCATCCGAATGGAACTTCCCCTTTATAGTGCCCTTGTACGTGTTGTATGTCACCGCGCTTTGCTCCAGCATTTTGTTTTCACGATTGTGTGTAGGCAAGGCAGGCTTGACACGAATTGGGTTAAAAAAAAAAAAAAAAAAAAAAAAACGTATAGCCAGATTCACAAAGAGTTAAGCCGGCGTATCAGTAGATACGCCGTCGTAACTCGGAATCTAAGCCGTCATATGTTTAAGTGTATGCTCAAACTGAGATACACTTAAACATACCTAAGATACGACGGCCTGCGCCGTCGTATCTTAGCTGTCTAGTTCCACCGGCCGCTAGGGGCGTGAATGCCGATTTACGCCTAGAATGCGTAAATCAGCGAGATACACCGATTCACGAACGTACGTGCGCCCGTCGCAGTAAAGATACGCCGTTTACGTAAGGCGATTCCCGGCGTAAAGTTAGTCGAACAAATAGCTGGCCTAGTCAATGTTAAGTATGGCCGTCGTTCCCGCGTCGAAATTTGAAAAATTTACGTCGTTTACGTAAGTCGTCCGTGAATGGGGCTGGACGTAATTTACGTTCACGTCGAAACCAATACGTCCTTGTGGCGTACTTTGGAGCAATGCACACTGGGATATATCCACGGACGGCGCATGCGCCGTTCGTAAAAAAACGGCAATCACGTCGGGTCACGAGTAATTTACATAAAACACGCCCCCCTCATCCTCATTTGAATTAGGCGCGCTTAGGCCGGCCCATTTGTGCCGCCGTAACTTAGGAGGCAAGTGCTTTGTGAATACAGCACTTGCCACTCTGACTTACGGCGGCGTAGCGTAAATACGATACGGTACGCCGCCTCAAAGATGCGCCCGGCTACCTGAATCCAGCTATTAGTTTTTTCTAGACCATTAAAAATGGTCGTGTGTACGCGGCATTAAATCTAAATTAAGAGCTTGGGACAATTTGCCCCTGTCTCTTATAGGAAGAATAAACCTATTCAAAATGAAGTGCCTTCCTATTTTACTATGTCATCAGGCACTCTCCAGTATGGATACCCAGAAATTAAGTTGATTGAAATAATATAATATAATTATGTCATCTACGAAGAGAATAGAAAGAACCTATAAAGAAATATAAAGTTACTTCTTTACCCATATTACAAGCCCCGGAGATTCCACTCTAAATATATTTATTGTAACAAGCAACCTTCTGTATAAAATATTACTACCAATGATTGTTCCTCATCTACCTGATGATGGTGGGGGATGGTGTGACCTTCCTGTGTGGAATCCCGGGAATACAGAGGACGGGGACATCTCTCTGGTGGGTTCCCATTACTGGATCCATCTGTAGGAAACACACACACTGACTGAATACATTGTTCCTATGTGTTTATCAGATGATGGGGGATCTAGGTGGAGCCTCCGTACTGCTCTCTCCTTTACAATAAAGTCTCCTCTTACCCGGTGATGTGAGGGGCGGCTGATTGTCCATCATGACGTCCTTGTAGAGATCCTTGTGTCCTTCTAAATACTCCCACTCCTCCATGGAGAAATAGACAGTGACATCCTGACACCTTATAGGAACCTGACACACACAATGATACAGTCACCATCCAGACACACCCCTTGTCTGTTACTGGATAATGTCCCAGAATTCCCAGAATCCTCCTCACCTCTCCTGTCAGCAGCTCCATCATCTTCTTGGTGACTTCTAGAATCTTCTCCATGTTGTGTCTCTCGGGTTTTAGGGAGTCACATGGAGGCTCTGTGATGGTCATATGATCACCTGACTTCACAAGAGGAAATCTCTGTATTGGGGAACCAATAGGAATATCATGTTAGAATCCCAGAATCCTCCTCACCTCTCGGGTCAGGTCTGTGTTTTATTAATAGAGATAAGAGTGATGTCATGTGACCTCCCAGAATCCCCCTCACCTCTCCGGTCAGGTCTGTTTTATTAATAGAGATAAGAGTGGTGTCATGTGACCTCCCAGAATCCTCCTCACCTCTCCGGTCAGCAGGTAGATGATCTCCAGGGTAAAGTCTAATATCCTCTCAGTCATGTGACTCCGATCCTCCTCCATCCTCATTGGTCATGTGATCTATAAAGGTTTTCCTGTAGACCAATAATTGATAAGAGACAATTATCTGGACTGTACAATATTAGGATGGGGGATGATATGAGGGTTTCTATGGAAGAACGGTCCCCAGTGGAATTACACACAGAGGGAAATTCAGTTTAGGGCACTATAATTAAGGCACAAACAAGACGTGAAGACAACATATACAAACATGTATGTAAACAAAAGTACTAATGCGCTACCAAAAGTGTTCGACAAAGATACAATAACGATAATAAAGTGCTATAGTGAGGGCGTAAGCAGCAGCCGACTTCTGTAGGGTATCCAGCACCCAGACAATGTTATAAAAATATTGAAGAAGCGCTAAATACGTGTTTAACAAAGTGCTATGTGAATAAAGTTAGTGCAAATAAATCTAAAAGTGCATCACAACAATGTAATAATGACGATATAAAGTCCATAAAGATCAAATATAATAAAACTATTATAGAGCAAACAGAGCTCCCGACAGACTGCAGGTGAACCTGTGCTTCCCCATCCAACCTTTTTCTTCCGAGACTGACAACTACTCTGTCCTCCCTGTAATATGTTCCCTCTACCACTCTTTCCACAATAGTGTCTTCTCTCCCTAATCTCTCATTCATGGACCCATCTTCTCCTCCCCGAAAATACACCCCTTCTTAACCAATGGCACCTCAAAGCAAATAATTCATGCCCAGCTTATCTCTCAATTTGACTCCTGTAACTGCCTTCCATTGGCCGACCTCTACAGAGGATATCCCCACCTTCAGTCTATAATGAATGCTACCAGACTCATCCACCTTACCAATGGCTCAGTGTCCTCCACCCCTCTCTACCAATGCCTCCACTGGCCTCCATTCAGTGTCCTCCACCCCTCTCTACCAATCCCTCCACTGGCCTCCATTCAGTGTCCTCCACCCCTCTCTGCCAATCCCTCCACTGGCCTCCATTCAGTGTCCTCCACCCCTCTCTACCAATCCCTCCACTGGCCTCCATTCAGTGTCCTCCACCCCTCTCTGCCAATCCCTCCACTGGCCTCCATTCAGTGTCCTCCACCCCTCTACCAATCCCTCCACTGGCCTCCATTCAGTGTCCTCCACCGGCTTCCATTCAGTGTCCTCCACCCCTCTCTGCCAATCCCTCCCCTGGCTTCCATTCACTGTCCTCCACTCCTCTTTGCCAATCCCTCCATTGGCCTTCATTCAGATTCCTCCACCCCTCTCTCTGGCAGTTCCTCCACTGGCCTCCATTCAGTGTCCTCCATCCCTCACTGCCAATCCCCCCACTTGCTTCCATTCAGTGCCCTCCACCGCTCTATGCCAATCCCTCCACTGGCTTACATTCAGTGTCCTCCACCGGCTTCCATTCAGTGTCCTCCACCCCTCTCTGCCAATCCCTCCATTTCCCTTCATTCAGATTCCTCCACCCCTCTCTACCAATCCCTCCACTGGTCTCCATTCAGTGTCCTCCACCCCTCTCTGCCAATCCCTCCCCTGGCTTCCATTCAGTGTCCTCCACTCCTCTTTGCCAATCCCTCCATTGGCCTTCATTCAGATTCCTCCACCCCTCTCTCTGGCAGTCCCTCCACTGGCCTCCATTCAGTGTCCTCCACCCCTCTCTACCAATCCCTCCACTGGCCTCCATTCAGTGTCCTCCACCCCTCTCTGCCAATCCCTCCATTGGCCTTCATTCAGATTCCTCCACCCCTCTCTCTGCCAATCCCTCCCCTGGCTTCCATTCGGTGCCCTCCACCCCTCTCTACTAATCCCTTCACTGGCCTCCATTCAGTGTCCTCCACCCCTCTCTGCCAATCCCTCCACTGACCTCCATTCAGTGTCCTCCACCCCTCTCTACTAATCCCTTCACGGGTCTCCATTCAGTGCCCTCCACCCCTCTGACAATCCCTCCACTAGGGATGAGCTCCGGCGTGTTCACACAGTCTACGTGCAGAGCCCGCCAGATAGTCGGCACTACGCTGCACTAATCACAGGCAGTAATACATTGTCCCTATGCGCGGCTGCAGAGATCGGCAAATGTCTAACTGCATGTGATTAGCGCAGTGCAGTGCTGACTTCCTGTGCGAACACGCCGGAGCTGATCTCTACCCTCCACTGGCCTCCATTCAGTGTCCTCCAACCATATCTGCCAATCCCTCCACTGGTCTCCATTCAGTGTCCTCCACCCCTCTCTGCCAATCCCTCCACTGGCTTCCATTCAGTGTCCTTTATACCTCTCTGACAATCCGTAAAAAAATAAAATAAAAATTAGAAACAACATACAAAGCCCTGCTCTGTCCTGAGCTACATCACCATCTCCATCTCAATAGATCACCCAAACTGTTCCCTCCGCTCCTCCCATGACCTCCTGCTTGGGTTGCGACGTAACCGGGATTCACCCGGACAGTCCGGATTTTGAATCATGTGTCCGGGTTTCAGGCAGGCTGAAACCCAGACACATTATTCACATTGGGCTGTGGCTCCCCATATAACCAGAATAGTCACACACATTTGTTACTGTCCGGGGGCTGCGGGCAGCTGTCTGGGCACCCACAGGTGTCCCAGGCTACTGAAGTG